>NC_068276.1:51695635-52021502 GCF_025860055.1 Xyrauchen texanus
GTCAGGTCAGAAAGAAAACATCTTGGAACACTACTTGCTGGAGAGAGCTCTTGTAGTAATCCCAGAAGTTGCTCTTTGGGTTTCAATCATGAAAATTAGAAAAAAAAAAAGTCCAAGGCACTTCTAGTACAAAAGTTAAAAAAAACATTTATTGTTGATTGCTAGTCACATTAGGACATTAATAATGTTTTCTGACACACTCTGAAGAAGGCTGTTTGCTGAAATTCATCAGTGTGCAGCTACTGGTCTTTAAAAATGTTAATGTCCCAATGTGATCAGCCAATCAACAATAAATGCTTTTTAACTTCTGTACTAGAAATGCCTTGAACCTTTTTCATTTTTTTTCTAACTTTACCACTTAATATTTGATGTATAATTTTTTTTCACATTGCAGTAATGGGAATATCATAATGACCATCTTTTTTTGTCTTGCGCTAATGAGAATTGGGGGTTAAAATTTATGTAACTGTCTTAAATATTAATGGCACTAAAAGCAGGGCTCATTTTCTACATATCGTTTGTATTTTTTTCCTTTTCATTTTAGAGTAAAATAGGACCAGGTCATTTTCTTGATCACCCATTGTGAATTTGGAACAACATGAGGGTGAGTAAATGATTACAGAATTTTCTATTTTTGCATAACCTATCCCTTTAAGGTAATGCTCCGTGGTGTGAGCAGTGTGATCAGCAGAATGGGTTTGGCTGAATGTCTGGAGGGTAAAAGCAAATTGAAGTAAGTTCATTGGATCAAGTGGGTGGTAACAAGAGCAAACACAATCTCAAACACGATATGACCGTGTGACTTGGTCAAACAGATGACACCCAAAGTCAGATGATGGAGGACCTTTGGTTTTAATATTTAACCTCATGACAATAAGTGTTGAAAAGGCTAATTTTCTTTGATCACTTCTCATCAAATTTGATAATAACACTTCCTTTAAGAATAGATATGTGATTCATCTATACTATGCATTAAAGTACAAAAAGGTATTTTAGCATCAGACACCCCCCCCCCAAAAAAAATAGATTTTCAATCAAATATATAAACAAACAGTACAGAATGTTAATTTCAGATGATGATCACAAGGATGAGAGTGATAACTGATTTGACAAAATTATATAAAGATAATTTAAAACTGTAAGGAGCATATAAGCCATACACAATGACAAGCATAATGGTGTGGTGGGAATAATTTTTTCTATATATGAATTATAATTATGCTGCTTCTGTTGGCACAAAGGGAAGAAATATCCTGACAAGCCTTAAAGAGATAGTTCAGCCAAATATGAAAATTCTGTCATCATTTACTCAATCTCATGTCTTTCCAATCCTGTATGATTTTCTATCTTTTGTGGAACACGAAAAGAGAGATTTTGGAAAATATAGAGACTGTAGCGAATGTTAGGGACTGACAGCCTCAATCACCATTCACTGAGCAGCGTCAACATACACCGATCAGCCACAACATTAAAACCACCTGCCTGATATCGTATAGGTCCCTTCTGTGCCGCCAAAACTGTTCTGGTCCATCGAGGCATGGACTCCACAAGACCTCTGAAGGTGGCATGTGGTATCTGGCACCAAGATGTTAGCAGCAGATCCTTTAAGTCCTGTAAATTGCAAGGTGGGGCCTCCATGGATCGGACTTGTTGTCCAGCACATCCTGGGGCGTAGTTTCCAATAATCAAAACAAGCAAGTACAACCCCCAATATTGGTACCAATATTTATACCATAATCAATGGAAACATGTAAATGCTTCACGTGCCAATTGGATTGAGATCTGGGGAATTTGGATGTGTGGTAAATTCAAAATACTTTATTATATTTATATATTACTATCATTAAACATATACTCTGCACCCATCTACTGAGGTACTTAAACTTGGGATTTAACATTACTCACGTTTGAACATCATATTTTGAGCAAACTGGTGTCATTTTTTAGACAAATCATGTTAATTTTCGTTGAAGCAAAGAATTGTGGGTTGTGAGTGCCCACGAAGGTTACACCTCTTGCATTCTCCAAATTCCTGTGAATGAAGGTCGTATTCAAAGGCTGCATTCGGTGTGTCCTACTCTCTTTTCTGAAACGAGACAGCCTTGATGACGTATGTGGCCGACAAGCCTCGGAAAGGAGACACAGTATATGTGTTCACTACCTTTACCTGTTGAGGCCACAGACAAATTGGTTCTTTTTACGTGATGTCACAAATGTCAAGTCGGAGCTTTCAGAGAATTCAGAGTTAACGACTTGTATTTACGAGTTCTATGAAGACGTGAACACTTTTTGCAAGTCGGAATCTTGTAATTAGTGGAGTGGTGGTGGTGTAGTGGCTAAAGCACAGGGCTGTTAATCAGAAGGTGACAGGTTAATCAGGTCACAGGTTCTAACCACTGATCTATATATATAGATCAGTGGTTCTAACCCCACGGCCACCACCTTTGTGTCCTTGAGCAAGGCACTTAACTCCAGGTTGCTCTGGGGGGATTGTCCCTGTAATAATTGCACTGTAAGTCGCTTTGGATAAAAGCGTCTGCCAAATGCATAAATATGTAATTAATTCTGTCATGACGTGAACACACCATAAGTGACATTCAATGGAAGTGAATGGGACTAGTCCATAAAAGCTAATATACACATTGTTTTAAAAGTATAGCAACAAGTTGTAAACATTATACGTGGCTAACATGATTTTAATGTGATAAAAGGGTTACCGGGTTTCATTGTCATTTCATTCATACTATATCAGGATTACCGGTATCATTGTCATCATGGCAATGAAGTTTTATTATTGGATAGGCTGTAACATTACACAGATAAGGTTAGTAAGTGATTTTAGTACATTAATTTAATGTTAACACGTTTAATGTTTACATCTTGTGGCTACAGCCTACTTTTGAAACAGAGTGCATTTTAGCATTTACAAACTGGCCCCATTCACTTCTATTGTAAATAGGGGTGCCACCCCTGCAGTAAAATACAGGATAGCCCCGTATTTAAAGATAAAATTACGCATCCCTTACTGAATCAATACGGGACACGATTTGTCCCGTATTTAAGCTGGACAGATGGCGTCACTGTGAAATCGTTCCAGATCGCCAATTTAACATTGTGAATTATAAGTTGGAAAATTTGCCTACGGTGGGTAAGTGACCGTCTGAAAAGTCAACACATTGTGCTAAAACGTCCACAAATGGTGGTAAAACTGTGGGTGTTTTTTTTTTTTATTTTTATATATATATATATATATATATATATATATATATATATATATATATATATATATATATATATATTTATAAATGTTAAATAAGTTCAAACAATTTATGAATAAAATCATAAACACAAGTACCGTTGATGGAAAAAATAACCAAATAAAATAAATAAATAAATAAAAAAAACCCATCCAAAATGTATACATAAATAAGTTAAAGATGAAAAATAATCGAAATAATTTAAATAAATATATTTTTATAATAAATGTTTTTTTTTTTTTTAAAGTCATGGGGCAAGAAAATTATAATTTTAGCATATACGAAAGGATATAAAATGTTTATTAATAACGCATATTAACCACTGATCATATAGATCAGTGATATTAACACATATATGTGGTTACAGGCCGTGATTATATTGCACAAATCGATTAACATAATGACAACATTGTTCACGATCTCGAATTCAAATGACGCGCCACCAGTCACGTGACCGCACCACTGTTTCACTTTTATAAATTAGGGAAGTTCAAGTGAGACGGCCTTTGTTAAGATAACACGTGTAGACTTTCCGCAAGATCCTAAACGAAGATCTTTCAAGATAGAAAGGGTGACGCGTTAAGAGATTTGGGAACGGAGCTTCTCTGGGAGGCGAGGTATTGATCCAGATTGATACGCTGATTGATTAGCTCACACGTTTTGAAGTTATAATCTGCCATATAATCTTAACTATTTAACAAAACCCGAAATAAACATGAGCTGTCTAACTAGTAAGCCAATATGATTGTTGTTAGCACGGCATGTTTTATACTGGCTATCTGACGATTCAACGTGTTGTTTTATTATAATGATTAAGAGATTCGCCCTTGATTAGGGCCTGTATTTCATCTCCAGAGAGCAGATTTGTTTTCTTGTGTACAACTCAACACGCGGGACGCCTCTTTTTCAACAGTTCCCATGAGATGTCTTGCTTTAGGAGACATCACACGTGACGTCAAGTGTGTCTGTTTTCTTTGTTTTGGTGTTGAGTGCTTGTGAAAGTTCCCGAAAACCAAACCTAGTGGGGGTTGATTCACATTAAGTGGATTTTTACCCCCGCAATCACCAAATCACAGCACCGATTAACGATATTAACTTGATCTGTACCGATTTGTCTATGTATTCAGATTTTTCCACTCTATACTTCTCTGTCTTTGCCGCTTGCTTTTTTCAGTTTTGCAGTCTCTGGCGCCCCCTAGTGTCTGTGAACAGTCTGCAGGGTAACTGAGCCATCATGAGTGACAAGGACCTAATGGAGCTGCCCATGAGCCAGGGCAATTTCAATGAGTTGTGGGAGGACATGTAAGTTACATGTTACCTAATGAGCCGTTTTAAACTACCAAAAATATTTTAGTATTTAAATAGGACATTTTAAGAAGTATCACGTTAGCAGTAGTGCTGTTGTTCTATATGGGTTAATGACCAATTAGGTTGTCTGAGGTGTAAAAAAAATTATAAAAAAAAAAAAAAACGCGTGTCATGTTTTTAGAGATGTACCGGTAATCTTTGTGTCCAATCTGTTTTTAAACAACAAAATCCTAAAACTTAAAAAACTTGAATACTCAAAAAAAAAAAAAACTTATATTTAAAAATCATGAATTTGTGACAAAAATATTTATTTTTAATGACTTTAAAAAATTTATTTGGTGTAACCAGGTAAAAACCTTGAATACACAAGAGTATAAACAACTTAATAATTAATTTATACAAGTTTTCAAACACATTTCTCAAGGTCATGATTCATGAAAATCATGAATTTTAAATAAAAAATATAGAGAAGTTTTCTCAGGATTATACCAAATGGCTATAACAAAATGTGACCTTCCATAAAAATAGTATAAATATCAGATATTTTTCCAAATCTTTATAGAGTCTAAAATGGTTTGCTCAGTTTTATGATTTTTTTGTAAACATAAAAAAAATAATGGCTGCCTATATGTTGGTTACACCACAAAACTTTGATTTGATGTTTTTAAATAATCATATTTTAAAACACAATTGTTGTTTCACTGCATATTTTTAAAGAAATGATAAACTAAGATTACTCTGCACTTCTCACGGCAGTGCGTACAAGGACACGAGTTCTCGAGCAATGAACGTGCTCAGCCCAACTTTTTGAATGTCTTTTGAACTCGCAGAATGCACATGGAATTTGCATTTGATTCGAGGACTGGAACTAACTTAATAGAAAAAGAGATCTAAAGAAGCATAGACACAACAATATTGCATTAGTTACATACAGTATACTCGCTGCATGTGAAAATGATCCTGTAATCCATTTTTCTTCCATAGAGCATTTAGACAATTGGTCATGGAGCTGCCTCGAGCAAACAGTGATGCTTGGCTTAGTGCTGTAAGCTGTTGCTTTAACTTTCTCATTATGCACTTTAAACTAGCTGTTACATTTGAATATGATTTATAGTTTGAATGCTTATCTTTTAATGTTAATAGTTGCTGATTCTTGTCATTTATTGCTATAATTCCAAAACCGAATGAAATATAAAACTAGTACATGAGCACCCAAAGTTATCTCCTAAATTTGAACTCCTCTGCACTACCGCAGGCGCTGCCTGATGGCCCATTCACTGAGGGATTTGATCTGGATCTCCCGATAAACAATGATGGTGACGTTACACCTGCTGAGGAGGCACCAGTTGTTGAAAACCAACCCCCTTCTGCCAATGTAGTCCCCACCACCACAGACTATCCAGGCGAATATGGCTTCCAATTATGCTTTAATCAGTCCAGCATGACAAAATCTGCTACATCCACTGTGAGTGATGAGAAACACTATCCTATAGGGTATATGGCCTGTGCAAATGTTGTCATATGTCTACACTGCTCAAAAATAAGGATTTTTTTCGGCTGGCCCTACTGGGCCAGTAGTTCAGATTTTTACATGCTCTGCTTACATTTTTATTTGTTTTATTGTACATTTCCGACATTTTTTTTTTTTTCAGCCTTTATTTACTTTAGGAATCGGCAATAAAAATCAGTGAGAATGATCTGAACACAAAATTTGATGCAAAAGAGATTTTAAGCATTCCACTGTTAAAAGCCTATCCATGTAGTTATACTCATTTTAAAATAAAACATTAATTGCATTCATTGGGCCTCATTCATGAAACTCAAGTAGAACAAATCCATTCTTGCATAAATTGTTGCGTTCAATTCAAAGGTACGAATAATTACACACATTAGTTCTGCTTGTATTTCATGAATGAGGTTCGTTGCGTGTAAATCTATCATCCTATCCACCTTTTTCCTGAATGTGGAAGTGTTTCATGATTCAACCGTTTTCAGTTTCTCATCTCCAGTGTTTTCACTTGTGTCTGTGTTTTTTCTTAGTGGGTAATGTGTAAGGTATTACATTTGTAAAAATTGACAAAAAACAAGCGTCTATATAGTACAGATACTTCACAGAGTCGAGATGACAGTCTGTTGACAGTGCCTCACATGAATGTGTAGACAACATGAAGCGATAGTGAGAGGTTTGTTACGTTTATCATTTCCTAAATGATCTGGGTATCTGCACTGAGGTCTAGTTCATTCTTAGCAACTTGTTCTGCAAAAACTTTAGCGATAATGAAGATTAGCTCTGAAGTCAGCACTTTACAACCCCTTACAACACTACTAGACATGTTCTGAGGCTGCATTTGTATTGGCTACGAATGGGTTAAAAAAAGCCATTGGAAGACGGTGCTCCGTTTTTGAATGACAGGCTGATGCAGCCCCCCGACCCCCAACACTACTCTTATTAACCTAAAATATGTCATGAACAAAGTGAACCATCTTCTGTATATTGGCTAAAACAATGTAAGCTGCTTGTTTGAAATTATGTAAAATGTTAAATTTGATTTGTTTTTGGTGATTTCTATTGCTGTTTTCTTTTGCTTAAATGATTAGAATTGTGTGAACTGACCTGTGACCCTCATCATGTCTTCTCCACAGTATTCGCCAATGCTGAATAAGCTGTACTGCCAACTGGCCAAAACCTGCCCAGTGGATGTGTTGGTTGGCAGAGAGCCACCTCCTGGAGCTTTGCTTAGATTAACTGTGATTTATAAAAAATCTGAGCATGTTTCAGAGGTGGTAATCCGCTGCCCGCACCACCAGAGCATTGCTGAGAACAATGAAGGTTTGTGTGTATAACTATTGAACTTCTTTACAACTCTAGTAACAGACATTTTTACTGAAGAATATAATGTTGGAGTTTTAACACAAAAATGGGGGCCAAAAATGTTATTAAATAAATAATTCCAAAACACATTGGCCATAATTATTGTCAATACTTAATAAATACATAAATATTCAATACTTTTTGCAACCTCCCTTTGCCAAGATAACCTCTGAGTCTTCTCTTATAATGCCAAATGAGTTTGGAGAACACCTGGCAAGGGATCTGAGACCATTCCTCCATACAGAATCTCTCCAGATCCTTCAAATTCAGAGGTCCATGTTGGTAGACTCTCCTCTTTGTTTCACCCCACAAATTGTCTATGAGGGTCAGGGGACTGGGATGGCTATGGCAGAACCTTAATTTTGTGGTCCGTGAACCATTTTGTGATGATTTTGATGTTTGTTTTGGGTCATTGTCCTGCAGAAAGATCCAACCAGGGCCCCATTGTAAGCTTTCTGGCAGAGGCAGATATTAGTCATATTGGTGCAAAATCAGTGCACAACCCACATAGAAAACATCTGTATTCATTCCAGCTCAAAAATGAACTATATCGCCAATATATCGGTAATCTGTGAATACCCCCCCTCCAAAATCGGTATCGGTCTCAAAAATCCCATATCGGTCGGGCTCTAACGTAGAGTTCACGCTAAGGGCTTAGTCAGTGCTTCATTTGGTTGCTCCACCTGTTCTTGAGGTAAGATTTAGGATATGTTATAAAACAAGATTTTATTAATCTTCAGTATATACTGTACATGTATATAATATATGTATGGATCACATACTGTATATATATATGTATACTGTAAATATGTATATATAGTAGGGATGGGCATTTTGGTCATTATGTCTACTTGATTACTTTAGGAGCAATGACATGTACATAACTATATAATAACATGTCTGACAAACATCTTTTGGTGCTGCATTGTTCCAGTGTATCTTCTATTCATTATTATAGGCTGTTATAATATAATCTGTTACAAAATGTACAAAGATTGCATTATCAAAATATAATATCATATTTTGTCATGTGAAGATTCTCTGCATAAGTCAATGAAAGAATGTGCACAATATGCCACTACAGGTTACTGTAGTGATCTTAGTAAGTGTGTGTGGAGAGCTGGGCAGGGTTGGACACCTGCAGCAGATTATCTCGCCCAGCTGTGGGTGATTGCAGCCTTAACAGTATGTGAGAGACTCCGGGAGAGGGAGAGACCAATGAAGCTGTGTGTTCATGTAGAGCTGAAAAGCACCCTGTTAGTTCATTCGTGCTGCTGAAAAGCAGTGGTATTGAATGTCTTTGTTACACTGAAAAGTGCTGACAATAAAGTGTCTTATGTTAACTTGTTAGTCGACTTCCTTACAGTGTGCACCAGTTTTTTTTAGAGACCGTCTGAATCGTCTATTTTTAAATTGCGGTTGGCTTAACAGGAGACGCCATAAATATTGTGTCTTTAACATGCATGTTAAGTTGAAGTTCAGTTTGGAAGATGCTGCAATCTGTTCCATTTAGCTGCGCTCTGACTAGCTGTTTGAAACATGGCACCTGCAGGATTTCATTGGATGGTACGCTCAGAAATCGTACTAATATACATTTATATCCAGGGTGTATGCACATTTTTTTGGGTTGTTGTTGCAAAAACACCAAAACATTCAGTTCTGGTGACTTTTAAGAGAAGTTTTTTTTTTTAACTACATAAACAATATAGCTATTGTCTAGCAGTGGTTCCCATCCCTGTTCCTGGATGCCCCCCAACACTACACATTTTGGATATCTCCCTTATACACACCTCCATATACTCAACTCATCAGCTCGTTAGTGAGACTTCAAGACCTGAATTCTGTGCGTCAAAAAAGGAGATATACAGTACAAAATGTGCAGTGTTGGGAGGCCTCCAGGAACGGAGTTGAGAACCACTGGGCTAAAGCATTTCTTCCAGTAACCGTTGACAACAAATGCGTTCTCACACAAAAAGGCAAGATGCCACAACGAATAGAGGAGAGCGCTGAGAGCATCTCTAAACGTGTACATTTGAAGTTCTTTTTAATATGGCATCTAAAAATGCTGCGCTTCTGTGAGAGATGTTCAAAACTGTGAAATGTGACAGTTGTCAAAAGACACACATCTGTAATGGTTGAATGGTTGTGAGCAGACACTAGGGCTGCTCCCTATTAGTTTACCAAGTTAGTCAATGGGAAGAGTCTTGGTCGACCAAGTTTTGGTTGGTTGGTCACAGAAAAAAAAAAAAAACCCACAGGAAACTGACACACTGGAATTACCGCTGGTTGGAAGCTAGGTGGTACTATGGGGTAATTTTTGTTAAGCAGGGTTAGGGGTAAGCCTACACAATAAAGCAAGACACCTTAATTTCAAAGTTTTATTTAAAAATTTTTATGTGTTGTATTTATTTTAGTTTTTAAAAAAAATAAAAATTCTCCCCAATTTGGAATGTCCAATTCCCAATGCACTTGAAGTCCTCATGGTAGCGTAGTGGCTGTTCTTAATAATATAATTTAAGTGTTTCTTCAAGCGCGTATCTGTATATCTACGGGCAAGTTATTTGTAATATTAAATTAATAATTATAATAGCCTAATATAATTGAATCAATATTAAATGGGGGGGAAAGAGGGTCAAATATCATCTTGACATGGTTCAAGGCATCAGCTATTGGCGATCACTCTGACCATCACCATCCCCGAGATCATCGTCTGTCGGCACAACCCTAATGTGCATTTCTCTATAAATTAACAAAATGTTCAGACAGTGTCCTTGCTAGTTTGTTTTTTAAATTCAGACTCATTACCGCTTTTTCTGGTGTCGCTGCAGCTCGCTTCGTGTGTGCGCATGTACAATTTGTATTTTAAAGGCTCATTATTACGGTCTAGTATTTCTCTGTACTGTAGAACAGTGTTAGTAATGTTACTTCTAACATTCTTTCTCAGCCCTTGAACTCAAACCATTTTCTGATGCCCCTGCAATATATACAGTGCATCCGGAAAGTATTCACAGCGCTTCACTTTTTCCACATTTTGTTATGTTACAGCCTTATTCCAAAATTTATTAAATTCATTATTTTCCTCAATTCTACAAACAATACCCCATAATGACAACATGAAAGAAGTTTGTTTGAAATCTTTGCAAATTTATAAAAAATGAAATAAAATCACATGTACATAAGTATTCACAGCTTTTTCTCAATCCTTTGTTGAAGCACCTTTGGCACCAATTACAGCCTCAAGTCATTTTGAGTATGATGCTACAAGCTTGGCACACATATTTTTGGGCAGTTTCTCCCATTTTTCTTTGCAGGACCTCTCAAGCTCCATCAGGTTGGATGGGGAGCGTCGGTGCACAGCCATTTTCAGATCTCTCCAGAGATGTTCAATTGGGTTCAGGTCTGGGCTCTGGCTGGGCCACACAAGGACATTCACAGAGTTGTCCCGTAGCCACTCCTTTGTTATCTTAGCTGTGTGCTTGGGGTCGTTGTCCTGTTGAAAGATGAACCTTCACCCCAGTCTGAGGTCCAGAGCACTCTGAAGAAGGTTTTCATCAATTATGTGTCTGTACATTGCTGCATTCATCTTTCCCTCGATCCGGACTAGTCTCCCAGTTCCTGCCGCTGAAAAACATCCCCACAGCATGATGCTGCCACCACCATGCTTCACTGTAGGGATGGTATTGGCCAGGTGATGAGCGGTGCCTGGTTTCCTCCAGACATGACGCTTGCCATTCAGGCCAAAAAGTTCAATTTTTGTTTCTCATGGTCTGAGAGTCCTTCAGGTGCCTATTGGCAAACTCCAGGTGGGCTGTCATGTGCCGTTTACTGAGGAGTGGCTTCCGTCTGGCCACTCTACCATACAGGCCTGATTGGTGGAGTGCAGCAGAGATGGTTGCAGCAGAGATGGTTGTTCTTCTGGAAGGTTCTCCTCTCTCCACAGAGAAACGCTGGAGCTCTGTCAGAGTGACCATCAGGTTCTTGGTCACCTCCCTGACTAAGGCCCTTTTCCCCCGATCGCTCAGTTTGGCCAGGCGGTCAGCTCTAGGAAGAGTCCTGGTGCTTCCAAACTTCCATTTATGGATGATGGAGGCAACTGTGCTCATTGGGACCTTCAATGCTGCAGAAATTTTTCTGTGCCCTTCCCCAGATCTGTGCCTCAATACAATCCTGTCTCGGAGGTCTACAGACAATTCCTTGGTCTTCATGGCTCGGTTTGTGCTCTGACATGCACTGTTAACTGTGGGACCTTATATAGACAGGTGTGTGCCTTTCCAAATCATGTCCAATCAACTGAATTTACCACAGGTAAAGACTCCAATCAAGTTGTAGAAACATCTCAAGGATGATCAGTGGAAACAGGATGCATCTGAGCTTAATTTTGAGTGTCATGGCAAAGGCTGTGAATACTTATGTACATGTGATTTTGTTATTTTTATTTTATTTTATTTATTTATTTTTTTTAATAAATTTGCAAAGATTGCAAATAAACTTCTTTCATGTTTTCATTATGGGGTATTGTTTGTAGAATTGAGGAAAATTAATTTAATCTATTTTGGAATAAGGCTGTAACATAACTGAAAAATTGAAGTGCTGTGAATATTTTCTAGATGCACCATATATGTATTGAAGTAATATCATAAACATGTGACAACTAGTCGATTAATGTATTAAACTAACCACTAGTCGACTAGGAAAATCTTTGGTCAGGGCAGCACTAGCAGGGACACAAACATATTTGGCTTGAACAGCTCCTTAATAACAGGACACTGAACTAGCTAAAGTTTCTAAAAAAGGCAGTGTTTTGTTTCAGTTGAAGGTTTATGGAGCAGTTTTGCAGCGTGTTAAGTCTACTGCAATGTGATGCTCCGTATTGTTGTTGCTGTGATGATTCGTGAAGCATTCCATTCAACTTGGAAGAGTCGCAATTTCCACCTTTCAACTGGGGAAAATGCAACGGAATGACACTTTGTCAGACTTCTAAATTGGAAACTTCCATTTCTTTGAGATGCATGTGTGTTACGTCACGCAAACATGTTGGCACCCAGGGCAAGGAGGTTTACAGTCAGTGACAAACATTTTTTATTAAATATCAATTAACGAGTCATAGTTCTTACATTTGAAAGATAATAAAATATATTTAGCAAAAGATTGGCATAGACAGGTGTTCAAAACACTGTTAATTACAGTCTTTTGATGATCATAACAATAGCATTGCAGCATCGTATATCAATTTGGTTGCAATGAAACGTCAATGACAATCAATGTACCCCTCAAAATCACATCGAACATTGCTACCACGTCCGAGTACTCATGCTCATCCTCAATATACAGTAGGTATATGTATGTATAAGTACTCTGTGTGTGTGTGTGTGTGTGTGTGTGTGTGTGTGTGTGTGTGTGTGTGTGTATATATATATATATATATAATACACACACACACACACAGACTCTGTGTGTGTTTGTAGCTTAGTTTTTCTCATTAAAAGAATATAAAAGTGAAATGTCAGACTATGTTATTTTACAGGATTTTGAATGGGGATGTGAACTATGTAATGCAAATGAGTTAAACAAATGAGATCAACTGACCTCTATGAAACCGCATGTTATAATAAAACGATAAGAGCTTGTGTTTACTTCACTGGAAACATATAGTTATCCAGATACTTATAGATTTCAATTAGGTTTAATAATACTTCTAGAGAGAAATATTATCATCTTGATCATTTAAATCCATTAATTCCTGTCAGTTTCATGTTTATGGCTCTGCACACTGGTGTGCCTAGCACTTGATGTCAGTTTGTTTGTTGCGATTTCCAAATGAACCATGATTTCAGACCATGTACTGATTTTGCACTTTGTCATTAATGTGTTTTGACATATATTTAACACCAGAACTACAGAAATTTACACCAGAACTTACTTTGTCTGCGAAGGCATTATAAATATAATTTGATTTGTTAATTTGCAAAGTTTGATAGTCACCAATATGTAATAATGCAAACTATTATATAGTACATTCAAAGTTGAAGTAGGTGTTGAATAAGTAAAAGTTTAGTTTTGGAGATGATGTACATTCACTGTTCGGTCGCTGTTCAAATTCATTTGTCTGTGTAGTGTCTATATTGGTTGACCTCTTCTGTTTTCTCAGGTGTTTCTCATCGCAGGCATCTCGTGCGTGTGGAGGGCAGTCAGAGAGCCCAGTACCACGAGGACCTGCACACCAGGAGGCATAGTGTCACGCTGCCCTACGAGTCCCCTCAGGTACAACAGAATTGAGAAAAAATGTCGCAAAATCTAGAAATATAATGGCATTTTTAAATGGTTATTTCCAGTCCTGAAAAAGTCATGGAAATAAGTTAAATATGTAAAAACTTTAGATAATATAATTTCTTTTATAGCTTTGACTAGAAAATTACTATTTGTGAGTGGTTGTAGAGAAGCCTTTGTGTAAGCCAGTGGTGAAATATCAATCTATCTATTGAGGTTCTTATTGGATACATTTGTATGCTAATTATAGATTACATTTATTAGCTATAAAAGTGTATTTATCAATGAATTATCATCTATGATTCAGGAAGAGTGTTACCTGGTATACAAATGGAAATCTCTATAAAATTCTAAACAAAATAAATCCTTATTCAATAGTTATTTACAGCTGGAAAAGTCATGGAAATGTATTGGTCAAAAAGTGTGGGAACCCTGGGTGTGTCACATCCTGCTTACAGTGAAATGGATTTCTGTCATTGCAAATGTTTGTGTTTCTTTAACTCTGTCTCTCTAGCTGGGTTCAGTAGGAACCACCATACTGCTGAACTACATGTGCAACACTAGTTGCATGGGGGGCATGAGTAGGAGGCCAATCCTGACCATCATGACCCTGGAGACATACGAGTAAGTCCATGCTGTGTTCTTGCTGGTTGTTTTGTTGTCTTGCTGGTTGTTCTTGCCCTGTTTACACCTGGTGTTAAGATCCATCTCAGGTGATCCAAGCACAAGTGGTCAGGCGAGACACTGGCACGTAAAATGCTTTTCCTGTAACCACTTGTATCCGTCTCTGATATTATGACTCTCAGCAAACAACAATCATAATTTATGCACTGCAGCCAGTCGTGTGGCTGCAGTGCATAAAATCACTCAGATACGGGTCAGGAGCAGTTACGGGTCAGTTAATGTTTAAATCAACCATCAGAATGGGGGAAAATGTGATCTCAGTGATTTGGATGATTGTTGGTGCTGGGCTGGTTTGAGTATTTCTGTAACAGCTGATCTCCTCAGATTTTGACACACAACAGTCTCTAAAATGTACTCTGAATGGTGCCAAAAACAAAAAACATTCAGTGAGCTTCAGTTCTGCGGATGGAAATGCCTTGTTGATTAGAGAGGTCAACAGAGAATGGCCAGACTGTTTAGAACTGACAAAGTCTATAGTAACTCAGATAACCACTCTGTACAATAATTGTGATAAGAAGAATATCATCTCATGCTATTCTGAGATGCGGGTTGGCGCTGTTTTGGCAGCACGAGGGGGACCCATACAATATTAGGCAGGGGGGGTGTGTGTGTACGTACATGCGCACACGCACGCGCGCGCAATATAGTTACATGCGATAGAGTTTCTGCTCTATCCTCACAGCAAAAGTCACTGTTGGTTTTTACTGGATATCAAGGCTGAATGTTTTGTGTTCACTTATGCTTACAGTGGGCAGGTTCTTGGTCGGCAATGTTTTGAGGTCCGGGTTTGTGCCTGCCCGGGCCGTGACCGCAAAACTGAGGAAGAGAATCTAAAGAAGATTACTGGGGAGAAGTCTACTGGGACAAAGAGAAGTAAGAGAAAGGAAATGAGGTGACTGGAAATAAGAAACCTGCTGGGGAAAAAAAAAAAGACAAACTAGCCTAAGCTGGTTAGCTGGTCCTCCAGGTAAGTTAGGTTTAGATGGGGGCTGGGCACTTTTTAGCTGTACCTGCTAGGAGATCAGCTTAAACTGGGTAAGACAAGAAAACCAGTTTAGGTTGCTTTTAAGCTGGTGGTTTCAGCTGGCAATCATGGGTCGAACATTGATTATGATGCTATTATTTTAAATAACATGCACAATAATTATTCAGCACAAATTATTTAAATGGCCGCATTATACAGTAATTATGCATTATTTAAATTGTAACTGCAGTTTTACCCTTTTTCTCCAAAACAGAACATCAGATTCAGGATCAGTTGAAAGAGCCGCATCCTATACCTGATCCTGGATCCAGTAAGAAGAGGAAGGCCGACTCCAGTACTGATGACGAAATTTACGTTCTACCTGTGCGTAACATGGAAACATTAAAAGGATTTCTTAAATGCTATATGCATTCAGTGTTTTAGCAAATGCATTAGCGCTATCCTCTTACATTCCTTAATTTTTTTTCCAGGTCCGGGGAAAGGACAGGTTTGAAATGTTGAAGAAGATCAATAGTAGCTTAGAATTGATGGATGTGATGCCTGTGACAGAACAGGAAAAGTACAGGCAAAAACGGTACAACTCAGTCAGCCATGTTGTTTGTATTGGATACTTGAATTAGAATGAATGTACAAAGGTTGACATTAATTGCACTGTTTGTGTTCATTGTGGTAATGCTGATTAACATTCTCATATCTCCCTCTTGTTTTTACTTGCAAAATAAGTTGAGTTTTTTCTTCTCTGTATATCCAACAGAAATGCCTCCAAGAACAAGCAACCTTGCATTCAACCGAAGAGTGGCAAGAAACTGCTTTTGAAAGGAAAAAGTGATTCTGAGTAAAACATGTCTTGAAAAGTCATGCTGTTACATTTAATTGCATATAAATCCAACTGTATTTAACTTTGGGTTACCAAAGTTGTGGTAATCCTGTGAGATTCATCATATTTTTAATTTTTTTATTTATATTTGTACTCGCTGCCACAGTTTAAAAATTGATTGAATTTTGTATTTTTTTTTACATGGCTGATTTTTTTAAAAGTGTTTTTGTTTCTTATAATTCTTCCCCTCTTTATTCGTTTATGTTCATGTTAAGACCTTCAAGTTTCACCAGAATTTGCATATGTTTATTCAAAGTTTCACTTCCTCGTTTTGTATGTTATTATGTTTCAAGCTGATTAGATCGGATGCATGAAATGGAAAAAACCTAACACATCCTTTAGCACTGTACAATGGACATAATATAAAATGAACGAAAGCATTTGTTTGTAATGGTTATGAAATAATCTGCAGAGCAGATAAAATGGTGTATATTGGCTTCTTTTCAGTATTTTCAAGGATTCAGCCTATACATGGTCCCAGAAAGCATCCATAATATATAACAAAGATAACTAAGTGGCCAGACACCTTTCAGACAAAACCTTTCACAAAAATACATTTATTTGGTTTTAAATTGTAATATAAAACCATAAACATGACAATCAGACATTGACCGGGTTTGCCGAATGTTGCAGTTAAATTGTGTGCATTTGTCCCAGAAAATTGTTACATAGTACCTAAAACATTTTGGTTGTTATTGAGAGCCTTGGACCACTCATGAATCCAAGGCTGACCTTCTGGTGTCCAGATAATGGTGTTTTTTTCTTTCTGTTTTGTATATGTTTTCCTAAAAAATGCATGCTTTAAATCTTGAGAAATAATTTTCAACAGTGAGTACTGTAATCATTTATAAATATTTCTCAACGGCAAGCATCATGGTCAATGGTATTGGAAACTATTGGAACACCTAGCTGGGCAGCTAATTGTAATGTGTTTGGTTTATTATAAATAATAAAGCAAAGCAGTTTAATATTAACAGTTTTTAGTACCATTTAACATTACACTGATAGGCTATACTTTTGCTGCTAAAATGTATTCGGCTATGTTCTTATGTGCCGTGTAGTTTGGGCTTTTGAACTTAAAATAAGAAAATGTTAAGCATGGAATTAAAAACAAATGTTTGCAGAAACTGGCTCAATCTCGTTAAAAATAGGTTTAGAGGACACCCACTATACAGTGTAATGACTTCTGCAGAACACAAACACATGTTTTAAAAATAATATTTCAGCTCTGTAGGTCCATACAATGCAAGTAAATGGTGGCCAGAAATTTAATTCTAAATAAAGCACATAAAAGTACTATACTAAATTAACCCATACGATTCCAGTGGTGCAATCCATGTCTTAAGAAGTATTATGATAAATGTGGTGAGAAACAAATCAATATTTAAGTCCTTTTTAAACATAAATCTCTTTCACTTTCACATTCTTTTTTTTTTTTTTGGGCAATTTGTATTCTTGATGCATATTTATATTAACAAAGGACTAAAATATTGATCTGTTTTTTCACCCACACCTATCATATCTCTTCAAGGATTTAACCATTGGAGTTTTATGGATTACTTTTATGCTGCCTTTTTGGACCTTCTGAGTTCTGGTCCATTCACTTGCATTGAATGAACCTACAGAGATGAAATGTTCTTCTAAAAATCATAATTTGTGTTCTGCAGAAGAAAGAAAGTGATACACATCTGGAATGGCACGAGGTTGAGTAAATGATGAGAGAATTTTCATTTTGGGTGAACTGTCCCTTTAATTGTGGGTATTCTTTTGACACATTTCAAAAATATTTTAATTGTGAGAGTGTAAAAATCTTTTAACAGAATCTTAAAAATCTTTTTTAGATTTTCATAGTGCCAAAAGTAAATGATAAGGTAATTTTTATTTTTGGGTGAACTATCCCGTTAAATAAAGTCTATTTGTCTGCCAGTGTTATGTGCAGCACTTAAAAAACCCATGCACATGCAAACATGCACCTCCCAATACAGCACCCCCAAGTTAAATCATCTTCCCACGGCCAGGTTTACCAGGTTTAGAGTCGAGGGGAAACTAAATAAACGATAGTGAAGTATTTTGATTATTGCAAAGCCAGTGTATGCTATAACAAAGATGGTAATTACTACGTAATAAGCGATGTACGTACAGGTTTGGGAAACAAGCATCGTAGGCTAATACAACGTATGACAATTTTATGAGTGTCTATAGTTTTTGAAATTGATTAACTGTCTTTGTGGTCACTCTGCTAGGGCAGCTATGTGAACTTGAGGTGCACTGACTTAGTATATCCTCTAAAATTTCTTCTGGGACCTGTTGATTAAATATAATTAAAAACAATTATTAAGTAAAATTTGTTCTAATTAGATCACTTGCTTGCTGTTGCTACTACAGTAGGTTTCATATTTTTTTGTTTAATGCAATTTTCCTATGTTAACTGAGTTTTGGGGGGTAGGATTAGCCTACATGCAAAATCAAATGCAAATTCTGTTTACATTTACAGAACACAGTACTGTACTGTAGTGTTCAGAATAAGGAATATCAAAGGACAAGAGTCTACACAGTAGGTCAAGTGTTGTCTAAGTTAACCAGCCTAAAGACTAAAAATGATAATTCAAAAGAGTCTTGTTTGGAGTCTATCCTGGTTCTGATGAAGTGGTTAATTTTTGTAGGTTTCATACTTTACCTGTCCTGATCTGAGGCTTGTTCACTTCAAGTCAATCATCCAACAAGCGGATATAACATGAATATGCTATGGCTGCCATTTTTGGGTGAGTTTGCGAATTTTATAATGTTTAACTTGATTTGTAACTCCTTAAAAGGAATATTCCAGGTTCAATAAAAGTTCAGCTCAATTGACAGCATTTGTGGTATAATGTTAATCACCACAAAGAAATAATGTTTGACTTATCCCTCATTTTATTCTTAAAGAAAAAAGTGCAAAAATTGAGGTTACATTGCCATGACAATGTAATATCAACAAACCCTAAAATGACTGTTAAAGAGAAATTAATGTAAGTGCTTTTATCAAATTATTAGCTTCATATTTCTGCTTTTAAATCCTCCAAAAATTGGCCCATTCAATTCCATTGTAAGTGCCTCATTGTAAGCTCAATTTATGTTTTTTAAGGAAAAGGGGGGACGATTCTAAACAGATTTTTGTGGTAATCAACAATATGCCACAAATGCTTTCGACAGATCTTAACTTGTAAGAACACGGAATATTCCTTTAAGTTGTGACATTGTAATGGCAATGATTTAAAATTGGATATAACTTTCACAGAAAAGGTTAGGATGTGGTTTCATCACACTAAATTCATGTTATCACATATTGTTTACTCCTTGTGGCTATACTTTTAAAACAGTGAGTATTTTTACATTTACAGATTGGCCCCATTCACTTCCATTTTAAATGTCTAACTGGAACCCAGATTTTTCCTTTTTTAATAAAACAAGTCGGAATAATTTCTTTGTGGTGATAAATATTATGCCACAAATGCTGTTGATTGAGCTTAACTTGTATTGATATCTGAATGTTCCGTTAAATGTTAACATAATTTAAAGAATATACTGTACATTAGCAATATTTTAGGAATATTAAACATACACTGGATGCCCATTATGTTTCCTAAGATGTGAAGGATCCAAGTAAATGTATTCATTTAATTACAATTGTTTGTGGACCTTTGTTTTTCAACTGTTAAACATTCATTCAGTTTTCATTGAAATGCTCAAAAACTTTGCATTACTTTCTCATCTAAAGTTTGCATAACCAGTTTTACAGTAGCATGCATGAACATTTAACCATTAACAGTTTTGGAAGTTCCAGATGTACCCTGTTGCAACTCTATTAGAGACCTAACCGAATGTATACAAAAAATTATACCTTAAGATATATGCAAAGTTGCAAAGATTATTACTCTGCTTTGAATTTATTGCTTTCAGTTTTGGTTATACGGGCAGAGGAGCAGTATTTTCTTCTATACAGTGGCACCAATGACACCTTTGGCACCAATGGCACCATTGGCACCAATGGAACCAATGGCACCATTGGCACCACGTGGGATGATGCAAGGCTCTACTGTCAGGTCTGTTATAAAGAACTGGCCACCGTCACTAGTAGAAATGTCCACCTTATCACACAGAACCTCATTTCAGACTACTGGATTGGACTTCGCATGAGTTTCAATGGCTCTATACCATGGTCCAGATGGTCCAATGGGGATCCGGTTACATATCAGAACTGGTACCCTGGTCGTCCTGTGCCGAAGAAAGTCATTCCTAAATGTTCCTCAACTACACAAACTCCTCTGTCTACACTAATGACTTCTCCAGAGACAACTCCAGTGACTACCCCAATGACTTCTCCAGAGACAACTCCAGTGACTTCACCAATGACCTCTACAATGACTTCTGGAACCCCTTTAGTGGCTACTACAAGTAACAATACAGAGGACTACTGTCCTCTACTGACAAAAATCCTTTTGTGCTTAAATTTGTCATCAGATGAATTGGATGCTCAATACTATATACATGATCCTCCTCAGAGTACACCCATTCATCCACAGACTGTCACCTCTAGTGCCACTACTAGTTCCACCGCTAGTGCCACACCAAGTTCCACACATAGTGTGACCACTTCTGGCACCCCTGATAACACATCATTTAGCACCACATCGTTTAGCACCACAGGCAGCCCTTGCAGCACAGAACCCGATCAAGTTCCTGATGAGTATATCGAGGATGCTTGTGTGGCCCTTCTCAGCTTTGGCATGTGGAAGGAAAAACAGTGCTACGAACTTCTCCCTTTCATCTGTTATGATGGTAAGAGTTTGTTTTACAGCACAAAATCATGTTATTAGGCTCATCAACACTAAATGTAAAATGTGGACCCACTTATGTGTCCATCACTTATGTATTACATAAGATACAGTACCTGTAAAAATAGACCTGAATTGTTATGAATTGAATATGTTGCAAAGTGAGGATATCTTCAAAAATATTGCCATAAAGAGTTCATTTATCAATTAACATCATACAAAGTCCAGTAAACATAAAAAAGCTAAATCAATTTTTGCCTTTAAAACAGTCCCAATTCTTCTAGGTATACCTGGACACAGTTTTTCTTGGTTGTTGGTAGATAGGATGTACAGTTCTTCTATCTAGTTAGGCTGTCTCAATTGCTTCTGTCTTTTTATGTATTCCCAGACTGACTCAATGTTCAGTGGGGGGCTTTGTGGGGACAATGCCATCTCTTGCAGAGTGCCCTGTTCTTCTATACTAATATTTTCTCTTTTCAAAAGTTTTTCTGAAACATCTTATGTGCCTAAACTTTTGCATAGGTCTGCATTTATATATATATATATGTATATATCTAATCTGTATTATTATCTTTAGCAGCAGCCAGCATGATCACACAGGAAGTTGACATGTTGCTAAAAAATGTTCCGGAACCCCTACATCGACCAAATTATGCTGAGTTATGCTGAGACAAGCTCCATATCCCATCAGACATTTTGGCATTAGTTCAAATGTGTCAATTCTGTTTTCTGGGCTTAAATATAGAAGGGAACAAACAAGGGAATGAGGAACACTTGTGTACACCATTCATAAAATGAAACTTCAAAGGACTACAAAAATTAACAGGAAACTTATTATATAATTTGACTAATTTACAAAAGTAAACAGGGAATATGTGACAAATATAATCATGCTGTTTTGTTTATGTATTTATTGTGCCCTCTTGTGGACTAAGAAAAAACATAAATGTAAAAATCAGCTCACTTTAAAAATTGAATAATAGTTCATATATATATTTAATTCATTTAAAAAAAAAAAAAAGTACAATACATTTTCATGGTTCAGTCAGTACTGTTTATTTTTGTAACAAAGTTCAGCACTATTTTACTTTGTTATTTTTTCATTCAGTGTCAAATTTAATCGGTTGATTAATCGGTTATCGGCAGGTACTGACCACCAACTTAGTTATCGGTATCATTCAAATCCACCATCGGTCGACCTCTACTATTTATCCCCAAAAATGGTTATACGTGTTGCGTAGTACAGAAGTATGCGAACTGGGACACACCTTGTGACATCAGTCTACAGTAGCTGACATGGTCCCTCAGTTCACTACCATGAATGTTTCTTGTGATTCTACTTCTTCACAATTGACCAACACATCATTCTCTCTTATCTACATAAAGTCATCACATCCGCACATTGCCCCGCTACAAGTTTGTTTTACCAATTTACCTTATAACACACCTATCTGTGTGTAGAGCGTTTCTTTGGGGATATAAACGTTACCAATGAGACCTCACATGAAGGCTATCTTTACTGGAGCGAGGGACCCGGTGAGAACATCAGTCTCTACAGAGTGGAAGTCACAGGGGACCACAACCAGACATTTAATGAGACTGGCCTGTCCAAACAAATAGTGAATCTCACAGCTGGAACTCGATACAATGTTCAAGTGTTCCCAGTGAAGTGCGGCAGGGATCTAAACCCTCAGAATGTTTCCTTTTACACCAGTAAGTAGACTTGGACTTAATGTCATAGCACACAATGTGTTTCCAAAGTGTATTACTCGATGTGTTATTGTGAAGCATTAAAAACATGTGTATGATTACTGTTAGTATTAAACAACGTATTTTGCTCATTTGTGCTGAATGTTATTGATCATTTTAATTAATATGGTGAAAAGTTCCATGGACTGACCTGATCATCTAATGAGAGCAATGATCCCTGTTTTAGAGCCTTCTGGTGTTAATAACCTGACAGTAGAGAGGGTGACAAATGATAGCGTCAAACTGAACTGGACAAAACCAGAAGGAAACTATGACTTCTACTCAATACAAGTGTCAAGCATATTTGGAACCCAAAAGTTTGAAACTGATGTCATTACGGGTCTTATACCAGGCAATAAGTACAATTTCAAAGTTATTGCCATAGTGAATAAAACTACTGAAGGTACACCAAGCAACGTTTCTACTTACACCAGTAAGTGCAGTTGACCATATCATAAAAAAATAAATGCAATTTTGTAAATGTATATTGCAAAATGTAAATGCATTTTTTAAAGAAGCTAACTCTTGTTGGTATTTATTTTCAGAGCCTTCACGTGTCTCAAACCTAAAATCAGGAAACAATGACAGTGAAGTTATTACAGCCTCTTGGATACTACCTGTCGGTAATGCTTCGGGTTATTATTATTGTATTGATGTCACAAATTCTACTAATAATTTAACTAACAGTGAATGCAACATTACAACAAACATGTTCATAAAAGTGACAGGTAAAACACCTGGCACCAAACATTGTCTCAGTGTGGTGGCACTAACAGACGATAAAAATATATCAGGAGAAATGGTTCAAATCGATGCATACACAAGTGAGTTTCATGCTTGGTCACTAAAATCCTCTCATTGTTTTATACACTGATATTGACATTAAATGCCTGCTTTTTCATGTCTTTCAAAGTTTCAGATGTAAAAGAAACAATATTATTTGGATAAAATATCAGGCCTAATTAATGATCTTTCATGTTTTGGATTATGCATGAAGTAAAGAATTCTAAAACATTACATTTATATATTAACAAATTAGGAATTTCCACTATAAAGTTGTTATCTTGAAATTCAATTACAGCATTTGATAAATGTATATGTGAGTTAACATACTGATTTTACATACACATTCTCAGGGCACCACCCCATTGAAGGAGAATAGTTCAAAAGTTTATTATTCTTGTAACTTGTCCTAGTGTCTTTTTTGTCTTAATGTCAGTATTTCAACTTTAAATTAATCATAGGCTGGCTGTTGGATTTTCTATTCTATATTTTATACTGTATATTTAATATATATTTTGCTCCTTGAATTTACCTCCTTGTACATAGTTCCTAATTCTGTGACACTTGATTTGAAATCATCAAACCGAACCATTGAAGCCAAGTGGAATTTAACAGACAATTATGATACATTTAATGTGACGATTGAACCACCTGATGCTGAGCCTGTAAACATTATGTATTTGAATTACACTTTCACTGGGCTAAAGGCAGGAGTGAAGTACACCATCACAGTTGTCACTCTTGTACGGAATGGACCGAAAAGTTCTGCTACAACTAAATCAATTTATACTCGTGAGTAACATTGACGTTGTCGTTGTTTATCAGACTAGCTATTCATCTGCCTTGTACATTCATTCTGTCCCACAGATTGTCATTTCAGCTATATAAAATCTCACAAACTTTAAATCTATTCACAGTCCCTACTAGCCCCAGGCTGGCAAAGGCCTTCCCTTTAGGCAGTAATGCTATAAATCTAACGTGGGAAGCTCCAGAGGAGTCAGAGGGAGCCTCTAACATTACGTATGAGGTGACATATTCATCTGCCTTTTGGGGAAACATCAAAACAATGAATGTAACGAGCAAATACATCCATATTGAAAATTTGACATCAGGAACAAGGTATGACTTCAATGTCTGCGTTGTGGCTGATCATTTGAAGAGTGACCCTGCCAAAACTTATGCGGTAACAGGTAAATGAACTGCATTTTATCTTATCCTCATATCTTAATCTCTGTAATTATGATGCTTGATTATGAAAAACACATTTGCATTTGCGATCTTCCCAATCTTTTTATAATAATTAATATGGTATACTAAAATGTTATTAAAATGCTTTGTTGTGGCCAGTATATATATATATATTTTTTTTTCAGACAGTACTTTTTTAAATATACAGATGTTTTGCATGCTTGGTGATGATGTTTGGTCTCCATGTTTACTTTCAGTGCCTATAAATAAGACACTGACATTCACAATGTTGTGTACCACTGAAACTCCACTTTATTGTGGTACCAAAGAAGCTAGGAATGACACGATAAACAAAGTAAGGAATGATCAAATCAACTTTAAAAGCATTTTTTTAAAGCAACTTCTACAGCTTTATATTGATTTTATAGAAATACTCTTGACCAATTACAGTATACAGTATATGGATTATGAACAATTGTTATTAAAACGAAGTACAATATCATAATGTTTTAGCTTGAAGGCTCACCCACCCAAATTGAAAAATAAATAAAATATTAAATATGTAACCTGACTGCATATAGCTGAAGTAAAATAATTAACTCCATTATGTCTTTCAGCTGAAAAATTATATTACCAACCAATTTAATCCAATATATATACACTGGAACTTAAATGAAAATACAGGAAAGGATGATGGCACAATGCCTACAGCAAAACTTGGTTTGTAAAAACAAGCTGACAGATGTAAAAACCTTCATAAATCTCCCTTG
The DNA here is from genome assembly GCF_025860055.1 of Xyrauchen texanus. Classification (NCBI taxonomy): domain Eukaryota; kingdom Metazoa; phylum Chordata; class Actinopteri; order Cypriniformes; family Catostomidae; genus Xyrauchen; species Xyrauchen texanus. The sequence continues at coordinate 51,721,187 of NC_068276.1, forward strand.
TTGTTTTTACTTGTATGTCTTAACAAGCTATCAAATATTTAACTCTAATCTTACTTTTGAATTTATTTGGTCCATTCATTCTCATGCATAACAAAGTCATTTTTTACTATCATAAAAAAAGGCTTTATGCGTTGTCTGAGAGAATGCAGAATTTGTCTTTGTCCCTCACTTCTTTTCAGCTGTGTTACACAGAGACATTTTCCACCCTTTAAAAATAATGGTTTAAGCTTTTTAGATGTTCCTTTTGAGAGAGTCAATTTCAGAGAGTCTTTTTGACCACAGTTCAAACATACAGTAAGTTCAAAATACACTCTGTTTAGGAGAACTACTTTTTTGGCACAAATACAAACATGTTTACTTTAATACTGTGGTGTGGTGTCATGATCTTTGCTGGTTTAGGGAGTAAACATTTTTGCACTGATTTTGAACCCTGTAACAACCCTGACACATTTTAAAGTGTAGCAGGGTTTAAGGATTTGTGCATAATGTATTGAAAAAAGCACACCAAAGAGAGTGATACTATCAGACTGTTTTTTTTTTTTTTTTGTATACATTTGATATTATATTGTTTATCTATTCAAATTATATGAATAGCAAACACTGATTTAGTTACTGTTGGTTTTTTTTGCAGTGCTGTAAGGCTGTTTTCCCATTCTGAAATGAAATGTAGCATATAAATGGCATAGTAAGCTTATGTTTGCATTAAGGACCAAATAGCCTTGCTGTAGGCTATTCTTATTTTTTTATCACATTTGTCGTGTCCTCTTTTAAGGTAGTTTTTGTCTTGATGATTACATTAGGTAAAAATGCTGCAGTAAAATAATGTTAATTAGTTAACAGGTATGGTAAATATATACATATACATTATGTTTCTTATTATTTCTTATATCAGTTATGCACATTGAGGTGTCCCATTGTGCATTTTTTGTAGTTTAGATTTTTGTAGTTACAGGAGGTTGGTATATTAAGTTTATATCATGTAATGGGAAGAAAAGACATCCTGTAATCCCTGAAACACAGCAACTGTATTTTCACAGCTTCTATTATACCATAAATTTAACAGTTTTTTTTTTACAGTGCATACCAGTGTTTCAGTTTTCCTTTGTCATTTATTGTGTATATGTATTAGTGAAATTAGTAATGTTCTCTTATGGTTTTCTAATTGAAATGGCATTGTTTAGCCTATATTGCTTGTTTATGGAGATTGTTTATTGTTAGTTTTCAAACATGTTTTGCTTCGATTACTGCTTCATGTGAATTTTATGCTTGATTTAAAAATGTTATTTGAATTAATGGGAAAATCTGTATCAATCACTACTGAATTCTTGAAATAAATCTTTATCTGACCATATACTGTATTTTACTCTCATTTAATGAATACCATACAAAGGGAGAGAAGTCACAATTTATAATGATAAGACTTCTTATTCATGGTTTTAATTAGGCTATAGCTATATAATAAAAGCGATAATAATAGTGAATAGTGGCTAAGTGTAGCCTATAATTCTACTATCCTATTTATTGGCTATTTATTGTTGGTGTTATAGGCTAATGGTTATTAATCCTATTTCAGCGGATAAGAAGAAACAGTTTATAAAAGACAATTGGACACTCAATAAATTACATTATTGCATTCTGATATAAAGCAATTGTATAGGCTACACTATCTGAAAATGATCAAAATACTGGTATAGCCTTTAAAATGCTTGGTCAGGGCAAGGTGCTGAACTATTAAACCAACACACTCTTACGGCGAAGTCGTAAAAATGTGTGCAACTTTTCTAAATTTGGCTAATTTGTATGATATCCTATGATTGCACTCATAAGTATTTGTACAATTGCCAAACAAAAGAGCCCAGATGATCCACGTCTAGAGCAAAACCCCTGCATTTATCTTTCAGCAGTTTAATTAATCTCTAATATGAAGTTGAGCACAATTCTTCTCTGAATAAATAGTTCTGATATTTCTAATTCTCAACCCTTATCTGGTCTATTATACCATGTTTGAATGGTCCTAAATAGCCTAGGCCTACATGCATGTTGGTGAATGGATTATTGCTACTTTTGCAAGCCTGCAAGGACAGAAAAAGCCATTAGGAGGTGGAATCCAACCTTCTATATATATATTGATCCCCTTTTCTCCCCAATTCCAACTACTTACAAGGTCCTCGTGGTGGCGCACAATTACTAACCTCAATCCGTGTGGCGGAGGACAAGTCTCCGTTGCTTCATCTTCTGAGACAGTCAATCTTATCACGTGGCTCGCTGTGCATGGCACCGCGGAGACTCACAGCAGGTGGCTCATGCTACTCTCTGCGATCCACGCACAACTTACCACGTGCCCCATTGAGAGCGAGAACCACTAATCGTGACCACGGGGAGGTTACCCCATGTAACTCTACCCTCCCTAGCAACTGGGCCAATTTGGTTGATTTTTGCCCTAATATCAAAGGTCTTACTGCTGTTCAAATGCACTTTGGATTGCATCATGTATGTGTATAAATGTTTTCCATCTGAAAGGACTAAATATTAAATGAAACAAATGACAATAAAATGCAAAGAAATCTCTTCAGTAATCAAAATACTGTTTGAATGTAACTGTATTCTAATTACCAATTATTTAAATTGTATCTGTAGTGGAATACAGCTACTTATATTTTGTATTTTAAATACGTAATCCCGTTACATGTATTTCATTACTCCCCAACCCGGTCCACGCACAATTTACCATATTCCCCATTGAGAGCGAGAACCACTAATCGCGACCAACCCATGTGACTCAATCCTCCCTAGCAACCAGGCCATATGGTTGCTTAGGAAACCTGGCTGGAGTCACTCAGCACACCGGATTCAAACACACGACTCCAGGGGCAGTAGTAAGCATCAATACTTGCTGAGCTACCCAGGCCCACCGGAATCTGACCTTCTTAAAAATCCGGCCCATACATGATTTGCTCCACATCAAACTGCTCCAAGGTGAATCTGCAGTCAGATTGTTTCTGGAGCGAAGGCCTTGATTTAAGAGGCTTATCACTGTTACTGTTACTGTCACTACATGGATGAATCTTCGGTCTGGATCATCACGGCCAGTAAGACTCAATTGAGCTTTGCCCATGAGTAATAACTTACTTTTTATCAGTATGATTGAAAACAGGTCTGTTTCATCAAAGAGGATCTCATATTTTGTATTTGCTTTGCTCATCATGTAAAATAAAGACGCTGCTTTTACAGGTAAGTTATTGAGGAGAAAAGAACCATTATACCTCCCAGCTGATGTCCAAGTTCATGACCAACCAGTTTTACAAGACATTATACAGTGTGTCTCAAAGCCTATATGTTACTTTCCCAAAATCATTTAGAAAAGAAAGCAGTAGTTGCAGAGGTAAGCTATTTTTATTAGGCTGTCTATTTAATTTAGTTGTCTTTAAGAGTTAATTGCAATACTTCTTTAAAAAAATAATATAGGCTATGCTGGTAAATACAAAGTAAGTAAATAAAGGAATACGGAAAATATCCGTTCATTTAGAGAATCCAATGTGTTTAAATTAATTTAGGCATAGGTTGTTACAACATGTGTTGTAGCTATACTAGCAATCTGCTAAAAATGAATCACGCAATGCATTGCATATAGGCTATTTATTAATATGAAAATATTCTTTCTTCAGATGCAGTTGCAGATGACACAGAGGTGAGGCAGGAGTATGGCGGAGGATAAAGTTAACTCGGGGCGAACAGTCCCATCTCGCAGCTCAGCTTGACCTTTGATTTAAAACGTTACCTCAGTAGGTCTGGGGTGCGTTTCCCAAAAGCATCTTTTGCCAACTATACTCGTCCATCGATACCAATATTATTAAACGGTTTGGCATTTCACGAAAAGATAAAGTGCCGTTGTTGGAACTATAGATCTCCACCTGTGGTTAGACACAGAGCCATAAAGAGAGAGAGTTGTGACAACTCCATTGACTCCAATGGAACGTTTTTATTTACAGCAATGGCGGCTCGTGGAGCCTTTCAATAGTTCCCGGAAGTAAACACATGCCGTACCGTAGAGATGCAGCAGAACAAACCATTTGCGACGCACTTTTAAAATGTGAGACGTTTAAAGAATAATATTATCTTATTCTGTATATTATCAGTACATCTAAATAAAAATAACTTGTAAATTAAAACCTTATAGTTGAGTATTACTCATTAAATTAGGAGATAAGGGATGTTATCGGATAACTAACAGATTAGGCAAGGATTGGAGCTGGATAAAGTTAGTAACGAACACCCTAATAATTGTAAAATCTGTTCTCTTGATTCAGTTTCTGTCAGAGATCAGTCAAGTTCATTGCAGTCCACCACTCAAAGATCACTCTCCCCAGAATTCTAAATCACAAACACTTGGTCATCACTTATCACCTCATCAGCCAACTCATAAAAACACTCACCTTGTATCCAGTCTTTGTCAAGCCTCCAACAGGAACAGACCATTTCTCCCTGAGTCCTGATATCTCCGTCGATCCTGAAAACCTGAGTATTCCGTTTTCTTACCTGATTCATACTAACCCTATGCACTGTTGTTCTGCCATCTCCAGATCACTTATCCGATTCCTGAACCCTTGTCTGAGATCTGATCAAACCGGCCTGATTGCTCCTAGAAAAGAGGAGTTAACGAACTGATACAGAGTGAATGTTCTACGATCCAAGTCATTTGGATTTCCAGTTGTTCTCCGTGCAACGAACTATCTTCACTAAACCAGCACCTGAAAAGTCACCTGATACTTACCTTTCACCTTCTATACTTGAATAAAACTATATTTGAATCACTTACCTCCGATCTCCTGGTCTCTACCCTGACAGTTTCATCCATCGTTTTTTTAAAAAAGTAATATCGTAATATATTATTACAATTTAAAATAACTGTTTTCTATTTTAATGTATTTTAAAATGTAATTTACTCCTGTGATGCCAAGCTGAATTTTCAGCCTCATTACTTTTGAACGGCAGTTTATATACGAGTATGCTTAAGTTGTTTTAAAGCTGAATATATTGTGTATATGAATAAGTAAATAAAATGCATTTATTGACTACTAATTACCAGAAATCGCAGGTCTGTCACTCTAACAGTTTGAAATGCCCGCCAAAGGACTTCCTGGAACTATCTGAAGTCTACGTGAATCACGTGACGATCAAGCATTTAGAACTTCCGTTGTCGCAACTCTCTCTGGTTAGATGCACAAGTTCCTTGTTTGTTTGCGGTGTCGACGTCATTGATTTCGCCGCAGCTGAGGCGTGGCCTATTCACACTCATCAGCCAGACTTCATCATCCACTCTGAGAGCTTTGGAAGGCTTAAAGGGGTCATGACATGGGTTTTTTTATTGTATTAGTATGTTCCCTTAGGTGCAATTATAGTATTAATATATTTTTTTTTTAAGAAAAACTTTTAAAATCTAGTGATTTATGACCTTTTCCCACCCTGTTTCTCATCCTCTGATTCAAACAGTCTGCTTTGGGGGCGTTTTCCATTTAAGACTTCAGTGTTAACGCCCACTGTTATGATTGGCTAACGTCAGTGCCCATGTATCAATTATTGACGCTCCCAGCCAGAACAATATGCAAGTAAACTAAGTAAAAACACTGTGATTATTCATAATGAATGAAATTGCGCTTTAAAAAGTAGTTTAAAGTTTAAAATAGATTACTTACAGTTTGCGTCGTCGTTGTTCCCAGAATAGTCGGCACGGACTTATCTTTGAGCAACAGTTTTCTGGCAAAGCCAGCATCATATTGAGATTTGTTCTCAAAACAGTCATCCTTAAAATGTACAGAACAAACGCTCAAGTTAACACTGCCGTGACTGGGACGTCCGCAAAAAATAAACTGCATCCATTTTTCCCTGACGTCTGGATCTTTCGGCAGCTTATTCAGAGGTTTTGTTTGACCACAGCCAGGAACAGCACATCTGTGTGGCATCGTAATTTTCCTGTGCACAAGTAGTCTCTGTCAGAGCTCGCTGTCCATCGACTGAACACTTGTGAGGCGACGGCGATACTGAAATGAGCGTAGTTGTCTTGCGCTTAAAGCGTAGTTATCTTGTGCTGGAGGCGGTCATATGCAAACGCTGGTACGTCACTTCTAACCGACACGTCACTTCTAACCATGAATCCAGAACGAGCTGTATTTTGAGCTTGATTAAATAAATGATTCGTTTAGAATGGGGAGGACGTCTTAAAATATTAAACTTGCAGGACGTTTTAATGATACAAAGACCTCTTATATACCAAAAGATCAAGGCAAATTTGGTTTCTCATGTCATGACCCCTTTAAAGTTGTTGTGTTCAAATATCATGTAATTTAGTTGTTTTTATTGGAAATTCTGTTTGAAACGATCTTCCCGCGTGAATGTGAATGTTCAAATGTTCTCCCTTCGAAGTGCCCTCCTAAGGCATTATTTATGATATTTGGCACACATGATTGTCTTCGTTTTCGCGTAGAAAATGTGAGTTATTTTATTATTTACAAGCGAATATCAATTTCAATTATAATTTTGAAGTACTTTAATGGCATGATTGTGTTTACATACAATATAGCCAAAGCATTAATACACAAAACAGATAATGACAAGACAAACAATAATAATAAAATAGTAACAAATAACAATATAATTAAAATAAGGTGCCAGGTAATGAATAAAATATCTTTGTTACAACATTCTCAAAGAGAAATTTCACATATGGTAATATATGTAAAACACAAATGCGTGTTAATGGTTTTCACTGATATAAAAAAGTTATCTGTACATACATTATATGCAACATATCTGCATTACTTTGAGTGTAGTGTCAGAGAAGCACTATGCAAGTGTAAAAGTCATTAATTTACATCTTTTAAAATATTACAATTTCAATACATGTAAAATATTATTTCCCAAATCACAGTATAATTTTATATAGCCAATATGCCCAAATAAATGAACAATAATTGTAGAAATATGTACATGGCAATATATCTGATTTCTGTATAGGAGTACACGTGTTTTTTTGTTTATTGTGAGGTATTCACAGAAGTAGAATATAATCGAATATATTCCCAATAGCCTAGGCTATGTTATAGAAAACAAATGTATACTTGTATACAGCAGTCTTTCAATTAATGTTTTCAGAGAGAGAGAGAGAGAGAGAGAGAGAGAGAGAGAGCGAGAGAGACCAAGGTAGGAAATTACAAAACATGATTATTAACACAAGTTATGTCAGTCAGATGAAATAATAGAAAACACAGTAACCAAACCTTTTCTGAATTAAATGTTCTCTGACTTCTGCTCCTGCAGGATGCATTGTGCCTTTATGGGGGTTCAGTGGATCATCATCATCAGCAGCATCTTCATCATCAGCAGCACCAGCATGACCCCCTCTTCCTCCTCAGGAAGTTGAACAAATATCCGTGACTGCAATGTTGTGACTGGATTAACTAATTACTAACTACTAATTAACTAGCTCAATGTGAGCATTTCATCTGTGATTTGTGACAGTAATAGGGCACAGCTTAACTTTAACTTAACTTACCAAATTATTGCATTCACCTGTTAATGGGTTTTTAGTTTTAAAATAGGCTGCTTTCATGCTTTTTTTGATCATGCTGTGGCTTGGGAAGAATTAGAAGAAAGTCCTCTCTTGAGAATTGTCTGAGGATTTAAATAAAGGTTGTGTTTTGTGTCTGGTTTGGCTTATATTATCATGGCTATTATCTTGTGTATTGAGAAAATATTTACATATAGCCAGATTTAGTTACTTGACTTTTGTAGTGTATGTGACCATGGGTCATCACCACTGCAAAACAATAAAGGTTTATATTTCATTCCAAATAATTAAATCATTCATTTATTATTCTGGTAGTTGATTATGAAGTAATGGCATTGCATGACATGATTCACACAATAATTGCTGACATTTTATCTGGCATTCCAATAATACTGTGATGCACCAAGTCACAAGAGTCACCTATGTGCTCATTTCTACATGTTAAATTACTGGATACATTCCCAGTGTATTAGAAGAGCACTAACTCAAAACACGTGTAAAACAATTAGTGTTGTTGGTCATCAAATGGGGTATTATATTTTGTATTTTAAATCAGATTGTGAAGGGTTTGAACTTCTCTGTCACTGAAAAGCAAGTTGAAAATGGTAAGTTTGTTGCCAAACTTAACACACAGCTTCACCAGAGCCCCATTTGTCAGACCCAGTCTGTATCTTTCACTCCATATATATTTAATTCTATATCTCTCATTGTGTCAAGAATAAAAGTGGTGTTCTTATTGGTTTTTAAAAAGTGCATATGTGCTCAAGTGCCCTGGAGGTAAGCGGGAAACCCCACTATTGCAGCTCAATGCTGCCAGAGGTCGCTATAAAAACAAACACACGAGCAACAGAGGGGCATGTGGAAATAAAGCGAAACAACGGAGAACAGAAAATAACATTAGTAGTCATCAGATGCCATGTTCATTACTGCAGCGTCACGGGAAGTTGCTGTGGAGCTGCATACTGGCTGAACCGCTTATATAGCCTACGGTACGCCTAAAGAGTAGCCTACGCCACTTACAATGTGCATATAAACGTAAATTTTTTGTGTCTTAAGCAGTTTTTTCCACAAGAAATGGCTTTCTGTCCATGTAAATGAGCTGTTATTATTTGATATCCATTTGATCTCTGCAGAAGTTATTACTCCACCCGATGAGTAACGTCATTAATGACAGCTCTACATTGTTGAAACAACGTGGTTTGAACTATGGATCTGCGACACAGGTACCACGGTTTTCGGGAAACAGTCATGACTAGCTTGTTAGTTTCTCCAACGATGCATCTTACTATGGTGGTTAAGCAGTGAGCTACGTCATGGAGTGGGAAACACACCCCTGAAGGGGCGAGTCTGGCGGCCTCACTCAACCTCACCGAGACACAGGTGAAGTTTTGGTTCCAGAACCGCAGGAACAACTGGAAGAGGCAAGTTTTAGCAGACATCGAAGAGGGCAATGTTGCATCTTCTACACCAATATACAGTATCACCAAGGCAAAATTAAGCTTCTGTATTGTCTAACCTGCCACATATATCTACACAGTCTTTTGAATTTCCCTCAAAAATTGAAAATTCATTCATTTTAATTTTAGTGTGGCATACAAAATGCCATGCAATATTGCTGAGAGGCTACTAATAAGAATAGCGCCTCTACAGGCTAGGTCCTGCAATTGCCCAAGACACCTTTTTGGGGGATGAGACATTCAAAATAAGCAAAGGGGCCTATATATATATATATATATATATATATATATATATATATATATATATTTTTTTTTTTGACTATCTATGAGATAAGAAAAACTAAAATGAAATGGGAAACATGTACGCACGCACGCACGCCCACACACACAAATAAAACTATCACAACTTTACCCCCCACCCCACCCCCACCCCCACCACCCCCACACACACAAATACACAACAAAAACAAAAAAACAATACGGGCTTTGAAACAGAATGACCATAAACCATTTCTAACATTACAAGGAGGGAGGGTGGAAACGATTAGGACCACGTTTTCAGTAGCCTATCATGTGATTTTAGCGTCATCCTGTCATAACCATACCACGATGGAAAGCATAAGAACCGCGAATTTCCGGTTCAGAGTGGAGCAGCTGCCAGTCAACGCGCGGCGTCGCACAATGTTGCACCACAGCTCTGTGAGACTAACCTCTGCATAAGAACATTTCTTAAGAAAATATGAGCAAAAAGGACATGATATGCCGGCCAGTCTCTTTAAAATTCACAATCGATAATATTCTTAAAAAAGATGTTTGCTCAAAAGCACCGCCTCCATTGGACAGCGCGTATCCATCCAGAAAGGACAGGAGGCATCAGTCAGCGCACAGGACATCAGACGAATCAGGTAGGCAGCACCACCTATTACAGTATCGTAACTGGGACAAACCATTAATGTCTCAAGCTAGTCTGTTTGGGTAATTTATTTGTAGCAGCGTCTAAATTAGATTAATGTTGTATCTTCATTTCGCAGTGCGGACGGTCATCGCATGTGTTGTCAACTCTCAGATCGATGCACATGATGTTCAAAGAGTGATTGACATGTGTCCAAAAACGGAAAGAATGAGCAGTATGGAAGAAAACGAAGAACAGAGAAGCACCAATAATCCTAAACCAATAACAAAGAAGAAAACGCGTACGATTTTCTCCAAGAGACAAATATTCCTACTGGAATCTACATTTGACATGAAAAAATACCTCAGCACCGCCGAGCGAGCTTGCCTTGCCAACTCTCTTCAACTCACAGAGACGCAAGTGAAAATCTGGTTTCAGAATCGTCGGAATAAATTAAAGCGGCAGTTATCTACGGACTGTGACGGACCCTGCTCACCGGAACACGTATCAATCGATGCTCTAAAGAAAATGCAGATACCCAGTTTGTACAGTGAAGATGTAGGAAACGCTTTATGGAGAGGATGCTTATTACCGGTGCCTTTCCCTGTGAATGGAAACACATCCCCTTCCCCATATGTGTACCTTTCCAATGCAAATAACTATTTTAGTATTTTCGATGGAGATATGCAAGTTCTCGAAGCCTTCTGGGTCACAGAACGCTTTACATCATCTCGCTTTTGAAATCACATTAACGAAATGAAAAGAATAAAGAGGACACTTGATTTGAACCCCTTCTGATCACGATACCAAATAGTCAAAGCTAACTTTGTTTGTGTCACATGTGCTCGCATGTGTCACTTTGTATCAACATCAACATAAGTGCACAGTTTATTTGTGGAATAAAAGGCCAATAATAACAATGCTACTAGTCCTAGTAATAACAATAGTAATAATCATGAATATATCATTATCATTGGGTATATTTTAATATATCAGATATTTGATGCACTACACCGCTCTGTCAGATAAACCAATTATGTTTCATTGAAATGTTATAAGCAAGTAGGCCTAATGGGTAGGTATGCTAATACGAATTAACCTGCATTTAATAATGTTGTTTTTTTGTTTTGTGGAATGATGGTCCCATAGGCCCAAATATCTTTTTTTGTTTTTGCATGTCAGTCTTACACTACCATAGATATATTGTGCGCTTTGCCAGGATTCATTCAATAAAAATAACATTTGGCTTTTTCATTCAAACGCAACTGGATTGGCCCAAACGACTAAAACTGGGTATGTGAATATTTGTGTAATTAATTGACATTTAATATTTTTCCCCCTCCAAGGGCTATTCTTCTAAACATGCTTCCAGCGCTCTTTTCGGGTCACTTACCTCCTTTGCCTCCTATCTGTCATATGTTCAAGGGCCTGCCACTTTGCATCCATTCAACGCTTGAGGAAATACGCCATATTCTCCTGTCACGACATCTGGAGCATATTTGTGTCGTAAAGGAAATATATACAAAAAATACATAGGAAAAGACGGATTAAGAAAACTGGTCGAGCACATAAAGAGGGATTCAATGCGATGGGTCTGTGGCATGTATTCCTATGCAGCAATTGTCCTACTGATAAGTTTATTGACACCACAATGTTGTTGTTTCTTTCTTCTTTCAAATAATTCAGATTGTTGAGCACAATACGCTCCTCTTCCGGAAAGTTTTGCGGTTTGCCTTTAAGCCTATTTCTGTCATATTTTGACTGTTTTTCGCTTTAAAGATTTATATCGCACGACAAAACATTTGGTTGTCTACGGAAGAGGATTAGGGCCAAGCAATAATACAAAAAAATAAAGCCATCTCGAGATTAAAGTCATTATAATGCGAGATTAAACTCGTTAAATTTCGAGAAAAAAGTCGAAATACAATCTTGAGAATAAACTCATTAAATATCGAGAATAAAGTCGTTGTGTTTCGAGAAAAAACTCGTTAAGTTTAATTTCGCATTATAATGACTTTATTCTCGATATTTAATGAGTTTCTCAAGATTGTATTTCGACTTTTTTCTCGAAATTTAACGAGTTTAATCTCGCATTATAATGACTTTATTCTCGAGATGGTTTTATATTTTTATTATTGCTTGGCCCTAATCCTCTTCCGTAGGTTGTCAGTATTTCTCAACCCGAATTATAGAAATACCAAATAATACATAACTTGCAAAACACTGTTTAGCTATTTACTGCAGTGATGAAAACACTGTGGGTAGATGTAAACTAATATAATATGACTCTTTGAGAAAATGGGATCGGATAATTTATTTTGTGAATTCATTTTCACAGAATTAATAACGAGAAGCTTTGAAGCGGTGTAATAGTGACACACATTTATATATTCTCCGTTAGCATTTTGCGCGCGTTTAGGTTGAAGTGGCAAAATTAGTGCAGTGATTGATGTGTATGTACATCGAAGTATCTCAAATAATGTTGTTATTTGTAAAATAAATAAATACAAATTTGCCCAGAGCAAGACTTCTGAACCTTGATCTTTGAGTAACACAATATAATTATCATTAATAATAATAAGAACAACAATATTAACTTATCTATACAATTATTAATATAGCCTACTTTTATTATATTATACGTAAACCTACATGAACCAGTGATCTGTTCATAATTGTATATTATTTGTTAATTAATAAAGTTATTGTGACGTGTTAGTGATTTATTAATGAAACACAATTGGTTGTCTATTCAGCCTTAGAGGTAATAATTTACATCTGAATAATTTGAAATATATTTGATATAGCCTATGTTGTACTTCTCTCTGACTCACATTGTGTGGGTAAATGCTGTATGTGTTGATAACGCTTTTAAATAAACATGTAAGAAGCATTTGTCACGTAAAAGTTAAATGTTAATGGATAATTTACAAGCATTATATATAGTATTAATGAAATAATGTTAATAAAATAATTTATCATTCAAAAATCATATACAAACATACAATCACAGATTACAGTTGCAAATTTATTATTAGTAAGTAATAAGGTGAATTTGGCATCTGACAAGTCCATATAATCAACATTTAACCACTTGTTAACCATAAAAAGGTGCCTACCAATTAAGAAATTGTTAATGGTAAATTTTACAATTTAGAAATGACAAGAAAATGAGTGATAACATTTTTGCATATACATTAATGTTTATAATTATGTATCTGTACATACACTGAACATTAATGAATGTTAAAAACCAGTTTAAGAACATTTACTAATGAAGATTTGACTAAATAAAAATGCTAATACTAATTAACCTTTATTTAGTCTGATAGTCTTGCCTTGACTCATAACTTGGGGGATAACCAGATGAAAGTCTCACCCAAAGCTTTCCAAATAGGCTCTCTTGGCACATTGAACATCAAAGTTCCACTCTTAACAAGTTCATCAATAAGGGATCAAATACTGTATGTTTGGGAATGCGTAGAAGATGAAAGTGTTTTAAATCACGAAGCTTTTCACATATCTCACAATTAAATAAATGCTGGGTTTAAAAAGGATTGTTTATGCTTTACACAAGTTATATTTACAAAATGTACTTCAATAAGTGGGACTTTACACAACTTACTGAATGTAGCTCAACTGTCTGGATTTGACCAGCTATACATTTCACACCTAAAGCAAGAAGAGTCAGACCTTCCAAATAAAATCCACATAAACCCCCTCTGCAGTCCAGAACTCTGTCTTAGGTAAGATAAAAAAATCCTCAATATCATGGTTCTATACAAACGCATTAACAAACAGGCCTATGGATGACTCATAGTTTGATAGATATTGCAGTCAATGAGCTGGACATATTGTACATGCATGCTTTTGAATTTGGCTGTTATCTTCTGCTGCTCCATTTTTAAATCAAACTAATAATTTCCTTTCTCTACTTTGTGCATTGTGCTCATGTTTCCAATTGGACAACAATGTTCTTATTTTTCAGAACACCTTATTAAATAAACATTCTCAATTCCAATTGTCTAATGTGGTCTATAGAAACGATGGTCTTTTTTAATGTTTACTAAGGCCCAAGTACTATTTACATGGTTTTATATAAGTTTGTAATATAAAATGTAATTTAATTTATATAAATTGTATATTTGATACAGTACTAAAAATAATTATATATATATATATATATTATTGTTTTTTTTTTCAGTCATCATGATATATTATTATCAATAAAGATATCATTAGCTGAGTGTAATACAGTAACAACAGCACAAATCTACAAAAAAATTTGTAATTTGCAAGGGGGTCATGTCATATATATTTGACATGACAGTTGACAGATTGCATATGTTCAGAAGCATCTCTGAGGATTGAGGTTTTAAGAGATCTTAATGGCACAGCATATTACAACATAAACAACATCCCATTCATTAGCCCATGAAACCAGAGATGAACTGTGGGAAATTCAAACACCTCTCAGCAGAATTCCACATGATTATTGATCTAGAAATCTTTGAATGTGTCTGGAGATGTGGCATGACACATGATGCTACTGTCAACTGAAAGCAGGCAAAGAAATCGACGCTTGGCATTTAATAATATTATCCAACCATAACAGAAAATTCACAGGATCATTGTAATCACCAACATAATTCCTAACTCTTCTAACAGTATTGCCAGTTTCACAGATAATGTCACAACCTTACAAATGTATTCTCTCTAATCTGACAAATCGAGCATTTTTCTTCTTAGAGAGTTTGAGAACATTGCACTCAATATCCCAGTTCAAAATACACACATAAGAAAGCTGAGATACAGTATACTGTGCTGTAACATGTTGAATCATGGATAACATAATATCTGAGCCTTTGTCCCACAGAAGCCCTCCAGTGTAAGATTGCCCACCCCAATCTGCCCAACATATAAAAGATTTCCTGTATTCAGACTATTGAACATGGTGAAAGATATTAGTAGGAATCAATAACTTGAGTTAGAAGAAACCGATACTAGAATAATGGATGTGGCTCAGTGGAATCAGAGATGAGGGGTTCAAATGTGCCTGTGCCAGTGCCAGTGTTCACGATGACAATCTATCCTCTCTTAATGGATGTCTATTGACTGGGTTTGATCAGGCTGCTTGGAGTACAAAGTGACATCCGGAGGTCCAGCTGGCGCCTGTGGGTGCGAGAAGATATGCCCAACTCAGTCTTCATGTCCGCAAAAGTCAATATCAGCAGCAGCATGTTAGTACAGTCTATTAGTTTGTCGAAAATACAAAAAAAAATGGAGACCAGGGAAAGTTGTCACACGTTTTAATAGTGAATATAGGCTAATATAGGTATTATATACTGTTTTAAAACAGTGAAACAGATTGAACCTAGTTCAGCTTTTTGGTTAAAATCTACCTTAATTAATAGAATGTATACTAGTAGAGTTTTATTGTGTTCACTTGTTTACCCAACAGCTATTACAAAAATATGATGATAGTGGAGTTGCAGAATATTCTCATTTAAAATCTTTTTGAGCAAGGTGTTTGAAACAGACTAATATCACAGCGAAATCTGAAACAGTAGGTTGACCTTTCTTAAGCTAAACCAAACACCTTTCTAGCAAGTCAGTCCACTGTTGGCCATCTTTGGAACGCTCCCAGGAGGTAATTTCCAGTCATGCCAGTGCAGCTCCTATCTAACTTCAATGGGAGAACACCAAATTCTCAAAAACGGTTGGTCAAGATTATAATCAAAGAGCATATTTTCAGCAGTAAAATCTGAAAAACAGGTAACATTAATTGTGCTTCTTTACCGCATATTACACAAAAAAACTTTTCCCGGCTTTATAGCTAATGTGCATGTGCGTTTTTGAGTTGATTGACAGGTGATATCTGTATCTAAAACGTGATTGGCTCTTTTACGTGTAAGGCGGGGCTTCCTTTCTACATCCAGTGACCATTGGGCACAAGAGCTCCTTGGTTGGGCTTCCAATTTCTCCCATTCATTTGAATAGAAGTGTCTGCCTCTACTAAATAAATAGTCTCTGGCTAAACTCAGTCTGTGCTTACTGAAATTCGAATCACTGCCCCCAGTGGCCAAAGCAGGGAGCGATACCTTAAGGGCACATGCAAGCTCCAGTTTCAGGGTGAAATGTCCACAGAGAGGCGGCAAAAGTGATTTGTGAAGCAAAGTTGTTTTTTTTCTGCTGTAAATGATATAATTCAATGAAGTGGAATGCATATTTTACACTCACTCGTCACCGATTATGACCCTGGTTCCAGTGCGTGACGAGTACCCAAGTCACCCAATCAGTGGACGCAACATGGTTTCTGACACACATTTGAACTGATGCAAAAATGCCTGATGGTAGGTAGCGCTTTTGAATAACTTGGTGGTATGGGGCTGATGTCAGGGTACTGGAACATTTGGGAGCAAAACGCCGACTTTGTGTGATCATGGTTTGAAACCAACATCCAAAACCACTTCTAAATACAAGGACTTTTGACTTGAATACTGTTTACAAGAGTCTACGCTGTCAATTAAGGGTTCAACTTCTGGTCACATCAGCATGACATTGATGTACAGGAAGCGCTGCTACTGGCACAGCTCAAACAAAAGTGCCTCTGGTAAGAAACCATTACGTTTTTTTATTGAAACCTGTTTGGTTGTAAAGAGTAGTGTCTCTGGTTTCATTTGGTATGCAGCTTTAAAAAAGCTGATCATTTATCGCAGGCCAGTGTGCTGATAAACATGACCACATAAATTGAAATTAGGACCGCGTTCCCTCAAAAGTTGAAATTTTATTTTTCAATATTAACACATTTGAGGGTAAATTCACTTCATTTTAATATAAATGTTGTTATTGTTTTTCACTAGTAAATTAATTCCTATATATTTTCACATTGAGAATAGAGTATTCATGCAAAAGATGAAAAATTTTGCTTTCAGAGGTCTCATATGGAGGATGAAAATAAAGTGCATTTCTAACTGTTCTGAGATCAGTGCAGGCAAACAGCACACTGGAGGTAGTCATTTACTATATAGGTATCAAGGGTGCATCCTATTGATTTCTATGCAGCATTCACTCCTAAAATCTGACCAAAAGTTCAATTTCAGGCTGCAGATGATGTTTGGACCACTAAATATGTTTGGCAGACATGGGACAATGATAATCAAAACATAGATTCAGAATTTTATAATGCATAATTTTATTTTAACATGGTTGGTAGTGATATGATGATGCTGGCCATTACTTTTAATACGAATTATTAATTCAGCTCTATAGAAAATCAGCTGTAATATCTATAATGTCACACTCCTGGACACATAATAAACAATTTGATGAAAAAAATTGGACGTTCTATAGCTTGGTATTACTTAAAATTTCACAACATAGTTCCGCTGTCCACATATGTGGACATAGATTTATATGAAAACTATTTGTTATTTTTTTGCTTGTTTATTAGGTCCCACTAGTTACAAATCAAAATGGAAAATGCACACAGCAGTCACACAGGGGAATTGTGTCACAATCAAGTTTGTATGGGCATTATGTGAATGTTTATTTTTTGGAGATAACATTTGTTTTCTTCTTCTTCTTCTATTTTTAAGAGCCTGACACTTTTGAGAGATTTTGTCTAAACACTGAACATACATGCAGTATGTATATTCCATGCTGGAGACAAAAGGTTTAAAAAGGGGAAAGCCATCTATAAATATTTATAGACATTATGCTAAAATAGGAAAATTAACAACAGCAAGACCGTGATTGAAAATCTATAAGTAAAATATACTCTTTACTACTGCATTCATGCTGTGCCAATTGCCAAATCTCAACTCAAGCAGAAAAGCAGAACTCAACTAATGTCTCAAATGTGAAAACCAGTGGTAGCCAATGAAGTGTTCAATGATGTAATTAGATCAAAACAGGATCAATTGGGAAGCTTTACAGAAAAAAATTATATTATTTTGCCATGTCACCCATTACATATAGCACTAATTCTAGTCTGCTGATGCACAGCATGGACCACATTCTATCAACAAAACACACAAGATATGAATCTCAGTGCCGTTTCACATCAACAATACTGAAATTCATTTGGCATATTGTGTTTACAGCAAACATCAGACAACCACTTATACTGCATTTCACCTCAAAGGCCTAATTGAGGTGACAGGGGTCTGAGGCATAAATGAACATCTCCTGTTGTCAGTGTGCACAGCAGCTCTGTGTTCAGCCCATGCCCTGGAGAGAGTGATGTGATATGAACTGTCATCAGCTATTCATGCTACTATTAACATGACTATTAACATTAGGCCTCTGTGAGGATGAGTGATCTTTGTAAAGTTCAAAGTTCAAATTTTCTGGCACCATCAACAAATGCTCTGCCCTTTCCCTTATTTGAGGTCATGGTGAAAGAGCTCAAATAAAACAAGTGTTTTGCATCACATAATCTAAGACAACGTTTTGTTATTGACCAGCGGTTAGCCTGATAGCATACAAAATCATATTGTATTACCACAGAGAGGTACTAAGGTGCTGGATTATTGTTATCCCACTAATCCACAGATGTATCTTTGTTGGCAGAGGTGAGCATGCACTGCATTGACATATTACATTAAATTTTGAAAATTCTCACTGAGTGAGCAGACACATCTGTATTGACAAGCACATGCTAGATAAATCTGTCAATTTGTTTGAGCTGACACAATCAACAGACTTTAACTAGATTCAATAATTTGCACAAAATCACACTTACTGAGCATTAGCCTTAAGAGGAGCAGGGAGTTCAAGTTAGATCGGGGGGACTACATTTTTGTTTATGGAAAATGTAACATTTTAATTTAATTCTGCTCAAATGAACGAAATGACTTGAATAAAGATTAGTTAATTTTGCTGAACGAGACTCAAAGATCAAAGTTAGTAAAATTATCCGATCTTCACATCATTATTTTTCAGTCACTCATGCAGGAGTGCCACATATTTTAGAGGCTGTGACAAGTTAAAAAGAACTGTTGAAAACAAGTTGAGACACCAGCACTGCTCCATTCTTGGAACTGCATCTTGTGCAGTTGTGAATGTCCCCATTCTCATTCTTCAATCCAGTGCCTTTAAGTAATGACAAATCTTGGCGCTTGAAACATTCATGGAAGAAGCGTTATGGGGGCCGTTTTTCATTTTCAAAACAAAATATATTGTACAATAATAATTCTATTTTCAAGGGGATTTTTTTGTATTATAATGCTCATCTGTCTAGCAGCCCACCAGCCCACTGGGAAAAGCCCTGACCCTCCCAATGATCAATCTGAACCAGCCCCTTAAAAACTGAACAATCATATCATGCATTCAGAAAGGCATGCTGTAAATGATGTGTCACCATCAAAACAAAATAAAAAGTGTAACACTTTAAAATAAGCTTCCAACACGAACTAACAATGAACAATACTTTTACAGAATTTATTAATACATTTTTAAAATCAAAAGTTGTATTTATTAACATTAGCCACTATGTACAAAAAGGAACTTATAATGAACAATTGTAATTTTTATTAACTAACATTAACAAAGATTAATAAAATATATTGTTCATGATACCTAATGCATTGACTAATGATAACAAATGGAACCTTAAATGTAAATTGTTACTATAAAAATATATTTTAAACAAAACAGAGATGCTGTTTGCAGCCACAACATACAGCGTTAGTGGTAGTGTGAGATGGTGGAGCAGAGAGAGATTTGGGGAAGTGCTTTAACAGATTGTTGTGTCACCGTTGAAGGGCTGTAATAAAGTCATGGTCCTTTTGTATTTTGCATGACAGGAAGGCCGGCTCCTCTGGCCTGTCTGCTTAGCTCATATCGTGCACTATGGAGTGGTGGTGGCGTGGTGGCGTAGTGGCTAAAGCACGGGGCTGTTAATCAGAAGGTCATTTTCTAACCCCACGGCCACCACCATTGTGTCCTTGAGCAAGGCATTTAACTCCAGGTTGTTCCAGGGGGATTGTCCCTGTAATAAGTGCACTGTAAGTCACGTCTGCCAAATGCATAAATGTAAATGTAAATTAACTGGAGCAGCTGATGGCTGCAGGTTTCCCCTATCTGCTAGCTTGCTGAGCGTCTGTGCCATATAGCATACTCCAGCACTGCTTCTACTTGAGAGGAGAGACTAAAGAGTAACAGTCATGCAGCACAAATGCATTAGCCAAGGGATGTAAACTGGAATGAACCATGAGATACGGCTGCTTTTACTTACTGTAAGTGAAATTAAGCCAACCAAACACAGTGATGACAAGTAAGTAGATCTGAGAGTTGGCTCAATGGCAGCTGTTTATTGAAACCCACCACACACCACTGAAAACCAAAATCAATCTCTCAGAGAATCCCAGCTTTCATTTGAATGAAATTGATCATTTCATTACACAGAGAGTCATGCTGAGGTCCTGTTTAGACATTTTCCTCGAAAAAGGAGTGAAACTTGGCCTGCTACTTAGGGGTCTCGTAGCAAAACAGAAACAAGCAACCTAATTATCAGGAGCCATCAAGAAAGGTTTAAATTAATTCAATGAAAAGCTTTTAGTTATTCACTATGGTTTGATAAAGGACAATGATAGGAACTTTTTCAGTCTTGCTGATCCTAAAGGTTTCTACCAGCATTTCCATTATCAAACCACAAAAAACTGCTTTTAATTTATTAAACCTTCTGTCTTTCATACAGAAGTGCCAAAGTTTAAATTGTCACAACACCTATATGGCCACATCATCAGAGTATTTTCAAACATTGTGTATACAAATACATAAGCAGGAACACAATATGGTTGTTATTGGTATCAGAGAATAACCTTTACATACTCAAATGGACACTTTAGCTATCTCAATAAAAATACGTCTTTTCCTTGATCAGGCCAAACGCATTGATTTTTCTTACGTTTACGCCTCTCGTCCATGCTGGGACTGCATTTTTCAACTGGGGAGCCTCAGTGGGCCAGGTCTATGGAAAATATCAGAGACCAAAAAAAGTGTTAAAAATACTTTTAATAATAATAATATCTCACTGCTTTTGTAAAACGGCAATATGAAAAACAAATTGTTTAATTTTGTCTTTATAATATCATGCTTATAAATGGGTTGTTTTACATTAAAATACACTGTATAAGTGACTTTATGTTTCAAGAAAGGGGACTTTTGCAAGGGGGGGACCATCATATTTGGAGGTCCTTGGCATCCAAAAGTTTGAAAACCCCTGGCATAAGAGATACGAAAAAGATCCATTCCTTGTTCCACCTGACTTGTTTGGTTTCTCAGAATTAATTTTCCCATCAGCTTGAGTGAAAATGTTGAGCAGTAGTCTGTGATAGGCATTAAATATTAAATAGCACTGTATAACAGCTTGTTTTTGTGCTTAGTGCATGTTTAGAGAGTCCGCCAGCAGCAAAATAACTGGAGAAATCACTTCATTCGGAGTGACATGCTGTGAGAGCCAACAGTGAATTACTGCTTATTGAGAGGGTTAATTAGGCCTGCCATTGCAGTTCAGGCTTCAGTCACTTTTCGTGTCGTTAAGGGCAAATTGAATGTTCAAGTGAGAGAATTAAATGGCACTTGTGCGTGACAGCCTAGTTATAGCTTTCACAGAAGAGAGTGAAAGCTGAAACGATTGTTTTATGAAAGCCGCTGAGCAGTATCGGTGCTTCCTATAAGCATATTACGCAGACTGCGTAGGGCACCAACTCCCTAAGGGGGCACTATATTTTCCTAGGGGGGCACCAGAAACTCCAGCGGCTGCCCTTCCTCACACATCATACATAATTCAAGGACCCGATAGCAGTTGCAGAACACAGACGAAGCTTTATCTGCACATATTATACATGATAATCTTCTAGACTTTCAATTGCTATTATCATGTTTAATGAAAGTAGACAATCGCTTTTGTTTCTAAGTCTCGTTGCTTTAGGTTGTATGCCTATTGCAGTGAGTAATCCCCAACGTCCATGTTAGTCACATGTTTTCAATTTTAAATGAAAGTGTTTAAAGGATTATTTTCCTCTAAAAGTTTCAATTCACTCAATCACTATGTGTTGTTTCCAACAGTGTCGGGTAAGTTAGTCTAAAGTAATTCACTACCATTTACTTGATTATTTTGCTGATTACTTAATAGAAAAAGTTACCACATTACTAATTCATTTTAATTTACTTTCTAAAATACCCTCCTAGTTCATTTGTAGCATGCAAGTCATGTATTCAGCAATAAGTTTCTGCCTTACAATGGCTAATAAGAGTGCATACGCCCTTCAACTGTCACAAAAACGCAAGTAGATGCACATATGAACATAATTAATGTTTTAAATGCTACATAATACTATTTTAGAAATGTGTAACCCAAATAATTTACTTAAGAGTAACTAACTTTCTTTGAAATTCAGTAACTGTCATCTGAATACTAGAATTTAAAATGTAATGCACTTTTCTTTTCTTATTTTTACTAAAACAAATTTGGAATCAGATTACACCCAGCTAACAATGTTGTTTGATGTTGTTGACATGATGCCATATTTGGTTTGGCCTCTGTATACACGAGCTGATCAATAACTTGATTTGATTTGTAAATAACAACTCAAATTTCAGTCTTCAAACAAAGTGATCATACAGGCTCAGAGGACTTGGAATATAAAGCATGAGTGGCATGGACTACTTTTATTATACTTTTGGGTGCTTTTTCAAGCTTGAAAGGGAATCACTAACCGCTATTGTATGGAAATCAGCGATTTTGCTTTCTGCAGAAGAAAGTCAGTCACATATGGATTTGGAATGACATCAGAGTGAACTGGTCCTTTAATATCTCTAAGGCTCAGAGGCAACATTCTCTAAAATCACACTGAAACAAACTGTGGCAGCCCCATTCTCAGTGTGACCTTGAAAATGAATTCACTAAGCCTTTTTGCATAAGACAGAACACTTCGATCCACAAGAACAGAATACTAATTCATTCCAATAGGAAACGAAAACATGTGTCACGACCCCTTGTTGTCCGCCCCGTGTTTCTTTGTTCACATGTCACTAACCACATTTTAGGTCACGATCCATTGTTGTCTGCCCCGTGTTTCACTAGTCCTTGTCAAAAAAACTACATTTCCTATCATTCCCGGCCCTCATCACTGCCAGCACTGTGTTATTGTCCACACCTGATTGTTATTTTGTCATTATTGTGTCTGTTTATTTAAACCCTGCTGTTTCTCCGTTCCTGTGTCGATCGTTGATGTTTGCTCAAGTTTGCCCTAGATGTTTATGGATGTTAGTTCTATGTTACCTTGCCCTCTGTGGATGTGTTCTCAATCTGTGTACCCCCTGGATGTTCTTTCGTGTTTTGGTTAGATTTTCCCATTGTGGACTTTTCATTTGTTCCTGTGTTTGTCTGGTTCTTGCCTAATAAACAGCATTTAGATCCTTACCTCCCGAGACTGCCTTCTCCTGCCTACATTACAATCACAACAACATGTCAAACTTCATTTTTCTGGAGAGTTTAAGTGAAATAAAAGAGGTCTGACTACAAGTGACATCAAAGAAAAGAAAAAGAAAAACACGCAAATGGATATTCAGAAGGATTCATTACTATTTTAACATCCCACTTTTATGTCGGGTTTGTTCATCTACATGCTGACCTCATGGTACAAACAGCCTGTGGTGTGAAAAACATCTCCTAGCTTGGCTAGGAGATGTAAAATCTTTTGATCTTTGGCAAACAATGTTTCATATTGCCTTAAATGCCTATAATGTTACTTCACAAGGAACATTTCATTGTGAATGCTTTTTTTCTCTCCCAACTAATATCATTCAAAACTATTCTTGCAATTTCACTAATGATGCAGAAAGATAGTAGAAAACAACAAGCCACAAAGAATGCACAGAATTAGTATAATACTCAACACATTTCAGTAATGGGATGTTTCTAAACTGAAAATACATAATGACCACACAATATTGTGTTTGTATAACTTTCATACTTTAAATTCAAATACTTCAGAGTTTTGAAGATTTCAAAATCTCCAAAGTTTTAAGAGCATTCAAATGCTCAAAGATGAAAACATTTGACTTTCTGTACAGTGTCACCATTGTGGACTAGAATGTAAAGGAGTATGGGGTATGTAGCCACTCATTAGCAAAAATTAAAAAAAATAATTGATCCAAGGTGAAAAATGTGTAACTGATTAAGACTGATGTGACCCAAAAAGGAAAAACACATGGTTTTTATTCCTAAAGGCCAAAGGGATTAACCTCAATTCTGCTCACTGAAAGCATTGGTGAGGTTAAGTATAGAAGTTATGGGGGCCTGTGTAGCTCAGCGACTATTGACGCTGACTACCACCCCTGGAGTCACGAGTTTAAATCCAGGGTGTGCTGAGTGACTCCAGCCAGGTCTCCTAAGCAACCAAATTGACCCAGTTGCTAGGGAGGGTACACATGGGGTAACCTCCTTATGGTTGTGATTAGTGGTTCTCGCTCTCAATGGGGCACATGGTAATTTGTGCATGGACAGGGTTTGAGGAGTAACAAAATGCATGGAATACGTATTTAAAATACAAAATATAAGTAACTGTATTCCACTACAGTTACAATTTGAATCATTGGTAATTTGAATGTAACTGTATTCGAAAAGTATTTTGATTACTGAAGAGATTACTTTGCATTTTATTGTCATTTGTTTCATTTAATATTTTGTCCTTCTGATGGAAAACATTTATAGATATAAATGATGCGATCCAAATTGCATTTCAACAGCATTAAGACATTAGGGCAAAAATTGCATCCTTGATAATAATTTTTTAATTGTTTTCCTGTAGAAATATCTAAAAATCCTTAAAACAAGATCAATTAGATTGATCTTGTTTTAGAAACAACACTGAATATATTTAGGTTTTTCAGAGAATATATTTTTAACATGTGTATTTTGTCTTACTGTACTGGCAGAGTTTTTATTGTAAAAACAAGTGAAAAAAATCTACCAGTGCTGAAGAAGTAATCCAAAGTATTTAGAATAAGTTACTGACCTTGAGTAATCTAACGGAACACATTACAAATTACATTTTACAGCATGTATTCTGTAATCTGTAGTGATACATTTAAAAGTAACCCTCCCAACCCTGTGTGTGGATCGCATGCTGCGAGTCTCCGCGGTATCATGCATAACGAGCCACGTGATAAGATGCGTGGATTGACGGTCTCAGAAGCGGAGGCAACTGAGACTTGTCCTCCGCCAACCAGATTGAGTTGAGTAACTGCGCCACCACGTGGACCTAGTAAGTAGTGGGAACTGGGCATTCCAAAATTGGGAGAAAAGGGGATAAAAAAAAAAAAAGGTTCAAAAGGGAAAGAGCTATTTACAAAACAAATATCTGACAGTAACTGAATCCTTGCATATGGAATATCTCCATTGAAGACAGGAATTTCTTTGAGTTAGGCTAACTAAACCAATAAGAAAATTGTTCTAGCGCTAACCTAATGTAATGCATGACAATATTAAATAACAAGTGATACACAACCAGACGTTGTGTGTCTCAATATGCACACAACGCATATTGAGACACACAATATGCCTACATAAAAATGGCATATCCCTACACAATACACAATATCCCTACAGAAAAATGAGTTACACTATGTACTGAGCTTATTATCGTCAACTGAGCATTGATGCATGTTGTGTCACTGCACAAACCTTTTAAATAAAGCATCATGATAATTTTTTTATTCCCTGCACTTAGCATATCTTTTTCTGGTTCTTTACAGTTGCTACAGATATACATATTTTTCATGTGGTAGCATTTCTGCCCTTGAGCAAAGTGGGGTGAAAACATGTTTCACTTTTAAAAGAGTATTTTGCTAATGTAATGATTGCCTCATGCTTAAGTATGTGAAAAGCATTTAAAGGGAATTTGACAAAGATTCTGGGATGACAGATCTAAAGAAATGCATTTACACAATTCTTAAAAAAGCAATAAATAAATAACTAATTAAAAAAAAAAAACACTATTTACCCACCTACATCACCTACATTTTTCTTCCTTGTAATTTCGTTTCAATGGATAGAATGCAAGTCCCTTACAGTTCAAACAAAGTTTTTAAGACTTGCAAGGCTTCATGGTTGAAAACACAATACAGGGATTATCTCTTGTTATTTGAAGTAAGATAATAAAAGATTATGTTTTAATTGGATCTGTGAAATCAACTGTGAAATGCTGGGTTTCATTCTCAGATTATTGTTAGTGTTGTCGTCTTTGCATGGGGGTATTAAAAACGAGTGCATAGATACTGCACATGGTCTTGAGCATTGGCTTTTGCACTCATTGAAATTCAGTTTAAATGCATTGTACAGTTTTTTCAACCCTACTACACAAGTGGTCAAAAACATTAAACATAAAATGCCTTGTTCATCCATGAAAAATGTTGTTTAATTGAGAGGCCTTCAAAAGCTGGATGAATATAATAATAAAAGTGATTTATTTAACAAGGGCTTAATTCAGGAACATCAAAATACAAAGAAACTGGGAAACTGATAAAGGTGAGCAATTATTATGAACGTCACAGTGGCCGTACAACACTTCAAACATATGACGTAAGATAACCTGCTGTTTGGCACACAGAATCAGTTGTGCTTCTTTAGACTAATTAGCTTGTGCTCAGTCCTGTCATCTCTGTAATGAGCAGCAACAACAAGAAAACATGAGTGCAAAGCTTCCCCAGGGGCCAGCCTCCACAGAAGCCTGGATTAAAACACCACAAGAACCCTAGGAAGCATGTATATGTCTGGACTTACAATACTGCCACATTTAGTTTTGACATGAGCAAATATATGAAAGCTTAAAGCTACAGTATAAGCTCATATATCATGCACTAGCTATGAGGATCTTCAACACAGTTATGGATAATATTAGCCACATCAGCAATCACTTCAGTGCTCCCAAATAGCATTTATTTTATTCTTACAAATGCACACTAAAAGGTCATGTGCAGAGGATAAAATTACACTTGCATCTGTAAGTGGTGCAGAAATCTCCTTGGCACTATTGTTGGTGTTTATCGTTCTGTGTTTGCGCTTCATTTTAAGCATACAGAATTATCATGCCATGCTTCAAATGAGAAGTAATGATAACAATAATAATAAAAAAACATCAACAACGGACCATGTACATCACATAAGAAGTCAACATGTCCAACTTATTTGATTAGCAGAAATGTTCCGATAAAATCATTGGCAATTTCATATTTATAAATACATGCAAGTTTCTGTGAAAGTGTTTGACAATAATAGTCATTCGTGACTAGTGAGCCGGGGCACTCACCATCTGATATCGGTTATAACTATTTCCATACAGTAGACTTTTGTTTTTTGAGACACATTACCATTGGCTCAAAGTTTCAGCCATGCAATGTCATTTTGTTTGTGTGAAAAAGAATCCCATTGAGCCAAAATACAGTATTTATTTTCTATTCTAGTTTTATATTGTAAGATAATACAGTTATACCCATGAGAGATATTACCATTATGTTACAATGATGACCAGGAGTCAAAGTTCTAGTTACATACCCAGAAAGTGTTTTTAGCCCTCCAATAAAGCAACATTACTGGAACAACCCTTAATGTTTCAGGGCATCCTTTAAACAAACACTCACGCTGTGTGATCACAGCAAAAAACGTCACATACAATTTCACGTTGCATCTTCGTCTTCCCACTGGCGACCCCATAAGCTTAGTTAAGCAGGATGTCAGGTTCATTTCTTCCATGGTTTTCAATATCACATGGTATTTCACTGCCATAGTCTTTCTCTCTCCAAGAACCACAGTTTGTATCTCTCACATTTCCCCCCAAATTTTCAACAGCACTTGCATGTCATCTATTACAACACTGATGGCCTATAATTTCTCACTCTGTCTTTGATCTTGTTGCTATTTGATTATAAGACATCCTTATCAACTGGACATCTGTGTACCCAGCGATGCATCACAATCTTGCAGCATGACAGCTAAAAAGCTGAGAGTAACACAGAAATGCTGTCAGGCCCCCGGGATCCAGCCCCTCACCCACAGCTTCCTGGCTGATTTTTCAGTGTTTTATCTGAGGGACATACCAGTAAATGTGCATTAAGATCAGGGGCACTTTTTCATGTATTATTCTTGCATTAACCTCTCCAAGTCTAGACACTGCTGTTCAGAAACATCATACAGGTCAGGTTTTCAAGGTCCTACATTTTATAACTATGTTACCTAATCTGATGGTAATTAGTCACTATAATCAAATTGCCATTTTTGTTAAAAAGTAGTGTAACATCTTATATTTTAAATGCCTTTAATCAGATTACAGTTATTGACTTTTAATAAAGTTAATTATTTTTTTATACATTATTGGGTTACCCATGCTAAGTTCCTGAAATAATATTATTTATATGGAATACATGTAAAACATGAATTACTGTATATTCATATGCATGTCTGTTTGTGTTTCTGTGACAGCATAAGGGCATGTGCTCCCTTACGAGTCTATGGACAAGAAGAAAATATAGACATAATTTGAATTTGTTGAGGAGAAAAACAAAAGTTTTTCAGTGAAAAGCATTTAGAAAGTGACTTAAAAGTAATAACTAATGTGATTACTTTTCCCATGAAATTATCAGTTAAATTATCTGATTACAATTAATTAATTCATCATTTTTAGTGGATTACTTTTAGGTAACATTCCCAACACTACTTATTGAACCGAACATACTGTATGCATAACAGAAATTGTGAAGTAGGGTGGCCTAATGAGAGGAGACATTTGTGCATATTGTATGTGCAACCCCAATCTCCTCCATACAAAATAGATAACAGATGATAGACTGCACAGGGAAAGCCAAGCCCTTGCACTTTTCAGTACACAATATCATTTCTTTGGCTAGTCCCATGTTTAAACATATTAGGATATGGGTCAAATAATAACAATAATGTAAATAAATTGGAGCTGGTTCATTCTAGGTTCATTTTTCTAATTTTTCCATCTGAAAAATTGACCATGTTCCACAAGTGAATGATTTAAAAAACAATATTCAATAATCTTTGATATATTCATGCATGTCTTGGAAGAAAGCCAAACATCTAGCTGAGCTGCGCTTGTTAGGTTGGCACTCTTGATTCACCTAACAAATGTTGAACATAAATCAATTGCTTTAATGCAGCTCAATCAAATGTACAAATGTAAAACTTACGTTTTTGAAAATATGTTCATAAAAGCAATCGTACCAAATTATGAGTCACCACATACCTGTTTGAATTTGTATTTTAGGAATGGTAATTGAACAGAAGGAACAGAAAGAGGGTAGACAGTGAAGTGTGGACAGGGGCACCACTTTACTTCCACATCCGTTTTAGGACCATGAATGGACATGAGAAAACAATAGTGCCAAGGCCTGTGTAGACTGATCTAGTGTAACTAATTCTTTGGTTATAGTAAATGTCTGGGGCCCTTTGCTTTGATCCTGCACTAAGGGGAAATGAAGTGTCTGAGACAGAAATAAAAACAAACCGAAAAGAGACATGACCACAAACAAAGCTCAGATAGTGAACCATGAGAGGTTTTTGCTGCCACATTAGTCATGGGGTCAAGTTTTAGCTCCATTCCTATTATTTATGTTGACCTGTGATTATCACGGTTGTGGAGCAAAAATCAAATAAAGCAATACGAACAATGAAAAATAAATAAATAAATCACTTATTAAGTCTCCTTGACAGTCATTGTGAAAAAGGTTCTCGTGTTTATAGTAGAATTGACTTCGGCAAAACCAGTTGTTGACTTTGGGATTAAAGAATCTCTATGCTTAAAAAAAAAAAAAAGAAAAAGAAAAAGCAATTACCTTAATTCAGTTAGACCTGTTTGTTATAGATTAAGTTTTTTTTTTTTTTTACAACAACAATCTTCTGGTTTTGTGTGGCCTCACGGTTGACTTGCTGCATTATCTTTGCTTCACATATTTTGCTCAAGTTTGCTCAGGGCTGTAACAGTGAGAGTGGTTTACTATCTCTTGCTGAAGTGGTTGTCTGCACATGTACATTCCAGTAATTGCTGCCACTGGACAAGTGCACTGAATTGAAGATGACAGTAATTTGAAGTTTGAATGCAAATCCCTTAAAAAACACAATGTGTTTAAGGTCAATAATTTTGGGGGGAAAGTTTTTTTCTCTCTCATAAAAGCAAATTTGTGTATGGGACGTTTCCAAAGAAAGTTTTCCAAGGTTTATATTTTAAAAGAAAATATTAAAATGATCCTCTGTACTGCTTAGAATTATCTTAATCTTAGAAGACTGATTTTGGCAACCTTTGTCCCATTTCTCTTATAGATTTACTTAAGACAGGGTTTTACATCAGTATTATTTTATACCATTATTAAACCATTATTGAGGAATCAAAAGCTGTTTTGGAAATTATGTTTTTTTAAAGGGATTTGCATTCAAACTTCAAATTACTGTAACTAGTGACACAGTGGATCAGATCCTAAGCAAGGAATCAGTCAAATGAAAAAAGGAGGGAAAGCTGAGCTAACAATTGACTACCTGTGATCAGCCTGACACTATAATTCAGCCTGGCAGCAGAGGACAGTTCCATACAACTTTCACAGCCTGTCTAAGTAGGGAAATCTAGCTAGGGAAATCTTCTTCCCCAGAATACATATTTATCTCATGATTTTCTTTCTAAAGCATGTGACCTAAGAAGCTTGCTTCAGTCTAACCATGACTAAATAACACAATTCTTAGCTTTTATTTCCATAATGCAGCTGTTCTTTTATCATAGATTTCTAGTTGACTTAGATACGTGCACTTTATAAGTATATAAAATAACATTCCAGGTTCAATACAAGTTAAGCCCAGTGGTATTTATGATAATGTTGATTACTGCCAAAAAAAGTAATTTCGACTCATCCCTCGATTCTTTAAAAAAGCAAAAAACAAGGTGAGGCATTTAAATGAAAGTGAATGGGGCTATTTTTTTGTGTGTTTAAAGGCAGAAATGTGAAGTATAATTTTATAAAGCACTTAGGCCTACATTAATTTTTCTTTAATATAAATATATATATATATATATATATATATATATATATATATATATATATATATATATATATATATATATATATATATATATATATATTAGCCGTAAGTTGTTTGTACAATCGTTTTTATGGTTATTTTACAGTTTACAGCATTATGTTGTCATGGCAACGAAGTTGTAAAATTGGACATAACTTTACACAGAAAAGGTTAGTAAGTGATTTTATTTCACTAAAATCATCTTAACATGCATTTTGTGGACTTTATTGTATTTTTGTAATTGTATTTTACAATTACAGATTGGTCCCATTCACTTCCATTGTAAGTGTCTCACTTTAACCCTGATTTTCAATTATTTCTTCTTTTTTTTTTTTAAGAAAAGTCAAAATGAGTTTTTGTCGTAATCAAAAATATGCCACAAATCCCGTCGATTCAGCTTAATTTGTATTCAACTCGGAATATAGATGGCAAGACACAGTCCAACAGAATACTGTATGTAACAGCAAATTTATATTAACTTTATATTGCTTGCCATGCTAGGTCTATAATATTATATTATTGGCAGTCATGATTTCCTCATTATACAAATATCAGCACTTACATCTGTATTGTGGAGTCATCTCTTGTGTCTCCTCATGAAAGCTGGCTTTGCTTTTCAAATCAATTTGTCTCCACTGAGAGTACTAAATAATTGCAAAGCAAACAAATCATCTCTGCCACCTTGAACTTTCTTCTCTGCCATTTCCACAAGCTTCAAGTTGGTTTATGATTTATAGAGCAGCGACCTCTGCCGTTAAGCAAACTCTACCAGTCATGTTCATATTCAAGTAGGCTACTTTAAAGTCAAACTACAAAACCTCGATAAAACTGCAAATACAGACCACAGATCTTCTTAAATGCCGCATTTTTAGAAGGCAGGTAAAAAAAAAGTTTTAAAACGTTTAAAAGAGCGTCTCGATACACATTACTGCTGCGTCTATACATTTTAACGCGTTCGGCCTGAACGGCCCCTTCTAGAGCGACGACAATATTACCTATTTAATATTCATGAGTTAAGTAAGAATGTCTAAGAACGGAGCTGCTCGAAATGTTATTTTTGTCTTTTTTTCCCCTCCACAATTCAAAATCCTCGTGGTGGCGTAGTGACTCGCCTCAATCCAGGTGGCGGAGGATGGATCTTGTGCGTCTGAGACAGTCAATCCGCGCATTTTATCACGTGGCTTGTTGAGTATGGCGCTTACTATGGCGCTTACTCCGTGCCAAAATCAAACATTCGACCGACCGACCGACCGATCGAACGTCTATCCGAACGTCTTGTACTTTTGAGCGTCTTACCGAGCGGGTTGACCCACGTGACGACCTTACGTGACGTCAACGTCTTGAAAGTAGCAGTTTTTTAACCATGCAAGTATCCAAGCTAATGTGTAAAGACTATAAATGGACATGAAAGGCACTAAATACAGATGTTTTACCTAAAATACTCAACCATTTCCTGCATTCTGCTGCACTTCCCTGAATAAGCCTTTGAAAAAAAGGTGTTGTAGGCTAGGCCTATTCTAAGTCTTTCTGAGGGATGAACTGAAAAAGATACCACCTGTATATCATGACTTTCTCTGTATTTCATGACTCTAATGTTTCAAACACCAAACTCACCTATTGTAACTGTACATACATACAGTGGTAAGCTTTTTTCTGTCAAACTGATTAATTATATATTGTCTGATATATTGTTTTACAAGTAAGAGTTAAAAGATATAAGAAAAATGATTTTAATTTAAAAGTTTTCAATGCCATATGGGACCATGTTGTCATTAATTGCCCATTCACTTTTCATGGTAAGTTACCATTGGTAACACATTGAGAAAGACGCAGTTAAGATTATTCAATAGACTTTGTTCATGATTTCGTTTTCTTCCTTCTGAAATTGCCTTTGCTGCCTCCGCTGACTCGTGGGCTGAGTTACTGTAACATAACAAGCTGTTGATGGTTTTGGATAGGCTACTCTGATAGATGAACTCTGATATATACATTTCTTCTGTCAGAGAGAGAGAGGTCACTGTTTCTAACATGAATTTTCACTGTCTCTCCTGTTCTCATCTTGTAAACATATTATTAAAGTGGTTTGCAGCATGGCATTATAATCGTCCCAAATCCTTGTTAATGTAGGCCTATAAAGACTTCTGAAAGATTGCATATTTTGACATTAGAAAGAGTGCTAATAATAGTATGTTAGAGACTAATATATATATAATAGGCTATATAATCATTATAATATATAATAATTATCTTAATCCTAATTTATGTTTCTGTATAAGCAATTTTTTTCACGGTTCTTATTCACGTTGGAGGGGAAAAAAACCCGGCCTATTCCTGAATATTTACATTTACATTTATGCATTTGGCAGACGCTTTTATCCAAAGCGACTTACAGTGCAATTATTACAGGGACAATCCCCCCAGAACAACCTGGAGTTAAGTGTCTTGCTCAAGGACACAATGGTGGTGGCGGCTGTGGGGTTAGAACCTGTGACCTTCTGATTAACAGCCCTGTGCTTTAGCCACTACACCACATATTGATTAATCTAAATTAGATAATGCAATTTTCCGAAGCGGGTGCAACGAATAAAACGGGGCGGAAACACAAGCACGAAACTTGTAGTCTTGTACATTGATAATAGTATACAATTTATTAATAACATACATTTTTATTTTATAAATTGGGTGTTCGTCAACTGACTGCATGCCGTCGGAGTTTCCAGTGTTGACAGCTCCGTAAAATATCCTTGGATGAGCTGTAGTTTTGCTGTAGGCCAAAGCCCGTCTACGGACATTCTCTGTAGGCCTATTATAGCTACTGAAAAGTAGGCTAGCTAGCCTACAATACACAAATAACATTTTAAATTACTTCCGTCTATGAACAAATGAAGTAGCCTTGATGTCATAAATACAAAAGCATGATTTTAATACTAATCCCTGCCCTTACCCTTAAACTTAACTTAAAAATGCATTTATATCACATCCATAGAGATTGCAGCTCTTTATTGGAAACAATTGAAATGAAACGACTTTTTTATAGATGAAATATAATCTATTTTATTTTTGTTGACAGACATGCAGCGCATGTTCAAACTGTTGTTACTAATCTGCGATTTTTATAGTTCTCTGGTAAATGTTTTATTATCAACCATATCTATTTGTCCTTATCAGGCAAAATATTGATGTTATTTTTTACATGCACTTTTACTAAAAAGAAAAACATGCCATTGTAAATCATAGTTGTACTACAAGTAAAACATATCTCCGCTCTAACATATTTTGCTATGCAATCATGTGCAAGCAGACAAAAAAATATTTTTGAATAACTGTTATATTAAGAGAAATCTGTATCCTTCAAATAATAGCTTATTTGTAAATTGGTTATTTGATTACGCTATTTGTGGTTATATGGTAAATAGTGAGAAGTTAAGAGAATAAATTTAACTTGCATGTCAACACGAGCGTCTCAGCAGGCTTGTTTTAGCACCATGACACAAATAGCCATCCTAACGTAACAATTTTGATTATTGAACTATAAGAAGAAAAAAAATGCCATGCAGAAAGAATAGGCCTAGGCTACTTTCAAAAAACAATTTTTTATATTATTCTCGCCAATTTTACAGTTAACGAAGAGAAATGGTCTGATAAGATTATCAATACACAGTACACTTGTCTACGTTGAATTTATCTCTTCCTTTTAATCTTTAGGCCAAAGGTGTTTAAGTTTACGGCTCGTCTTTGCGTGGAATATAGGCAGCTTTCGCTACCAATTGTAAAGACCTCTTGCACACCCATTACTCCAGTTGCGGACCAATGCGGGGGGAGGTCTGTCTCCTGCTGCGTTAATTTCGTTGAATCTGCACCTATTCCGCTCACTAACTAGCCTACATTGGATTTTTTTTGGCGAAATTAAAATCTATCAAAATGAACCAATCCAGTTAATCAGGGTAAGTCTTGTTACTTGTTTGATTTGGTATTCCTTGTTCAAGTTGTTATGAGTGATCCCCAGCTGAAAAGCGTAGACCAGCTTGAAACCTTCATAAAAAAAAATCCCAAACACAGCTAAGTTTTTTTTTGTGCGTGTTCTAGGACTATTATTTTGTATTAATTTTTGCCCTGTCGTTTCTTTGTTCTTGTTTTCTTCTATTAGTTCTTGTTTTGTCTGATCTTATTAGTCACCAGTTTGCTTTAGTTCTTACTCATTGTGGTCCACACCTGTTTATATTTGAATTATCGTAATCACGTGTTAATGTACCCTTATTTTGATATAAATCTTTGACTGGTTGTTGTCTTTATATTATGTGAAG
Organism: Xyrauchen texanus; assembly: GCF_025860055.1. Classification (NCBI taxonomy): domain Eukaryota; kingdom Metazoa; phylum Chordata; class Actinopteri; order Cypriniformes; family Catostomidae; genus Xyrauchen; species Xyrauchen texanus. The sequence goes on from NC_068276.1 coordinate 51,756,501, forward strand.
CTGTTGCATTTTTTTTCTTGCTTCATGATGGATTACTTTCTCTGTTTTTGTTTAAGCATAGAACCTGTTTTTTAGATCCACATCTCCTCTTCCTTTGTCTATCAGCCATGACATAGCGGCCTAAGATTGCTATAGGTTGTTTGTTTTGCATGTATTTGTAATATTTGTCTAAAAACAGTGATGCTGTCTTGTTTTTTCAGAGATGAGCGACAGCTACCCCAAGAATTTTTGGAAGAGGTCTCCAACATATTACTCGACCTTAAATGTAGATTGGCATCCATTCATGAGGACATGGACTTTGTCTATATAAGAATTGAACAAGTTCTAAATGTATTGTCCAGGTTTTCTGAAACCAGTTTAATACCCAATGCTCCAGAAGTTTTGCTGAATCTGGTGTCTGCATTGGAAATACTAGACAGTTGTCAGTGCACAGTTCTTAATGGTTACCAAGCACCAATTATTCGATCAGGAAAAACGGGACGCCCTCGTTTTGACATATCTAAAGAGCACCTTGAATTCCTTCTTCATTTTGACTTCACTGTTCCTGAAATTGCTAGACTTTTGGATGTGAGTGTTAGAACAATTAGAAGACGAATGAAAGAATTGGAGTTATCAGTGAAGCAGAGTTTTACAGACATTAGTGAGGAGGATCAATAATATTAGATTTGTCAGTAATATTTAGCCTCTGCTATATTTAACTTTAATAATAGCCTACACCGCACATAACTTTCTAAGCCATCAGCCATTGCACTAATCAAATGTGGACTAGTTAGAGGACACAATAGAAGCATAAGAAGTTAAACTAAGGTAAGAAAAACACAAACGTGTCACAACGTGCCTTCACACGTAAACAACACGTTGGGATGACGATCGGTTACTCGCACTTCCGACCGGTTCAGCCATAGGAACAGCGTTAACAACACGTCAGCACACGTAGGAACGTGTTACATATGATTTTATGAAAATGATCAATAATTTCGTTTTGGCTCATTGTTTATATGTGGCAGACATGAAAATCAACGAACCTTAATTACAAAGTAAAGTATATTCAGCTGACTATGTCTATATGTAATATTAGAACTGTTATACAAATTTTTTAAATAAACCTTTCCACTTTAACATTTATGATGTCTATTTATGAAAGATTATGATAATTTAGTAATTTTATTAAGACTGAGATTATGCTTGATTAGATTAACTTTTTATTAGTTTGTTATCTGTGTGATAGCCTATGTATAAAAAATAGTATGAATGTTTTTAATATATTAGCCTACAGGTTTCCTGAATTGCTAAAACACATTTCTTGGAAACATCATTAATTTTTTAAAACCTTAAACACAAAACCAAATTTTCAAACTACATTCAGAGAACATCTGACTCTTCTTTCAAAAAAAAAAAAAAGAAAAAAAAGACTCAAAACCATTTTATCTGTGCTTAAAATCAAACAGTGCTTTCAGATCATGCACACAAGAGTCAATAAAAAATATATATTTGCATTAGGCTATTATTACAGTCAAACCTGAATACAGAGAAAGCATTTTGTTACACATAACAGAAAAAATCAATAAATAAAAAATAAACAGCAAATATTTTATCACAGCTTAATCCATCTGGATCTGATCTCATTTCCACCTCTTATTTCAGTCTTCTGACTCAATTATGCTGTGTGGTAATAGCCCTACCAGTTCATTTGTGTATAATTGTGAATTTTAAAATTCAAAACAGAAAATTGTTTGGTCAAAAGTGACCGAAGAGCACCATGACAGTACTGGACTTGTAACATTTGTTGGAAAAGTAAATTATTTTAATTATGCTATATAAAACTTTCAGTAACAATATTATTACAATAAATTGTACTTAGCTTTTTTTTTTAAGTTCTGCAAATATTTTAAACTGTAGATTCACAGGTCACAACAGTTTAAAATATAAATGTGTGTGTGTGTGTGTGTGTATAAATGGATATTCTATATAGGCTAAGTCTATCTGTATTTCCAAATATATCAATATAATATATATTTATGAAAACCTTCTTTTTAAATGAAAGGCTACATTTATTAATTTGGGAGTGCTTTCTTTTATGGACTGTGAGAACATTGTACATTGGGCAATAAAATGAACAATAAAAATTGGTTAAAATGATTATATTGGTCAAATTAAGACTATTGAATGACTGTATATAGGCTAGCCTACAGTATTTCTGCTCTTTGAAAGTAAAACACATAGCCTCACATGCACAGGATTCAGGAGAAATGTTTTAGTGTTGTTTTAGGGGTACTATATTTATATGTATTGCCTTTAATGTCCATTTATAGTCTTTACACATTAGCTTGGATACTTGCATGGTTAAAAAACTGCTATTTTCAAGACGTTGACGTCACGTCAGGTCGTCACGTGGGTCAACCCGCTCGGTAAGACGCTCAAAAGTACAAGACGTTCGGATAGACGTTCGATCGGTCGGTCGAATGTTTGATTTTGGCACGGAGTAAGCGCCATATTTGAGACAGTCAATCCGCGCATTTTATCACGTGGCTTGTTGAGAGTGTTACCACAGAGAAGTAGCGCGTGTTATGACGTACGTGTGGATAAACGTCTGGCTATTAGCCTAATAGTTAGGCTGAATTCTATCATCTCACTATTGTACCTTTTAAATTTGGATATGATCATAACACAGGAAACAGTAATCCAATAGCAGTAGTTTTTAATGGGGTAATCCAAAATCGTAGTCTTCCAGGCAGGGGTCAAAATCCAAATAATCAAACCAAACACAAGAAACAAGCTAGAAACAGAACTCAGAAGTGGTGTGACATAACAAGGACTCCGTAACAATGACTGAACAGACAGGGTATAAATACACAGATACTAACAATGAATAACAGGGAACAGCTGGGTACAAAGATGATGGGGATCAGCTGAGTGCAATGAACAGTGATTGGTACAGACAAGGATTGTGGGGAATGCAGTTCCAGAGTGAATGGTGACAGTATGGGGAAGAGACCTCTAGTGGACACCCGGGGAAACACAAACAAGACACTGTGACAGTTTTATATCAATATTTTAATCAATATTTTCAAACGTTATAAGTTATAATTATAAAATATATATAGTTATAGAAATTATAAGACTGTATACGAAAAACTATGTAAAACAAATTATATATATATAATTTTTTTAACATAGTTTTTCGTTAACATATATATAAAATAGGCAACTCGATCAAAAGAGTTAACCCACTGCCAGCCAAGCTTTGAATACTACTTTTAAGTATCTTGATCAAAAGATTGCGTACAAGTGCAGGCCAAAAATACTTGGACTTTTCTCTCAGTATAAATCAAGTTGGGCCTATACCTAATGTAATTTTAAGTATATTTCTGAGAGGTACATAAAGTATATTTTTGAGAAGTATATAAAATGTAGACTGAAAGTATACTTTTTAATTTTTTAGTTGAAAAGAAGTAATAGAACAATTTTGGTAAGTGTTAGCCTTACTAAATGTATAGTTTTATAAAATTGCTGTAGGCTGCAGTAAAATCGGTCTAATTGATTTACCTTTTTCTAACTGGCAGCTGTAAGTAAGATAACAGTTTTTGCAGTTCTACTATAAATCTTGCGTACATATAAATATACTAATTATACTGATTACTAATAGTGTCTACACTGTTGTACAACCCACAAAAAAAAAACATGAAAACGTGTGTGTTATGATTACATCCCAAATTAAAAAGGTACAATAGTAAAGATAATAGATATTTGCCTAAGTATTAATCCAGGCGCTTATCCACACGTAGGTTATCACACGTCATTGGTCACGGCAATGTACGTGACGATTGACACGATGATTGCTTAGTTTGCAAAGTAAGTGCACAAATCACACCTCATAATTCTCTGAGTCATCCACGCACAATTTACCACGCGACCCACGTAGAGCAATAACCACATTATAGCGACCACAAGGACGTTAACCCAACACGTGACTGTACCCACCCTAGCAACCAGGCCAATTTAGTTGCTTAGGAGACCTGGCTGGAGTCTCTCAGCACCACCTGGATTCGAACTCGGGACTCCCTGCTTCGAGGGGCTACCCAGGCCCACTGCAATAGTGTTTTTAAATTAATTAAATCCATAAATTGTGATTTCAATTATTTAATTAGCTCACGCAGAGTTTGATGTTTTATAACATTTTTGTTTTACAGTAAATATCAATAAATATATTTTGTTATACAGTAAATCTATAATTATATTTAGTGCTTACACTTACAGGATAATCTAAGAGGAAGAGGGCCAAGCAATAATAAAAAAAAATAAAGCCATCTCGAGATTAAAGTCATTATAATGCGAGATTAAACTCGTTAAATTTCGAGAAAAAAGTCGAAATACAATCTTGAGAATAAACTCATTAAATATTGAGAATAAAGTCGTTGTGTTTCGAGATTGAATTTAAACTTTTTCTGAATTTAACTAGTTTAATCTCAGCATTATAATGACTTTATTCTCGATATTTAATGAGTTTATTCTCAAGATTGTATTTGACTTTTTCGAATTTACGAGTTTAATCTCGTTATAATGACTTTATTCTGTATTTAATGAGTTTATTCTCAAGATTGTATTTGACTTTTTCGAAATTTACAGTTTAATCTCGCATTATAATGACTTTATTCTCGAGATGGTTTTATTTTTTTATTATTGCTTGGCCCTAATCCTCTTCCGTAATAATCTGTGCTGATCATTTAATTGAACTGAGAAGTTATTTAAAATAAATAAGTGGCCAGTAGCTGTTAGGCTAAATATCATATGCACCTGTAATCGTCAGGGACATTCATAGAGAAATTATAGAGTTTATGTTACTTACAGAGTTTATGTTAAAATACATAGTTTGTTAACTGAAAAATTCAGAACCTGGACAAATTTAATCATGCATTTGGCCTAGTATATATGAGGACAGAACAGATGAATAAACTTTTAATGTTGTAACGTCTATTGAAGCGTTACAGGCAATATTTAGCAACTTTTTGCCATTATTTGGATCTTTAATAAAATATATTAAAGCTTGATTTTACAAGAATTACCTTGATCACCTGAGATTTTTACTTTGACACAAACAATGGTTTAAAGTAGGGACTAATAACGTAATGTTTTAATTTCGGTTTGTTCTGAACATAAAATTGCATTTTTCTGTTCCGGTTCACAGCCTCCTTTCCAAAGGATCTTGCAAGAGAATCAAGCAACCTGGTCCGGAAAAACAAGCCTAAAATAGGCCACTTCAAGCCTCACCAAAATAAGACATTACCTTTTTCCTTGTGTTGTGTGGTGGACAACTGAGAAATATAGTCCCTGGTTCCAAGTGTTGTTGTTCTTCTATTTCTAATAAACTTGTAATTATAATACTGAATCTGACTTAACCTGCAGTCCTGAAATAAAGACACAGAGTCACCATGTTTTTTTTTTTTTTAAACAAACCAAGTAGATAGAGCTCTATTGACTTCTAAGTAGCCAGGTTGGTGTAGGGTAAACAGAGCACATAAAATACGACCACCACCATAGCTTTTTCTCTCTTTCCTCTTCTCCCTACACAGGTTCCCTGATTTGATATTGAGCTGGTTCAAAGGGTGTAAAGTGCCCATAGGCATCAGCATTTGTGTCATTGTCCGGCACTAGTGGAGTCCTTTTGAGCTCAAAATCTATATGTCTGGCTCTCTGCATGTGACCCTGTGTGGGTGTGGACCCTCTTCATGGTATACTCTGGTGCAGTCAGTGGCTGTCAGAATGTGGATGCCAGGTGTCAGAAGTCTCCAATAATCTCCATTCTCATCTGCTTAATATGCCGTATTTACATTATAGTTTATTTACTTTAAATATATTATAAAGCCTATTGTTATCATCATTGCTGTTGTTTTAAAGTAATTTTCTTCACAATTAATTACAATTATTTTGAAAATTAAGGTTAGTTATAATAGTAAGAATAATAAACTATCTATATATTGAATTACCAGTTGATTTAGTGTGTTTTTACATGTAGAACCTGAAACAAAAAGCTTGACTGGCACACCTGTTTTGATGACATGCCTTATCCCTATGATGGATACAGTAGCTCCTTTGATCCCGTTCCCAGCTTCATCTTTCACAATACCTTTAATCCCTTGATGCACCTGTAAGACAAACTATCACTTTGTAGTGTATCATTTACACTTCAGTCTGGCTGTCACTGGCATAAATAGATTTATTCCTCATTTGTTAATTTCCTTTTGACATTGAAGGAGAAAATCAATAAACGTTACACAGAAGGCATGAAATGTTTATGCATTGCAAAAGGCTTGAGGAACCAAGCGTCTCTCAATTAGCATGTGCTCTCTCTTTAATCCTAAAGAAAGAATGAGCTCACCACCTCCATAAAGCTCAAAAGAGCCTCTTTATTTTCTTGCCAGCCAGTGTAAAGGTCCTCCTCGGCTGGAAATGTATCACAGCCAAACTCTACGGTGATCTCAATGCAGTTTGTGTGGAGAAATCTGTCATTCCTGCCCAAGAGACAAAAAGGATATCATGAACATTCAAAAGTACTTTCAAAGTTCTCACCAACATAATTCAGATGGAGAACCAATAACTATTGTCATGCAAAAATCTTTCTGTTGATATCTTTATAAATTGATTGGACACACAAAAATGAGATTTCTTTCATTTACTCACCCTCCTGTTGTTCCAGACCTGTATGACTTTCTTTCTTCTGTGTGACAGGAAACAAAATGTTGTGTAGAGTGTTCAATCTCAGTCACCTTTCACTTTCATTGTACAGAACAAAGATGCAATGAAAGCGATTGGTGACTAAGGCCAACACTCTGCCAAACATTTTGTTTTATGTTCCAATGAGAAAAAGAAATTAACATTTATTTGGAACACATTCATGACGGTGAGTAAATTAATGAAATGTCATTTTTGGGTGAGCTATCCCTTTATTACAATTGGCAGGTTTGAAGTCATCTAAACGCATTCACAATGCCACCTTTATCTTCATACATTCCTTCTCACCTGCCCATGTCTTTGTTTGACATGATGAAATGAGCATCTGCATACATGTTCTGGCTAACTTCTTAAAACACCTGCATGTGAAATTATACATTAAAACAAGTGTTGTTTTCATGTTTTGGATGGTAAAACATTAGGAATGTTGGAGCCAAGGGAAGAAATATAGACACGGTGTGCTGGAGTGGTGGTGGTGTAGTAGTCTAAAGCACATAACTGTTAATCAGAAGGTTGCTGGTTCAATCCCCACGGCCACCGCCATTGTGTCCTTGAGCAAGGCACTTAACTCCAGGTTGCTTCAGGGAGATTGTCCCTGTAATAAATGCACTGTAAGTTGCTTTGGATAAAAGCGTCTGCCAAATGCATAAATGTAAATATAAATGTGTGCAGTATATTGGCAGGGTATACATGCCATATGTACAATGAATTGTTGCCAGTTCTTTAACAAATATTATATAAGATATTTTATTTATAGTGCACAATAAAGATTAAGCATAGAGATGAATAAACTGTATTGTTCAATATTATTAAGTCATACCTGCACAGTTGAGATGATATGATTACAAATTAAAAGCACTGTCCAGTTCATCTGGAGTAGGAGAGACCATGTTCTTTTCTAGTGGGTGTTTTGAAAGGTCATATGGACAGGAGTCCACCATATGTTTCTGGAGCAACCTGTGCAAACCACAAATGACCATGCATATTCTTGTTAGCTAAGTTTACTTGTTACTGTCATACTTTAGCTAAATTAAAATAACATCAATGTGAACTTCTACCTTACCAAACCAATAAGAGTTGGGGATGGGAATGTGGTCAGTATGGTGTCATTTGTTTCTGCATTGGTTGTAGACAATGAGGTGAGGTCTGGGAAGTTCCTGTTGAGGTCTGTATTGTGTGCATTGGTTTCGTCCAATGAAATCCACTCTGGGTCTGGCACCCTGCGTAGTCTACATTTTTGAAGTGAAAAGGCTGTTAAATATATACTGACTATATACCAAGCTTATTTTATATTGTAATAGAAGGCAAGTAATGGCAGGGAATTTAAGTTAAAGGAATATTCCGGGTTCAGTGCAAGACTCAAGTTAAGCTTAATCGACAGCAGAGTCCTCTGGTTCTTGGTGTGGCATCTGTTCTGACCATGAAACCTGCCTGCCCCTCTGTGTCTCTGTATGCCTGCTTCGCCTGACTGTCTGACAGTTTTGTTATTGGGGATTGTTTGCCAGATTTATTTTTGAATGAAACTTCTCTGTGGATTAACTTACATATTTGGGTTCTCTCTCCTGCCTTGGAGGGAATATTCCTTTAAGTTAAATTTATAGCACATTTCATGCACAATGGTAATTCAAAGTCTTCTAAATATGCATGAAAATGAGAAATCAGAATGAGTTTTATTGCCAAGTATGCTTACACATACAAGACATTTGCCTTTGTGACAGAAGCTTCCAGTGTACAAACAATACAACAAGACGGAGATAATGAAAATGAGTGTTGGAGTGATAGGTGAACTATCTAGCTGTCAAAGACTCCTCTGGTGAGACACTAGCCATGGTAATCTCCTGCTTCTCTGTAGATGAGAAACGTCTAAATGTGAGAGATTGTAGCAAAAACAAAAAATAAAAAAATAGAAAATAGAAAGAAAATACACCTTTTAAACAGGAAAACAGTTTGATATTATATCTAAAATGTTATAAAAATTGGAAGTCAATTATATGACTATAACCAAATAAGAACTAACAACAAAGTACTCACATCAAAAGGCTGCAATATATCCTCTATGGAAATAACCAAGTAATAACAAATCAAATACAATAAAGTCTCTAAATTGTTAGACCTCTCCTAGACAAAGACAACTAATTATGCTAACTGTAATCACACTAAACCAAAGGCTGCAGAATATCTGCAATCCCAAAGTAAACATTTTCTCTAATTCTAAGAAATGTCAGGCTGCCTAATCGCCTGTGGCTGAGGCTAGAAACATGTTTGCTGTAGCCTCAGTTGCCACAGACAAATTACCAAAAGATCAAAGATGAAGAATAAAGCTTTATTGGTTCAAACTGTGTCTAGAAAATATTACGGTATGGGAATAATTAAAAAAGACTACAGGCTGTGTGAGTGTTTTGGTTTGCTTTGGGAATCAGTGGCGTAGTCTGCTGTCAAAGGAAAAGACAGCATGAGCCAAAATTTAAACAAGTCTTTGAAAAAAGGCTTAAAAAAAAAAGATTGTGCCACTTAGTTAGAATTTATGATTGTGTTCACACACATTATCACCCACAACATTGTGCTACATTTCTTTAATAATACTTTTATTAATACATAATAAAATGAATGGTTGTTTTGTCAACTTTTGACACTTTTGGCACTATGAAAATCTAAAAACTAAAGACTTGTTAAAAGATTTTTTACACTCTCACAGTTAAAATATTTTTAAAATGTGTCAAAAGAATACCCACAATTAAAGGAACAGTTCACCCAAAATGAAAATTCTCTCATCATTTACTCAACCTCATGCCATTCCAGATGTGTATGACTTTCTTTCTTATGCAGAACACAAATTAAGATTTTTAGAAGAATATTTCAGCTCTTTTGGTCCATTCAGCGCAAGTGAATTGTGATCAGAAATCTGAAGGTCCAAATATCTAATAAAGGCATGTTCATTGTACACCTTGCCATCACAGTCTCTAGGCATGATCATGATTTCAAGCTGATTATGCTTGAAGTCACGATCACCAAGGAGACTGCTGTCAAGATTTATAGTGGAAAATTCATATTTTTTTGGTCTGATCAATTGGATCTCATCTGAAGACATTGATTTAACCACCGGAGACGTATGGTTTACTTTATGCTACCTTTATGTGATATATGGACCTTCAGAGTTCTGGTCAACATTCATTTGTATTGGATGGACTTACAGAACTGAAATATTCCTTTAAAAATCATAATTTGTGTTCTGCAGAAGAAAGAAAATCACACACATCTGGAATGGCATGAGGGTGAGTAAATGATGAGAGAATTTTCATTTTTGGGAGAATTTTTTTATCACTTTTTGTGTGTAATTTCACAAAATTATTGCTCAATTGAAATTGACAATAAATAAATAAATACTCTGCTCGCAATATTTATCTTATAAAATATTTATCTTATATTTTCTCTGTTTTCTTCAAACAACAATTGCCTCAAATTTAATCTGTGGTCTTCATAGACACTTTTATTGACTTTGTAAACAGTTTAGGGGTAAAATGGTTAGGCTTTCTGTAAATTATGTCAAAACTTTGGGTCAATCGTAATTTTTGAAAAATTTTGTAATTTCCACACAATTAATATTGAAATGGTTTGTTTTTATTTTATGCTCTGTTTAGATTAACATAGTTTTAGACATGTAATAATTTGTATATTAATAACAGATTTTCAAAGTGTTATATTAAGTCTGGTTCTGGGAAAAGGCAAAACTGTAAAATATATAAATGAAAGGCATTTGAAAATAAACAAAAATAAACAATTAAGGCCTGGAAAAAGTTTCCAATTAAATTTGAATGAGACCTTCATATACCAAAAAGAAAGAAAGTAGAAATCTGTTAATTTAGGCTGAATAAAAATTGGGACATGAAAGCACCCAAAGTTGAAGAAACAACCTTGGGTAAATGCTACTACTAGTGTAAGAAACACTGCACATTTAGACTTTTAGACATTGCAGACTGTAACAAGTGTTGCAAATGTATACAGTAATGCGATTATGCAGATATAAAAGGAATAGCTTTCCCAAAAATTACAAATCTGTGATCATTTATTCACCCTTGTGTTGTTTCAAACTTGTTTGACATTCTGTCTTCCATTGAACACAAAAGGAGATGTTGGGAAGTATGTTAGTCTCAGTCACCATTCACTATCATTGCATCTTTTTTTCATACAATTAAAGTGAATAGTGACTGAGATTGTCATTCTACTTAACACTTTCTTTTGTGGTCCGTGGATGAAAGAAAGTCAAATGAGTTTGGAACAACATGAGGGTGAAAATATGAAGATAAAATTTCCATTTGGGGCAAACTATACTTTTAAATGAATTTTTAACTTTATAGTGGGTTGTTCATAAATCATATGGCTCAGTCGTGTGATTAGTTAACACTATTAGTTTTGACTTATTTTCTGAGCTACACACTATGCAATTCAAAATACTAATAATGCATGTTAAAGTGTGCCATACCATTTTGTGTAATGTGATTGTGGGCTAAGGTGAGTTGTCAGCCTGTGATGTGTATAAACAATGAATAAACAAACAACTTGCATTTAAGGTATTCTAAATAGACTACTCCATTGCAGTATACATTTTTCCACTCTCTCTCAGATTAAGATATTAATATTTCATATTGCAATCGATCATTTGGGCATCTGAGGAGCTAGCCTGCAGGAAGATTCCATTTAATTTCTCAGCATTAACTCATCATAATAGAACTTGTCTTTTTTCTTCTGCTCCCTCTTTCTATTTGATGATAATGTCGCCTATTTCATTCTTAATACAATATATACAATATCAATGAGAGTGTGTGGAAGAGGTCATCTACTACCCACTTTCTAAATGATTAAAGAACTAATATAAAATGGAATTTATCTGATTTAATATAACAATATGTTGCAGCAATTCTCCTTTAGGATCCTTTACATATAGATTAGGAGTGACCAATTAACTTCTATTGTTTTTTTTTTTGTCTTTCCAATTATTATGGCAAAGTCCAGTTAAGTGCACAAGTTTCCATCACCCTTGCAGAATATGCAAGATGTTTATCATTAAAAAAAAAAGATGAATCATAAAAATGTATTTTTTTAGAACTGATATTTGACAAAAAAAAAAATAACAAATACATATATACTCAAGACGAAATGATTACTGAGTTTACACCTGTTCAGAATACATCCCCTTGGCTATTAATTTGATGTGTTATTTTCTAGATAATCAATGACTATTTGTATGTTTTGTGATAGTTGTGCTTGAGTCCTGAGGACTGAAAATGACATTTACATTTATGCATTTGGCAGACGCTTTTATACAAAGCAACTTACAGTGCACTTATTACAGGGACAATCCCCCCAGAGCAACCTGGAGTTATGTGCCTTGCTCAAGGACACAACGGTGGTGGCTGTGGGGTTCGAACCAGTGTCCTTCTGATTACCAGATTACTAGTTATGTGCTTAGACCACTACACCACCACCACTCCAAATGACCACTGTTCTTCAAGGCATATTTCACCCAAAACTTTAAATTCACTCATAATTTACTCACCCTCATACCATCCCTGATGTGAATGATTTTCTCTCTTCTACTGAACACAAACAAAGCTTTTTTTAGCTTTGAAGTTCCTTACATACAAATGAATGGTGGCCAAAAATCACAAAAAGGAAACATAGAAGTAACCCATAAGACTCCAGTAGTTAAATCCATATCTTCAGAAGCAATATAATAGGTGTGGGGGAGAAACAGATCAATATTTAAGTCCTTTTTCACTCTAAATCTCAACTTTTACTTTTACATCTGAAAGTCACATGTACTGTACAAGTACTCATTTAGAGTAAGGGAGGCCTTAAAAATGTTTCTCTTTCTCACTCACACCTATTATATTGTTTCTGAAGATATGAATTTAAACACTGGAGTCATACGGATTACTTTCATGTTGCCTTTATGTGATTTTTGGAGCTACAAATTTCTGATCACCATTTACTTGCATCTTGCATTCACTATAAAACTTCATATGTGTTCTGCTGAAGAAGAAAGTCATAAACATCTGGGATGGCCTGAAGGTGAGTAAATGATAAGAGAATTTTCATTTTTTGGGTGAACTGTCCCTTTAAAAAAAATCCTCAGGTGCTGCATGATCTTTGGTATTCCAGCATATTCCGCACATATAAATTCTTAGCCAAAACTAGCCATATGAGGTTGACATCCAGCTTTGACACTTAAGACAATTAAAGGACTCATACACTACTATTACAAAAGGTGTAAACATTCATTTGAAGTTTAAGAAGGCAAAAAACACTATTAAGAACAAAGGGGTTGTAAACTTTTGAACAGGATGATTTGTGTAAATTGTTAATGTTTTCATGTGGGATATATGTAAATAAATATTTACAATAAGTTTCCATTCATTAACATTACTAATGCATTAGGTATCATGAATAAATAATCAACAATATATTTTTACAGCACTAATTAATATTTGTTAATGTTAGTTAATAAAAATACAATTGTTCATAGTTAATGCATATTAGTTCATAGTGCATTGACTAATGTTAACAAATACAACTTTTGATTTGAAAATTTAGATTAATAAATGCTGTAAAAGTATTATTCATTGAGAGTTCATGTTAACTAATATTGTTACTAATTTTAACAAATTGATTATTTTTGTAAAGTGTTTCCAATGTGTGTTATGTAGCTACTGAAGGACAGTAGCCTACAAAATAAACAATGATATTTTATCCCTTGCATTTCTATAAAGGCGTATGCAAACGTATGCAATCAACTGTATGATCATTTTATGTGCACTTGATTTCAACAAAACAAGAATCGTGATTCGTGACACACGTTTTTCTCCTCAACTAGGACCTTGCATGGACCTATTGTATTAAACAGTGCATTATTGTGAAATAGCATTTATGCAACACTAGATGGCGCTACAAATCGACTATTGCAACATTTGCCTGTAAGTATTGACGACTTGTTTTTAAAGAACGTTCCCCACAACGTTCTAACGCCTTTTAAAAAACCAACATTACATGTAAATTTAACTAATTAAAATTAGCAAAATGTCAGTGACAGAAGAATGTTAAACGCAACCTTAAACTGTTGTAGTTTTATTTGTTTTTATAATGTTGTATAAGGTTATAAAACAAGCTATATTTTCTATGCTCGCAGTATAAAAGGCATGATTGAAAGCAACTGCTCACCCTGAAAATAGTTGCCAAGTTCACAAGGAGTCACAAAAACCCTCAGTGCAAGAACTGATTTAATCTCTCTCCTTTTGTTTTCCAGTATGAAGCACTCTTGCGACGGCCCCTTTAAATGGACCTGAAACGTTCTGAAAAGTTTCTCAGGTACGGTTCACTTGAGTGCGCTTTGTTTTGTCACCTAACAAATTATAAAGGGAAAACTTTTGTACACCCAAGTAAAAAAGAAAAAAGAAAGGAAAAAATGTCGAAAACAATTGGATGTGGCAGAAAACGTCAAGACGAAACGATGTGATGGCTGAAGATGTTAAGCCTCATTCATGGCGCTGAAACATACGTTTTTCACTACACTTGGTGTAACCTACTGGAGATTGTAAACGGCATTTTATTTCCAATGTCCACTCCAGTGATTAAGATGTCCCAGGGGGTGTCTGAAGACAGCATTTGTGGCATTATGTTGATCACCACAAAAATATTTATTTAAAATAAATAAATAAATAAAAAAAATCCCCTTTTCTTCCCAATTTTGGAATGCCCAATTCCCACTACCTAGTAGGTCCTTGTTGTAGCACGGTTACTCACCTCAATCCAGGTGGCGGAGGATTAGACTCATTTGCTTCCACTTCTGAGACCATCAATCTGCGCATTTTATCATGTGGCTCGCTGTGCATGACACTGTGGACACTCACAGCATGTGGAGGCTCATGTTACTCTTCGTGATCCACGCACAACTTAACATGTGCCCCATGAGGAGGAGGTTACCCCATGTGACTCTACCCTCCCTAGCAACCAGGCCAATGTGGTTGCTTAGGAGACCAGGCTGGAGTCACTCAGCACGCCCTGGATTAAAACTCATGACTCCAGGGGTGGTAGTCAATGTCAATAATCGCTGAGCTACCCAGACCCCTTGTCCCTCTTTTAAATAATAAAAAAATAGGCTTAAAACGCAGTAAGTTACAATGGAAGTGAATGGGGCCAATTCAACATGAAAAAGCTTACTGTTTGAAAAGTATAGCCACCAGATGTAAACATTATACAATCGACAACATTTGTGACATAATGTCGATAACCACAAAAAATAAAAATAAAAATTTTCCCCATCTTTAAATAAAATAAAAAAGAATTAAAAAATCGTGGTTGCGATAAGGTGCAATGGAAGTCAATGGGGTCAGTCCATAAACATTAAAAAAACACATTGTTTCAAAAGTACAGCCACAAGACATAAACATTATATGCATCTACATGATTTTAGTGTGATAAAACCAGAGAGTTACTGTGTTTACCAGTGTTGCATCATCATGACCACAAAGTTAAAATATTGAAATTCACACAGAAAAGGTTAGTGAGCAAATTGATCTCACTGAAATCATGTTGACATGTGAAATGTTTATGTCTTGTGGCTATACTTTTGAAACTGTGTATTTGAATGTTTACGTACTGGCCCAATTCACTTCCACTGTAAGTGCCTAATTGCGATCTTTCCTTCTGTAAATAAACAAGGGACGATTATAATAATAATAATAAGAGGAGTGGTGGTGGTGTAGTGGGCTAAAGCACATAACTGTTAATCAGATGGTCACTGGTTCGATCCCCACAGCCACCACCATTGTGTCCTTGAGCAAGGCACATAACTCCAGGTTGCTCTTTGGGAATTGTCCCTGTAATAAGTGCACTGTAAGTCGCTTTGGATAAAAGCGTCTGCCAAATGCATAAATGTTAATGTAATAATAATTATTATTATTTGGTAATAAACGTTATTACACAAATGCTGACGGCTGATCATACTTGTATTGAACCCAAAATACCTTTGACTCAAATGTTATAATTTGTTTTCTTTACGGTTAGAAGATCAAGAAGATTGAAAGAAAGTTTAGGAAGCATTTATCACTTATTACTTTGTATATATCAAAGTAATTCCAAGGAGTTCACAAAATCTATGTATAAATATCTATGAAGCTTGCAGAAAGAAACAATAAATGATTGAAATGATATAGAGTCGATTCAGTGCATCATCTATTAAGCAGCTTACATCTCATGTTTACTAATTTCACAACTTGTATATATATATATATATATATATATATATATATATATATATATATATATATATATATATATATATATATATATATATTCATCTTTATTGCACTATTTTCACAAAACAGTAAATTCAACAAATGTATATAAATCTGGCACTAATACAGCCGAATAAAGCACTTCATTAGTTTGAACTCTGGTACGTCATAAACCTCACAACTGCTAAACTGAGATCATTTTAAATAAACAAATACACTATACATTTCTTGTGCTGTGCAAAGTAGCTACATCAAAAGTCTAACAAAGTCACCTTCAAAAACAACTCGCAACAACCCACCAAACAGAACTATGCACTAGCACAATGAACAGCTGTTACAATAATCTTATACATTCAGTTACAATAAAAGCTCAGTAGAGATATTCAACTTTGGCTGTTCTGATGCTAATATCAAATACTAAGATAAACAAAGTGCATTACTGTCCAGTGGTCAGTTGGCTTGTGAGTGAAAAGTCTTTTAACAAGAGAGTCCACTCTAACAACAACCTTAGATACTTCAGTCAAAAAATAGACATTTGTCTAACTTGAGAGGTAAACTGATACGAATGGCATTTTGTAGGTTTGCAAAGCCTCAGTCCAATGAGAAAATTCACATAATGTAATACACTTTTATAACAAACTCCTCTTGATTGAAAAGTTTTAGCTGGGGTAGACCAAAAATGTATGCAGCATAAAATATGCCATGATGTCAAACCAAGATGTGGTGTAAAGTTACCCTGCAGCACCAAAAGTAGTGAGTTTCTCTTTATATACAGTATGAATATAGTATGTTCTGTACTTTGCTGGTGTCCTTTTTCATCACAACACAGTCTGGTTACATTAGAGTGGGTCATCATCACTGTTAACATCACCAGCTGTGACCACACTATCATTCTCTCTTTATCAGTCTCTCGCTCTCACATACAAACTCATTCAATCCTACATTTACACACACACACACACACACACACACACACACACACACACACACACACACACACACACACACACACACACACACACACACACACACACACACACACACACTCACACATTAGTGCGGCTATCCTTATGAGGACTCTCCATAGAAATAATGATTTTTATACTGTACAAACTATAGATTTTATCCCCTACCCATCCATCCATCCACCCATCCATCCATCCATCGTCAACCGCTTATCCTGTGTACAGGGTCGCGGGGGGCTGGAGCCTATCCCAGCTAACATTGGGCGAAAGGCAGGGGACACCCTGGACAGGTCGCCAGTCCATCGCAGTTATCCCCTACCCCTAACCTTCAAAAAAAATTCTACATTTTTACATTTTACACTCACACACACACAAAAAACATTGTTTGGTATGTTTTTTAAGTGATTTAATTTGTGGGGACACTAGAAATGTCCTCATAAACCACATGTATCGCATAATACCCTTGTAATTACCAGTTTGTAACCTAAAAAAATGCCCTCGTAAACCACCCAAACCCTCCCACACACACACACACACACACACACACACACACACACACACACACACACACACACACACACACACACACACACACACACACACACACACAAGGCATTGGGATTTTGTAGTTTGTTTCTCATATTGTGCTTCATTAGCTGATTCTTTGAAGACTGTAGTCATTCTCTGTGTCCATAGAGCTGCTGTGTCCAGAGGAAGGGTATAAATCACGCTTCAACAGACGGTTGGCCACGGTTACCAAAACCTTCTTGTACTGCTGGCGCAGGAGGGAGTAGGCAAATGGATCTGAAGCTGCCTTGCTGTATGTTAAACACTTGCTGACAATACCCCAATGTCGGCTGATGTCCACAAAGGGAAGCAGCTCAGCCAGCCTTGGAAACAGAGAAAAGTACAATAACAACACAATTTATTCCCACTGTAAACATTTTTGTCAGGTAACCTAAAAAACATTGCTTCATGTGGTAACATTTTAATTAACTGGTTTTATTTAGGTCAAAAATTCCTTACAAACTAGGTTACACCAATAAAAAAAATAAAAAATAAAATAAAATATATACACATATTGTAATGGGTTTGTACATTGAAAGTAGAAATACTGTAGATCCTTGAGATAACAATTGCAGGTTACCACTTTTTTTCAGTCAGACTAAATCACACAAAAACTAAATTCAATATAAATGTACCATCATTGCATTAGCAGAAAATTTGTTGTTTGCATGCAATAAACATGCCAAAACCGATTGTGGTCTTTCTTATAATGTAATAAGTGATATGACTTGATGATAAGTGGTCATATTACAGTACATTCTAGTATGTGTTACAGAAAATGGGGAGATTACATTTTTTTTTTTTTTTCAGATCAGGTGAGCCTTATAACAAAATAATGAGCCAATCATCTTAGAAAAACGGGAAGTGTTTATGTGTCCTGTCACCTCTGGCGCACAAGAGCTATTCTTAGTAACAGATTTATTTATTTTTTTGTCTTGTAAGCCTCATCTCACGACTCAATTAAATGACGCCATTTCGAGGTACTTATTTATAATAATAATAATTATTATTATTATTATTTTACGTTTTAATAGTTAAAAAAAATCTACAACTATTGAAGCTATTGAAGTACACAATAATAAACAAATCTAGTATGCTGAACGCTTTGCATTTGTTATGTCTTAACTATCTTCGCCTGTTTTCTTTTTTTTTTTGTGTGTGTGTTTTTTTTTTAATCCTGTTTTACCGTAATGGTTCATCCTAGAGTATTTGAAATGTGGCATAGTGTTTGTACAAATGCGAAATGTTATGGTGAAATTAGCACATACCTTGTAATGACATTAGGGGCGAAACAGATGATGAAAGACCCAATGAAAATGCTGATTTTCTTAGTGGCGCGCTGTTTCCTCCTCTTTTGTTCTGCAAGACAGCGCTGCTTAACACTACGATACAAAGCAGTGTTGCAAAATGTCAATGAGATGGGCAAACCTTGCGCAAACAGCCCTATTCTAATATTTGACGCTTACTATAGTAAAGTGAGGATGAGAAATAGGAATGAATCGGTATAAATACCTTGGGTGAATATCTACCAGTAAGAAGAGGGTCTGCATGGTTATAATGTCAATCCTCTTGCAGTGAAATCGTGCAACTTTTAACACCTTTAAGTATGTAACACACAAAATCATGAGCGAGAGCATGAAGCTGGTGGCATGAAAGACAATGGTGAACACAGTGAACTTAATCCGCGCACTCTCCTCGTTCAAATGCAACGTGCAGGATGCGTAAATGGGATTGTAGTCAAACCAGGAGTAAAGCAGTGGGATGAGGGAGAACGTGAGCGAATGAAGCCACGCGTAACACACCATGACCAGCGCGTCCCGGTAGCGCATTTTGCTGGAGTAACTCAGCGGGAACACCACTGCTATCCAGCGGTCTATGCTGAGGGCTGCCATGCTCAGCATGCTGTTGGCAGTCAAAAAGGTCTCCAGAAAGCTGACCGCGCGACAGAAGCAGTCCCCAAAAGGCTGCTGGTGTTTCACGATCCCCACTAAAGTGAACGGCATGTTCAGGACGGAAATCAGTATGTTGCAGAACGACAAGTTCATGGTGAACACCCCTGGCACCTGTCGGCGTATTTCGCTGCTGTGAATGAAGCATAGCAACACCAGTAAGTTCGACAACAAAGAAACAATCGCGACCACAACGATGAACGAAGCCAGCAGAATTTCCGCAAAGTCCATTTCTCACTTCAAAAGTCCACTTGTGGTGTATTTGCCCTGTTTGATGGTCAAAATATTATAAGCAGCATGATTCTTCATTTGTTAAACATGGTGTTCAATAGGCAATATAACTCCAGTAGTAAGTCGCAGCAGGCGCAACTTGCGTGCGCTGTCCAGAGTACTGAACCACAATCGCGTCCTCTTTTCGCGCCTGCACATTTCCCCTTTTAGAATAGTAACAAAACAATTACAATTATTTTGAATGAACACACATTGCACATTTATGGCAGAATAAAATCCATGCAATTTCCATTATTCATCTAGAGTCGCTCAGTCCTGCGCTTCGCAACGCTCGTGCTGCTGGAGCTCAGGGACTCGATCACGCTCACTGCTGCTTTGTTCTTGGATCATGCGCACAAGGACAGCGACTGTGGGAGGCCGTTCTGTAAAAATTGTGAAATATACCAGTAGTAATCTTGTGGCTGCGCTTAACGATTATATTCTAAGACGGATGTGGAAACGTCTGCAGGAAACCTTTGTCTATAACTATAAAAGTGATGCGATTTCAGCCGATGTAACCCATAGTTTTGTTGTTGTAACCTTGTGTATGCAGGTTGATTCATATTAAATAATATTTTGTTGACCTGAATAAAACCAGTTAATTTTAATGTTACCACATGAAGCATATTTTCAAGTATGTTTTGTCAGTATATTCAAAACAATTTCTTGTTTAAAACAAGAAAAATCTACATTTCAGTAACACACAAAAAGCTAGTTCTTCATAGCACAAATAACTATGAACTATATATATATATATATATATATATATATATATATATATATATATATATATATATATATATATATATATATACATACATACAAATAATGCTTCTGCAAACAGAAACAGGTGTGAAGAGGAATCAGTGGTATAATGGCTTGAGCTTTAATAATTTTTACTGAATGCAAAACATTTAGTTGAAAAATATAAAAAATTCAGGTTGTATGCAATGAATAAAAAGTAGCAAAAATAAAGTTTACAAATTTTTTTTTTCTTTTTCAAAAATGCCATAGAATGCCATAGGCAGTGCAAAAGCTCGAGCCATGGGATGCTCTCACTGCTTCCATCAAGCAGGTGGTATTACAGCATCATGACCCGCACTAGCCGACTTCATGACAGCTTCTTCCCCCAAGCAATCAGACATTTGAACTCTTGATTGATCACGATACATATGTCAGCACTGCACTTTATTAGCCTAAGACTGGACTCACATTTTGCACTTCTCTTAATAACACACTGGCAATTGACTATCAACTGACAGCTGAATGTCAACACAACACTTCCTGTTTAGTTCCACTGATTATATGGGGGGGTTATGTGTAAATCAGAGGTTTATTGTAATTGTCATACTGCTATGTTGCTTGGTACCAAACCCAAGATTTTCACCCACTGTTGCACTTGTGCATATGGTTGAGTGACAATAAAAGGATTTGATTTGATTTGATAGAAGAACAAGTTTTGGTTCCCCAAATAACCTTCAAGTGAATGGTTCTAAAATATGTGTATATTTTTGAAGGAATTTGGGAACCTTGTTTTCACTTGAAAGAACCTTTTGTGCAATGGGTTCTAGATATGTCAAAGGTTCTTAATGCAACCTAACATGCTGATAAAATATATAAATATATACTTTAAGACAGGTACATACTGAAATGTTTGTGTGTTATACATGAACACGTCTTAAAATATTCTAGACAAATCTTTTGATTATGCCTATTCTGTATAGCGCAGCTTTATTTAGAGTGACAACGTAATACTCTTACAAATGAATGACATGGTGACTATGAGCAAACAAGAAGGCATTAGAACCTTTAATGAAGGGTCATCACTGTGCCTGTTCATCAGTGAAGGGCTTCCCCTGGGAGCACGTGAGTCAGAACCAGGGTTCACTATCAGCTCTTTAAAAATGGCACATCAAAAAGAAGGTAGACAATAGCTAAGAAGCAGCGCCAGCTGCACTTCTGGGGACAAGCGCACCGTGGGTGTCTCCTCTATTGTAAGTCTATCAGCATGATAAAGGCTCATTATCCCACCTGTGTCTATCTCTGGAATCAGAGCCTCGGAAACGGTATGATCTATCTATCTATCTGTCTGTCTGTCTGTCTGTCTTTATTCAATATTAAATTTTCATAAAATATACTGAGAATTTTAAAATCATTAATAAAAGTTGCAGCTTATAAGCTTTTGTCATAAACTTTCATTAGAGTAAAATTGTTTGAACGAACAGCACTAACAAGCTGATGCTTAATCTGTTTTACGCAAAATATTGAATCTATTCTTGTCAGAGTCAGTTTCAGTCTTTGAAAACATCAAAACCTGTTTTAGAACTACAAATGAGAACTCTAGAATGACAAGAAAGATTACACATTAAGCCTTCTCTGTAAATACAATATAAAGTATATTCAATATTCAAACTTTGTACATGTCATACATGCATATAGTTCAATACAAGTTAAAATCAATCGACAGCATTTGTGGCATAATATTGATTACCACCAATTTTTTTGTGTTAACCATTATAATGACACATAATCCTGGAACGTCCTTTAACATTTACAGTATAAATGTATCACTGTAGAACCATATTGCGATTGAAGCTGGGTCACTTCTTGAGATAAACATGATTTGGAATGATGTAATATGCCTGTGCACTGTATGAGCCCATACAAGAGAACTGTAGCACCTGTTTGACGTCTAGAGTAAGTAGACTAAGTGCATTTTAGAGTCACTACCTTATTGTCACAATAGCTTCACTTCATATCAGCAATCCCCAATGACTTCTCAGAATGTATTAAAACCCAGAGGTTCTGGTATAAATTAACCAACCAAGCACTAACCAAGCAAGGTCATAAGAAACAGACAATATTTTAGCCTTTGTGCTTCGATTAATATCAAGTAAATATACTTCACAAGATTAGCTCATGCACACATCCATTTACTCATCATAATCTTTGAGTCCCTGCTTTGAACTGATGAGATATATTATGAATTACTCTATATTGTCTATATTGATCTGGTTTGAGGGCTTCTCGACACAGAGAGAAACCCCTTGGGGTTATTCTAAAAGTTTGGAGGTGTGATTTGTACCAACATAAATGTCCAGAATACAAGTCAATTGAACATTATTATATTCATGTGATTACAAGGGGATGATTCTACATAGGTAACAAGCACATTAAATATAATTAATTATTTTAATTATATTAATATGACAGAAGGAGCTCTCTAAGCAGGAATGAATTTAAGGTAATATTCTGGGTTCAATACAAGTTCAGCTCAATTGACAGCATTTGTGGCATAATGTTGATAACCACAAATATTGATTTAGACATGTCTCTTCTCTTCTTTAAAATAAGCAAAAATCAATGTTGCAGTGAGGCACTTACAATGGAGGTGACCAATTAATATGTCAAATGGTCAATTTCTGGAGGTTATAAAGGGAAATCTGTAAATTTCTTCTTTCTTTAAATATATATATATATATATATATATATATATATATATATATATATATATATATATATATATATATATATATATTTGCAGAATTACAAGGTTTCCTGCATTGTCATCATGGCAATGAAGTTGCAAAATTGGATATAACTTTAAACAGAAAATGTTAGAAAACCATTTTTATTGCACTAAAATACATATTGTTTATGTTTTATGGCTATTTTAATGTTTATGGATTTACCCCATTCACTTCCATTGTAAGTGCCCCACTGCAACCCAGATTTATTTATTTTTAAAGAAAATAATTTTACAATTAATTTTTGTGGTAATCAACATTATGGCACAAATGCTGTTGCTTGTGTTTAACTTGTATTGAATGCAGAATATACCTTTAAGCATAAATACATTAAATTGACTGTAATTGTCTTTCATATATGACATGACTGTAATGATAAATTGGTCACAAATGTAGAATGAGGAGAAGAATACAGAATTTTTTTTGCCACTGTGATCAAACCAGTTGCTACTGACTGCTTTACTATTACAAACATGTAATGGATTCTTCACATGCTATCCTTTTGGCTGAGAAAATGTGCAAATTGGAAAAATACAAGCTTCAGTGTTAAATAATTGTTGTCAAGCCTCTCAAGTGGTCATTCTGTATTGCTCTTGAGTCCTTTGTTACAGCCCAACATGACTAATCTGCCTGAATGCCATCTCATTACAATTAGCCTGAGCTTATCTACAGAAATCTGTTTCAAGTCAGGTAGAAATTAATAGTAAAACCATTTCAAATGTAAAACCATAGAAATAGTCATTTCACAGTGAGCAAAGATTGCTTTACTATTTATATGCAGGTACAATTTGTTTTATGTGCACAACTAAGATGAATTATTTGAGTGAGGATGATTTTCCAGTAACTGTGTAATGTTGCAGTATGGTGTAAGCAGAAGTATAACTGTGACATCTTTCATCACTGCCTTCCCTCGCTCTGAAATGGGCATCTAGCCACAGGTGGCACACCAGCGGCTCACGCTGCCAGAGTTTGTGTGAGTACTGAATCTAAGAGATCATGACATCTCAACACAGTCATTGCCACACTACTGCTTTTCACTCATTATTTGACGATGGTCAGCAATTACATGCAATTACAATTGCACCGTTAAAAAGAAATTAATGACTTCATACAGTAAAAAGAGTTATACTGAAAGTGTTTCGAACCCTACTATAGTTTTTTCATTCCCATTTGACCTATAGGACATTTAATGCAGGTGGTGTGGAAAATTGAAACGGTAAAGGCGCTATATAGAGAGCTGTTTGGCAACCAAAACAGCATGAAAGGACTGTTATGAGGCATTCCCAGCTGGCACAGGTATGCATAAAGAGTTATTGTGAGTCATGTTGTCATGGAAACGCTTAGTCTTGTGAGGTATTGTCTGTTGAAATGGCAGCAGATTAAATGAACATATTGAACAAACATTACATTTATATAGCGCTTTTTAGACACCACACTCAAAGCTCTTTACTCAGTGAACAGGGGACTCTCCACAACCACCACCAGTGTGCAGCATCCACATGGATGATGCGATGGCAGCCATAGTGCAACAGTACACACTCACCACACACCAGCTATTGGTGGAGAGGAGAGAGTAGAGTTATTGAGCCATTTAATGGAGGGGGATTATTAGGAAGCATATGATTGATACGTAAGTGCAGACCATTTACTCTTTTCGAGAAGTGTCCTGGGATTTTTAATGACCACAGAGAGTCAGGACCTCGGTTTAAGGTCTCATCTGAAGGACGGTGCCTTTTTACAGTATAGTGTCCCTGTCACTAAACTAGGGCATTAGGACCCACACAGACCGCAGGGTGAGCACCACATTCTGGCCTCCCTAATACCTTTTCCAGGTTTCTTGGTGACTTGTGTCACAATTTCTGAAGGATATGAACTGTGCATTACAATAGTTAAATGGCAATGTAACACAAATCACAGTTCTTGAAATACTTTCTTAGCAGTTTTCCTAAACAGATCAGGCCATATTTTGTTTCTGATGAAGTGTGTGTGTGGTTGGTGGAGATGTCTTTCTCATCTTATACTGACCCAGTCGCACATCCCACATTGCTTAAAGTAATCAGCACTTTCCAATCCAAACAGTCCCACACAAAGGCTGAGGATGAGACTGTTATGCAGTAGTTCAAAAGTGTATGGAAAATGTCTGCAGTGATTTAGAGAGATGGGTTGTTGGAAAAAAAATATTTTTTGTTTTTCCATAAGCAAGTTGTCTTAACAATTTTTTATTTTTTCTTAAAAAATGATTGCTTTGTATGGAATTTTCCATGGCAAAAGGGCTCTGAAAAGACATTACTAAGCTTTTTATGCAATGCTTGATATTTAAACAATATTAGTTATAAGAGCTTTTGTGATGTCATTTACTTTTGTTGTAGTGTTCAGAAGCACAGCACACATAATATTATATACACTCACTGACCACTTTATTAGGTACACCTGTACATCTAGATATTCATGCGATTCTCTAATCAGCCAATCATGTGACATCAGTAAAATCATGCAGATACGGGTCAGGAGCTTCAGTTAATGTTCATATCAATCATCGGAATGGGTATAAAAATTATACATATATACATATATATATATATATATATATATATATATATATATATATATGGTAAATGGTCTGCACTAATATAGCGCTTAACCTTAGAGGTTACCAAAGCGCTTTACACTGTGTCCCAATAACCCATTCATACACACATTCACACTCATACACCAATGGCGGCAGAGCTGCCACGCAAGGCGCTAGCCTGCCATTGGGAGCAACTCGGGGTTCAGTGTCTTGCCCAAGGACACTTCGGCATGTGGAGTCGTGTGGGCCAAGAATCAAATCGCCAACCCTGGGATTGGCAGCCGACCCGCTCTACCACCTAATAATATATATTAATAGCAACCTCCCCTAAAGACTGAATGGTTTTGCCCACTGCAGGGAGCCATTGCCCATGGCACAGTCAACCTTTCCCAAAGTCATGGGGGAGCTCCTTTCATCCAGAGACCAAAAGATCTGGAGTTCGCATCAATAAAGCTTTTACAGCTCACAGCTGGGCAAAAAATATAATGGACCCTGTTCGACCAATAACAACAAAGAGATCACATTTAAAAAAATGCTTTATTGTTTTATTAATAGTCCATCAGACTTATTCATCTAAGTGGTTATCTATACTGATTACATAACATTTCAAATCTACCTATAAAATGTATATGTCAATTACAGCAGCTGTCAGTATACTGTATATGTTTTGGAAAGGGATCAAGCCAAAACCCCACTATACATGTTAGTTGGAGACAGAGAATCTTGGCACCATCTCTTTTGAGCAGTATCTGTCACATTTGCTATGCTGATGTATACTGAAATATAGATGAAACACCAGAAAATAAAGGGCTGAACTCTGGTGGGATAGCTATATATGTGGTGCTACCTTTACTACCAAAGCTGTCAGCTTGTACATTTTGCAGTATTCACTACAAATACTTAATACGAAGAATTTTGTAACATATACTGCTAGCCTGTTGAGCTAATAGAGTGATTAACAGTGTTGGGGAGTTGTTAACTAAAAGTAGTGACACTTCTAACTTAACAAAATTTTCAGTAACGTGACAGTAACTCAACGTTTTTACAATTGTTTAGCTTTTCCAGTAACAATGATTTTCCAGCGAGTATCAGTGTAGCTACATTAGTTAAATTATATTGCGAATGCTGCAATAGGGCCTAGGGATCAATAAGATGCGCTCACCTAAACTGTTCTCTCTCTCTCATGTTGTGCTGGGAAAACCAAATAATTTATGTGAATAGGTTCTTTCTGACAGTTCATAGATCGCATAAATAATTCACTGATTCAATTGGTGGTTACAATTCCCTGGAAAATTATTGTCTCTTAGGGATCAGGATTGTGCACCATTCAGAATTGAATGAAGAATGCCAATACAATTCCAAATCAATTCCTGAATTTGGACTAAATGTTACTTGAGGTAGCAAAAAGGGTGTAGAATAGCAATTTTAATTTAAGAAAGTAGAATTAAAATGGAATGAAATTCAAAGAAATTCATAGGACTGTTTTTAAGTTGAATTTTGTATAAATCCATTTGTTTTTGTTTTTAGTATAACATGAAACATGTTTTCATATGCATAACAAATGGTGTATTTCCAGAACCAATTCACTATAAAAAAAAATATTTTAAGATCAAGTAAACTATTCTCAAAAACATTGAAAGACTTCCTTGATTATTGTAGTTTTCTCGGCTTGGCATCTTTCAGAAATGCAAGTAATGCAAGTAATAAGAGTTCAAATTGGCTTATGTGGTTCAGTCCCATTTACCCTCTTCCCAGCATGCACTGGGACATGAATAATATGGTTGTATTGTTTGGCCATGTGCATGGTTTTACTTACATTGTTGTTGTTGACTTCGTGGTCACGGTAGATAATTTGTTGTTTTGCGATGTCAGGATGGGTTTGGTTCTTAAATTATCAATTTGTTGATTGTTAACCTTGTCTTGTTTTATCTACCGAGTGTAGATAAGTAAGACAGCAAGCACATAGTTCTCCATGATATACTGTATAACAATGTGTAGGCTATGAGATGCTCAATATTGAACAGTTTAAAATCATGTAAACAAAGGAAGCAATTGTCATGGGACTAAGTTGACAGGGTTTAAGAACACTTCTTAAAGTTACTTTACATATCTAATTGTTAAATATGTAAAATCAATATGTAATATGTACAGCTAATATGTAAAGGTCATGACAGGATGACATTTTAATTTCAGTTATTTTTATGTATTTTTTATTATTTTAATTTATTTGAATACATTTTCATTTTATGGATTTCACATTACCAATACACATGTGTCTAATTTGTATCTCGATGTTTGAGTTTGAGATAATTTTTCTTATGTCATAATTATACAGTAAATGAAATAAAAACACTAGCTGTCTGTTCAAATTATATTTGGTATTTTTATATGCAATATTTCTCTTTGTACAGGTGCTGAGATTCTGAACATATTTCAGAGTTGTCTGGACTGGTCATTGCTTATAGTGACCATAAAGCTGATGCTGGTGCTCATAATTATGTCTTTCTTCATTAGGCAGATTACAAAGAGAAACCTGATCAATCAGAGACATAAATGGAAGTACAGTGTCTAAAATAGATATGTAAGACATTAAATAGTCATGATAGCAATGTGTAGAGAGAGAGAGAGAGAGAGAGAGAGAGAGAGAGAGAGAGAGAGAGAGGTGAGAAAAGCCATCCAACATTCAAGTAGAAACATTCATAAGTCACTGTGTATGTGGTAATATTTAAAACTTCTCTAATGAAATCGAATGGCCTGGATGGAATAAAAACACACACTGAGTAATTTCCACTATTTATTTATTATTTTTTTAATTGGCAGACACATTTATAACAATTTCATTTTATGTTATTACCTTTCAATTCATAAGTACTGCAAGTACTGGCCACCAGAACAGCTCAACTAGTAATTCTTTTGATTAATGACACCCTGTGCTGGCTAATTCTGTATCTCTGCGGGGGGTTGAAAAATAACACCACTTTATATGAAACCTCTCTATGATGGATTATTATATAAATCAGAAGATGTTGTGCTGCTTATCAATGAATTCAATTATATTCTAGATTAGTTATTGAAGAACTTTACATTTATCAAGTAAATCTTGTGTGTAACATTACCTTTAAGCCACCCATTTAATGTACTGGAAAGTGTTGACCCAGGAGCGAGAAGCACATATATCTGACATTCAAATTAGTTACTAAATCCATCACTGTCTGCATCTAGGCTGCTCCTGAGGGATTTGATGCTGTACGTTCAGATATGAGTTAGCTGTTACATAAGAGGAATAAAATGAGCCAAACATTATATCTTAACAAGACTTTGACAGAGTACAGCATTTTGTGTATCAAATAGCATTACATATGTCTTGTGGTGTGTCATGCCAACAAAGGTAATTACGATATATTTTTCTTATCAATGTATATTATAAACACAGCAAGAAACCCCCAGATGCTCAAACATTCAACTTAGTATAATATTTATTATAGCATATATATATATATATATATATATATATATATATATATATATATATATATATATATATATATACACACTCACTGGCCACTTTATAAGGTACACCTGTACATCT
The DNA here is from genome assembly GCF_025860055.1 of Xyrauchen texanus. Taxonomy (NCBI): domain Eukaryota; kingdom Metazoa; phylum Chordata; class Actinopteri; order Cypriniformes; family Catostomidae; genus Xyrauchen; species Xyrauchen texanus. The sequence continues at coordinate 51,785,956 of NC_068276.1, forward strand.
ACTTATTCATGCGAATATCTAATCAGCCAATCATGTGGCAGCAGTGAAATATATAAAATCATGCAGCTATGGGTCAGGAGCTTCAGTTAATGTTCACATCAACCATCAGAATGGGGAAAAATGTGATTTCAGTGATTTTGACTGTGGCATGTTGTTGGTGCCAGACGGTCTTGTTTGAGTATTTCTGTAACTGCTGATCTCCTGGGATGTTCACGCACAACAGTCTCTAGCGTGTAACGAGAATGGGGCGAAAAACAAAAATCATCCAGTGAGTGGCAGTTCTGCGAACGGAAAACACCTTGTTGATGAGAGATGTCATCGGAGAATGGTCGGAATGGTTTGAGCTGACAGAAAGGCTACGGCAAATCAGATAACCCCTCTATACTATTATAATAAGCAGAATAGCATCTCAGAATGCACAACATGTTGAACATTGAGGCGGAAGGGCTACAACAGCAGAAGACCATGTTGGGTTATTATTCTATCAGCCAAGAACAGAAAACTGAGTCTGCAGTGGGCCTAATATTTGTGTATCTCAGCAGAAATCCAGATTTGTCAGACCAGGCAATGGTTTTCCAATCATCTACTGTCCAGTTTTGGTGAGTCTGTGCCCACTGCAACCTCTGACCTCTGTCATGAACAAGCCTTTTTCGTCCACAAAAACTGCCACTTGCTAGATGATTTTTGTTTTTCGCACCATTCTCTTTACACCCATGAGACTGTTGTGTTTGAAAATCCCAGGAAATACTCAAACCAGCCCTATATATCTATATCTATATCTATATCTATATCTATATCTATCTATATATATATATATATATATATACATACTATGTTGAATATATCTAATCTATGCAGTATAATATATCTGATGTACTTTGTAATCAGATTACACCCAACACTGCTGATCATACTTTTCCAAGCAAAGAATAATTACTATGAAATACATTTATTATTAATGTGTTATTACAAAGCACTTGATCAAGAAGTCCAAACTGTTACATTTTCAGTACATTATTTATATTTTAAGTATAAGACCTTTTTTTGACCTAATTTTGAAAATAACTTTTGAATTTGGTTTAATGATCTGTCAGAATGTTATACATGGATTCTCTCTGCATACTTTTGTGGAACGTTTTGAACAGTACATTATAGTTGTCGATAAAAATTCTGCCTATGAAAAGTCCCTAAAATGGATTGTTCTAAAATATCTTTTACTTTAGAAGAAAATATGTAAATATAGTATGTAAAGCTGTTTAATTCTATCTATGAAAGGCGTCATACACTCCTGTGGCTTCTGCTTGTAATCACTATTTCTGAAGGACATACAGTATTAAGCAATATAACGTAAGTCTAATCAGCAGTGCAAAAGTGGCTTCTACATAGCGTGCACACAAAGTGAACCCTTATTATTATTTAATTAAGCACAAGGTGCAGAGTCGATTCATCTGTTCTCAACAGAAGCTATTTTGAGAGAGTGTTACCCACACAGAGACCATGCAGGGCTAAAGAAGATAAAAAAGAGGTTTTTAATAAAATGCATCATCCCATCACAACAGTGTGTACAATGGAATTGCTATTTCATTTGGAAACTTTTAAAATTGAATAAGTTATTTGAGGATGCATGTTTCTCTTTTTTGTTTCTCCTCTGCAATTTGGAATGCCCAATTCCCAATGCCCTTAGTCCTCTTGTTGGCATTGTGACTCGCTTCAATCCAGGTGGCTGAGGACAAATCTCAGTTGCCTCTGCGTCAGAGACCATTAATCCACGCATCTTATCACGTGGCTTGTTCAGCGTGCTACCGGGGAGACATAGCGCGTGTGGAGGCCTCACACTATTCCTCGCAGCATCGATGCACAACTCACCACGCACCCCATTGAGAGCGAACCACGTTATAGTGACCGCGAAGAGGTTACGCCATGTGACTCTACCCTCGCTAGCAACTGGGCCAATTTGGTTGCTTAGGAGACCTGGCTGGAGTCACTCAGCATGCCCTGGATTCGAACTCGTGGCTCCAAGGGTGGTAGTCAGCATCTTTACTCGCTGAGTTACCCAGGCCCCGGATGCATGTTTCTCTTTAATTGTGTCTGATAATGGAACATATTGGATCAGTATTTCTTACACTTCAGTACACTCAAAATCATGCAAGACAAGTCTCCTTTGAGAATCAAAGAACAACTCATCCTTAAGCATAACTGCCTTGCAAAACAAGATGTTCAAATCTAATTTGGACCAAAAGTAACATCTGAGGAGTGTAGCTAAAGTAAGACTGTTTTGAAGTTAAAGGGGTTTCATGAAAGACATGGCATTAAAGAACTTACAGTAACAGAACTCTGGCTAATAAGTTGGAGGGGCAGTTCTTAAATTAATAATTAGTTAGTCTTATCTCCTTCCCTAAGCCATGTGTTTGAATTTCATGCCTCACAAACTTCAGTTACAAAGATCTTATATCACAAGATGTAAACCAAACAAGGAACACCTCTTCCTAGGTAAGGGTTTACATGTTACAAGTTTATTCTCTCATGTCAAGTCCTGGTGAATTCACAGCTCCTGCAGTGTCACTGTGAACCCAGTTCAAGTGTTGTGCTTTCTTGGTGTCTCTCTAGATGACTTAGAAAATTGGAAAGAAATTATTGAGGCTGGAATACTGCAGGAGACATCGCTGTGGGTTTAACTGACACCATGTGTAGCGTCTCAAGTTAAAAAGTCTAACCATTTAGCCGTCAGCTTTCAGCTCTCCTCTTAGTCATAGCTTTCCATTACCTCTTTTCTATTTAAAAACACTGTTAAGGGAATATGTGAGCCTTCTGAAAGTACTCCAGTGGGAGAGTTTCTAAATTAGCCATTCAAAGTATTTTTCAGACCTCTGAATCCAGCCATATTTTTCTGTGATGTTCAGTTTTCCGTTTTTAGAGTCCAAACAAAAACATACTGAAAAATGACAGTTGGAAATATTTGCATCAAATCTCCGCACCACTCTTAATATGCATACTCATGGTTGTCCAATGTCATCCATATTTGCTACAAGATTAATGTGAATGCCTGTAATGCCTCATTTCAGCAGAACTCGAGACACAACTTATCCCATAATGTTACGATTCATCATTTTAACTTGCTAACCTCAGAGCACTGCATTGGGCTGTGGTGGGCGTTTTTCATGCAACTGGCTTTTTATATATATATATATATATATATATATATATATATATATATATATATATATATATATATGTATATATATATACACTCACCTAAAGGATTATTAGGAACACCTGTTCAATTTCTCATTAATGCAATTATCTAATCAACCAATCACATGGCAGTTGCTTCAATGCATTTAGGGGTGTGGTCCTGGTCAAGACAATCTCCTGAACTCCAAACTGAATGTCAGAATGGGAAAGAAAGGTGATTTAAGCAATTTTGAGCGTGGCATGGTTGTTGGTGCCAGATGGGCCGGTCTGAGTATTTCACAATCTGCTCAGTTACTGGGATTTTCATGCACAACCATTTCTAGGGTTTACAAAGAATGGTGTGAAAAGGGAAAAACATCCAGTATGCGGCAGTCCTGTGGGCGAAAATGCCTTGTTGATGCTAGAGGTCAGAGGAGAATGGGCCGACTGATTCAAGCTGATAGAAGAGCAACTTTGCCTGAAATAACCACTCGTTACAACCGAGGTATGCAGCAAAGCATTTGTGAAGCCACAACATGCACAACCTTGAGGCGGATGGGCTACAACAGCAGAAGACCCCACCGGGTACCACTCATCTCCACTACAAATAGGAAAAAGAGGCTACAATTTGCAAGAGCTCACCAAAATTGGACAGTTGAAGACTGGAAAAATGTTGCCTGGTCTGATGAGTCTCGATTTCTGTTGAGACATTCAGATGGTAGAGTCAGAATTTGGCGTAAACAGAATGAGAACATGGATCCATCATGCCTTGTTACCACTGTGCAGGCTGGTGGTGGTGGTGGTGTAATGGTGTGGGGATGTTTTCTTGGCACACTTTAGGCCCCTTAGTGCCAATTGGGCATCGTTTAAATGCCACGGCCTACCTGATCATTGTTTCTGACCATGTCCATCCCTTTATGGCCACCATGTACCCATCCTCTGATGTCTACTTCCAGCAGGATAATGCACCATGTCACAAAGCTCGAATCATTTCAAATTGGTTTCTTGAACATGACAATGAGTTCACTGTACTAAAATGGCCCCCACAGTCACCAGATCTCAACCCAATAGAGCATCTTTGGGATGTGGTGGAACAGGAGCTTCGTGCCCTGGATGTGCATCCCACAAATCTCCATCAACTGCAAGATGCTATCCTATCAATATGGGCCAACATTTCTAAAGAATGCTTTCAGCACCTTGTTGAATCAATGCCACGTAGAATTAAGGCAGTTCTGAAGGCGAAAGGGGGTCAAACACAGTATTAGTATGGTGTTCCTAATAATCCTTTAGGTGAGTGTATATATATATATATATATATAAGAAAAAAGAAAAATCAAGAATGAACTCAAAGCAAAACTGACTTTGTGTACACTGGAAATGGGCTAAATCCCACTGGTCATCTTTTGTGTCCAATATTAGCTTAGAATAAGAAAATAATTTCCCTTTAATGGCATCTTCAAACATCAAAAGGGTTGTTTGCAAAATAGCACTGCCATTTTTCAGTACTAATACAGCAAGGTTGTTGTTTATCCATATTAAAGGTCATTCATAACATCTGTGTCATCATGTCGACTCAGATGCGCATAACTGAAACTGGCCTCCATTTTATAACTTTCCACTCCCAACATTTTTTGTTCTCTCATGTATTCTCACATCATTCTTCAATCTTCGACAGTCACCAAAATGAACAGCCTCAGTTTTCCATATGTCATTACTACAGAAAGTACAACTCTCTTGTGAACGTTGTGCAGCTGTCAAAAAGAATGCATTCATGAGAAGAGATGGGGTAGGAGGAGACTTCTTATACTCAACTTTTCATACAGAGAGAGAGAGAGGTGCATTAGAGTGTCCCTGAGCTGTATGTGGCGGTGGCACAGCTAGAGTTGACGCTTGGTTGAAAAGTATTGGGAACAGCCTTGTAGACTAGTCATGGATGTGTCACACCACAAATCTTGAAGGAAACGGCACACAAAAGAACAAGGATGGAGGTAGAATAAGGTTGAGTTGCTAATGGCATTATCGTCAATGTTTATCTGCTCTCTTTTTGCATATAAATGTAGCCGGTGGTTGTAAAGAAGCAACACAGAACACAGAAATATATTTTGGGGTTTTATTCTGACAGCTGTTATATATATATATATATATATATATATATATATATATATATATATATATTTATCATCAATTTATCAATACAATCAACATACAATTTATCATCATTTATATATAAATGATGATAAATTGAAATGAAATACAATATGGAAATTAAATACGTAAAATGATATATGGTTCAACAAAATTCAACAAATAAAATACGGTAGAATGAAAATACAAACAGGGCATAAGCATACCCACATGCTTCAGCATACACCACCCCAACACATGCCCATATGTGTTGGGGTGGTGTATGCTGAAGCATGGGGAGTGGTGGTGGCGTAGTGGGCTAATGCACACAACTGTTAATCAGAAGGTCATTGGTTCGATACCCACTGCCACCACCATTGTGTCCATGAGCAAGGCACTTAACTCCAGGTTGCTCTGGGGAGATTGTCCCTGTAATTGCACTGTAATCGCTTTGGATAAAAGTGTCTGCCAAATGCATAAATGTAAAATGTAAATATCATTCACAGCATTTAATGCATTTAACAATTAAATCACTCAAAAACGTGTTCAAACTCCACACATGCAATCCATATGCACTCTTCAAAACTAAACCATAACAAACACTCAACTTTAACATACAACTCTAAATTTATGAACCCATATTAATGTAATTTATAAGCATTTTGTGTGAAATTTTATATTTACCCAAAGAATTCTCAAACAATGAACAAAACCGGGAGCTTTCTTGCACAATACATGTTTCTCACGTTTGTAACACGAGTTTGCGTTGTGTGAGAATGGGTTTCAGTCGCCTCTGGCAAAGGAACAGAGTTAACACAAGTCAACTCTATGGACTTTCTTTATAGGATCACCCTCAATTGGCTCAATATTGTGTGCAGTACCCTGCACATCTATGACCCTGTAGAGTGGTGGTGGTGTAGTGGGCTAAAGCACATAACTGTTAATCAGAAGGTCACTGGTTCGATCCCCATGGCCACCACCATTGTGTCCTTGAGCAAGGCACTAAACTCCAGGTTGCTCCGGGGGGACTGTCCCTGTAATAAGTGCACTGCAAGTCTTTTTGGATAAAAGCGTCTGCCAAATGCATAAATGTATACAGTATGCATGAATGCATTTTATTCCTAGCCAATGGTCTGTAACGCAAGTATACCTACTGACCTATATCAATCACAGGGCAATATACCTTGTCATTCAAAGGAAAAAGTCTCTAAGCAGCCTTGTGTTCAGAATATTCTCTGTCTTTTTCATGAGCTTCTCTCAATTTGTCTTGGTGAATCAATAACCAATCATATTTTCTGTCCACAGTTTGCTCTTGACCTAGAAGTGCATCTACTGGAAGATACAGGTTGACTCCAAACAGCAAGTAATGTGGTGAGCAGTGGCGAATTCTCAGTGCCATCAAAGCCTACTCTGCTGGCCTAACATGCCAAATAAATTAATATTTATCCTTTCATTCTCAATCACCTTTTTGCCTTTGTATTTTTAATTGCTTTCCACTCTTAATTAATCTACAAACAAATAGAGAAAAATTTAAAGTTTATCTAGTCAGAATTTATTCTTGATGCTTTCAAGCAAAGTGTAACAACTGTTTCACAAATCACATGCCCGTATCCAAAGCAGAATGTGAGTCTGATCTACACACCCTCAGGCCTTCAGAATTTCTTCAGAATCCCTCAACAGTGCAAATGAATGAGCAATAAAGTCAGATTGTTAGATTCATCAGCCAATCAGATTGATTTATTTGTTCTTGGTAGGTGTGATCTTTAGGATATGTTCCAGTCGAGGTCTTCTAGTTGGCCTTGAGTTATGCAATCACGCTTTAAGTGATGTACATCATTTGAAAGCGAAGAGCACAAGATCTTGCTGACGAGTCGGCTGTCATTTCTGTTATTGCCGTTGAGAAAAAAATCCTTATGGATTTAAAAACACGAGATGTTCTGCATGATTGTGCGATTGCTTAATTTATTAAACAGGAAAGGAGAGCTGATTTTCACATCAAGCAAATTGGTAAGTGCTTTTTGCATTGCTATAGCAACATCAGGAGTTTTCTATGTGTAAATTATGCTGCTTGAGCATTCAGTGTCTGATCAAGTTTTGAAAAGTAGTGCTGCATTCCATTCAACTCGGATTATACAACTTCCTACTAGGAAAAGTGCAACTGAATGCATCTTTAAGTCAGAGTTACAAATTGTATGCTCGTGCAGAATTCTCAACTTCGATATCGCCGAGATGCAGGTGCATGATGTTACACAAACATAGACACTCAGCGAGATAAACAAAGTAAGTGATAAACATTCACTTCATTAAGTGATATCGATAAATGAGTTTGTTTCCACATTACATGATATTAAATATTGTTTAACAAACGCTTGCAGAAACATGGTAAATTATAATCTCTTTTGAAAATCGTACACCTGAAGCACAAATGATAGAGCAGCAGCATTGTTTATCAGTTGGGTTGATAGGAGACATCTCTAATGAAAGTCAAACCCCTGGTAAGCTAACAGGAGCATTGCAGTTTTGTTTTCTTTAAACTTCATCTTCCTAATATTGGGGAATGGATTGCATCTATGGTCGGAGATATCAAATAGGAATATCCCACATCCAACTTGAATGGAACGCAGCATAACCGTGTACTCTGACGGAACGAAATTTATTGCAAGCAACATTTAAATCACAATTATTATTAGATAGATTTTTCCAGGTATTATCGACCTCCTGGATAGATTCATATGAAAAATTAAGATTTTTGAATGTCTGTTCGGGAGAATAAGTCATGCTGCAGTTAAAATTAGGTTTGCTTGAGCGTGAATTGTCCTCTCAATTTCTGGCCTTCATGCGTGGACAGGTTTTTAAAATGTAAATTGGTATTATTAGTTAGCTATGACATAATGTATGATGCCCAAAGGCATAGGGGGTCTTTGGTGTCTTATTCATTGTCAAACTGTTTTCTTAATGGCATGAATCACACTGAATGCCTAGACTTTAAATGCACAGCCCACCACTTGTGGTGAGTATCCAGTGGTTGCATGTTGTGTAACATTATGAGCAAAAACCAACTCAGGAAGGTGCTCTGAGAAACGCTTTTTCCTTTCAGAGGGAAGTGTACCAGGGCTGGACTGGCAATCTGGCATACCGGCATTTTACCAGTGGGCTGACGCACTTTTTGGCTGAGCAGGGGTGGAATGGCCATCGGGAGAACCGAGCGGGCCAGTGGTTCGGCCGCAAAATGGGCCGCGATAAGCAACAATGAGCTGCATTATGCAGAATGGACCACAAAACGGCGCCACTATATGCAGATAAGAACAGAACCTTGGTTGGAAATTGTGAATCAGTCACAACCAACATGTTCTCACGGCCATCAGAGGCAGGTTCAAGCACAGTAAAATCTACTGCCACTACTTCAAGATTGAAATCTGCTTACCCTAACACAGGAGCAGAAGTAAGCTTCTCTTTCAGCAGCTCAAACGCTGATTAGCATTCTGGTAACCACAAAGCACTAAACTCTCTCTTTGTGGTGCCAAACTGCTTTCACTAACACAGGTTCACTAAATCATGGAGGGGGCTGGCAATTCTAGACAAAACCTAAATTAATATAGTTACAGAAACCTAAGAAAGTGCAAGTGCTCCGGGAAAGTGGGCAAGTACACTAGTTTGTCATCAAGGTACAGTAGCATGATCTGAAAAATTTGATCTGAAAAAAAAAAAACGCCTATAAGGCTGGGCCACTGTTACATCTTCCACCATGTGAATCTCACGTTGCACATTGTCAGTAAAACCGAGGTCTTTAGCCTCGAAAGCAAAAACAACTGAGTACTTCATCAACAAATCACTCAGCTCTGCCTGCTGTTCAGGAGTACCACCAATGCGTAGCTTGTTGAGGAACTCTTTGAAGCTGTTCTCCATTAACTGACTGTCTTTTGTGTTTACAGTGATCTCCGAAATCTCACCTGACACGTCTCATTGGACTTCACACTCTCGACATGAGACTGAGTTTATCCGAAGACACAAGAGAGGGAAAAACACTGCAAAGTAAGGGTGTGTTCACTGGTTCTAACAGGAAGTCACATGAACCATCATTTAACATACTTTTGCTTCCTTGACCATTTCCATTGTAATTGATGAAGCAGGTATGTGTACCATGTCTTTTCCAACTAATATGCTTCCCTTCTCTAGACTGCTGGCACTCTGCATCTGCTGAAATGCCTCTCTCCAATCAGACTGCAATTCTCCACCTAGGTTAGTTTCAAAATCTGCATGAACCAGTTGTCTACATCTGCTAATGATGTTCATGCCAATGAGGGCTGGTACAGCAGAAGAGTTTTGTGAGTCTCTGACAACTAGAATACCGCCACACCTAGTTCAACCTCCAAATCAAAATAAACTAGGTAGGTATGTCTAAACCATTGGCAGCTGTGATCTTCAGCCAACCTGCTGTGGACAGCATTTCTTCATCCTCCCCAGACAGGTGTTCTCTGAAGAAACTCTCAGAAAGAGTACTGACCTGGCTTGTATCAAGCAAACAAGAGGCCATTACTCCAATAATCTTCAGATTAGCAACAGGACATTTTCCCACAGCACACTGGAGTAGTCGGCCATGACAAGTATAGATATTGTCTGATTCCATGGACTACCCTTGCGCTGCCTGGCTCACAGCAAGCAAGGGAGCAAGATTCCAATGCTGCACTTACGATTTAGCTGTGACAATCTGTTTATTGTTCTTCACACACCTCTTAGCAATATGTCCTACACCATTACACCAGAAACATATTGGCTGGCCATCATCTGTAAACCTTGGCTGCATCTTGGCTTTACTATGAGCCATAGGTTCTGACTTATTGCACTGTAAAGTGAGTTTCATAGCAGCTTGTGTTAGCCCTCCTATAGCTTGTCTTGTTCTGCTACAATTTTTAAACCTTCTTCAAAAGTAGCAGGGTGTTTCTCAGGTATACCAAGAGCAGCGCACTGAGCTTCAGCTGTCTCAGACACAACACTTCTGTTGCTGACCAATTTTGTGACATGAGATTTAGGATCTCCTAGAGACCAATCTCCAATCTGGTCCATTGTGGTCTGATTTCTAACATGTAGTACCTGGTCTACTTAATCAATTAACTCATCACCATGTCTTCCATCTTTGTTGAAATCACCAAATGATTGAATGTGACATTCTCTTGGGCCATAAACAAGACCTGGTAGGCTCTCTACTCAAATTGGCAAAAGCTAGCATGTTTTCTGTTAAGTTCTTGAATCTGTCCCTAAACATCATGCATACTAGTACCTGCACCATTTTCATCATCAGTTATTTTTTATAATGGACTATCATCATCAGATTGTGACATTTTGAAAAGTTAAAATTATCTCAGGACAACTCAGTGTCAGTAAACTTGTGGTCAAAACAAAATGTATGTAGCTTAATGTTGAAACCAAACAATATGTTGCCAAAATGTCTGTATACTATACTTCTTTTCTTGCTTGTAGAAAGTCACTGGATAGGAGTCTCATCAAACAGTACCAACATGGGATCAGCAGAACTCAGGTGTTCTCTCTTTCTCGTCCAGCAGTCTCATCACCTTGCCATGTTACCTCTGGCCGACATCTGTTCACTGGACAACTGCACCAAGGAAGACAGCCTCCACTCTGTGTCTCAATGGCACTTATCTTCACCTCAACCATATCTCAAAATGAACATGTATAAAAAACTTACCTATAGGCTCCCAAAAGTCAGTTGTATAGAAACAACAAAGGATACAAAAATATATATTGGGTTTTTATTCTGATGGCTCTTATAAAAAAAATAAAACCCACACAAACAAAAACAGCAGTCAATGGGGCTGTATATATATGTGTTTATATTTTCTTTTGAAATTATCCTCTAATGTATTTCATTTGTTGTATTTCATTATGCAATACAATCTAAATATGTTGTTTTTATACTTATCATCAACAACTTAAATCTTTTTAAGTTTTATATTTTTCCATCGTTTTTAATTCGATTTTGTCATTCACAATGCATCACGGGATTTTAGTTTATGCCCTTATGAAAGACATTAAGTTCAAAATCTCGTGCCTAGACTTTTTGTCCAGTTTGCAGATAAATTCATGTTTCAAGTTATAGTTTGTAACGATGCGATTTAATTCAGACCTGGTTGGTTTGGTTCATGGTCATAACTTTTTTTTATGAAGGACTTTATGAAATTAATGGGAAAAATACTTTCAGACCCAAGACGACTAAAAAAAGTGTCTCTTATTGGATGAAAATACAGCTCTTCAAAATGCAACATAAAAAATTAACTGATTGGATGTGATTATGCAGATTATGCTTGTTGCTGGAATCTTGTTGCATTGTGTCTGGTTAGGGTAATACATTTAAATCACATAACCTGTTGTTTAAATGGCTGATATATTTATCTCTCTGCATAGCAGCTCATGAACAGAAATTTACTACATTCACTGTGTCAGTTTGTCAAATAAACCCAAATGTATAGTGGTAGACTGACTTGAACCTGAGATTCAAAACACGATTCATCCTCGGCCCAGGTGAGAAAGACACCTGTCAGCTAGACTTAGAATCAACCACAGACACAAGCACACATTCACAGACACAGAAGATAGGTGGAGAGTCTTTGAGTGAACTTCACAGCAGCACATACTTTATGACAGCACATATAGCTGACAAGTGTGGATAGTAATAACCGAGAGAAACCTATAGGTGTGTGACACCCTGAGGCATTTGTCATTGTTGTTGTTAATGCAGCATTGTGAAAGCTGTGAAAATGTGTTTGTGTTTTCTCTTTTCCAGTGCACCTTTTTGATTTTTTTTATTTCCCCAAAGGAATAAAATGATCTACAGTGGCCAAAAAACATATTTTGATCTTATAGGGTTAGTTCACCTGAAAATGAAAATTCTCTAATAGTTTACTCGCCTTCATGCCATCCCAGATGTGGATGACTTTCCTACTTTAGAAGAACACAAACAAAGATTTTTAGAAGAATATCTAATATCATTTGGAAAAATCTAAAGAAAACAGCCAAGACCTCAGAAAAAAATTGTGGGCCTCCAAAAGTCTGAAGGTACCACGATCATCTGTACAAACAATAGTACACAAATATAAACACCATGGTAACAGCACATATAGCTGACAAGTGTGGATAGTTATCATACTGCTCAGGAAGGAGACATTCTGTCTCATAGAGATGAACATAGTTTGGGACAAAAAGTGCAAATCAATCCCAGAACAACAGCAAAGAACGATACTGGAGGAAACAAGTATCTATATCCACAGTATAACAAGTCATATATCGACATAACCTGAAAGGCTGCTCAGCAAGGAAGATGCCACTGCTCCAAAACCACCATAAAAAAAGCCAGACAACAGTTTGCAAGCGCATATGATGACAAAGATCTTAATGTTTGGAGAAATGCCCTCTGGTCTGATGAAACGAAAATTTAACTGTTTGGCCATAATGACCATTATTATGTTTGGAAGAAAAAGGGTGAGGCTTGCAAGCCTAAGAACACCAACTGTGCAGCATGGGGTGGCAGCATCATGTTGTGGGGGGGCTTTGCTGCAGGAGGGACTGGTGCACTTCACAAAATAGATGGCATCATGAGGAAGGAAAATTATGTGGATATTAGCCAGGAAGTTAAAGCTCAATCGCAAATGGGTTTTCCAAATGTACAATGACAAAATGGATTAAGGACAACAAAGTCCTGACCTCAATCCAATAGAAAATGTGTGGGCAGAACTGAAAAAGCATGTTCAAGCAAGGAGGCCTACAAACCTGACTCAGTTACACCAGTTCCGTCTGGAGGAATGGGCCAAAATTCCATCAACTTATTGTGAGAAGCTTGTGGAAGGCTACCCAAAATGTTTAACCCAAGTTAAACAATTTATAGGCAATGCTACCAAATACAAACAAAGCGTATGTAAAATTCTGACCCACTGGAAATGTGATGAAATATAAGCTGAAATCAATTATCTCTTGATTATTCTGGCATTTCACATTCTTAAAATAAAGTAGTGATCCTAACAGACTTAAGACAGGGAATATTTTCTACAATTAAATGTCAGGAATTTAAATGTAAGTTGGGTGGGCATGTGGAATTTCAGAGGGGCCACATTTTAAGGAAAATAACCACCCTCCCACCACCACATTGTGTAGTACCGTACATGTTATGTAGCATTGCTGTTACTGTTATCAATTTTGGGAGTAATGAGCAGTCCTCCCTTTGATTGGTGAATGTCCTTAAACGCAACTTCCAAGCATCTCCATATCAACGGTGAACCTCATTATATTCAATTAATGCTTGTCATTGGCAAGACCATACACAGGGTCTCCGCAGACAATTCATAGAATTATAAGAGTATTAAAAGTGCTAAAACAGAGCTGAAGTGCTGAATGCCTTAGAGAGCTGACCCAGCTAAAATACATGTACAACGCTATTTTGTCACAGAAGGTTGAGTTTTGGTTAATCGGGGCAAGACAGACTATTTTGAGTCGGGGGACAAAGCAGGGAACATCTTGCCAGATACATAAAACGGAGAGTTTGTTTCCCACCATTTCTTCAGTGAAGGCTTCTGAAGGCAATATATTCTGCAACAGATATCAATAAAGACTTTAAAGAATTCAATTTCGATCTTTATAGCTCCACGTCTTCGTCTACTGATAAGGATATTAGCAACTTCGTAGAGCCATTAGAACTTCCTAAACTGATGAGTGATCAAAAAACTATCTTGACTCAGATATTATTTTAGAGTAGCTTGTTGAGGTAATTAAAGTCTTTCCAACAATTAAGGTGCCAGGGCCAGATAGTTTTGCCACAGAACTGGCTCCACATATGTTAGAAGTTTACACAGTTACTAAAGAAAGGTGAACTACCGTCAACCATGACACAAGCCCTGATCAGTCTCATTCTTAAAAAGATAAGTACCCAAATTTATGTAAATGTTATTGTCCAATTTCCCTGGTTCAGTCAGATATTGTCTAAAATTCTGGCTAATCGATTAAGTAATTACATCTATTATACATATAGATCAAGTGGGGTTTATTCATGGTCATATTTCTTCTGAAAATATAAGATGTTTTATAAATATTGTGGTCAGTAGCGAATGATAAGACTTGCTGCCATCTCTTGAGGCAGAGAAGGTGTTTGATAGGGTGGAAAAGGGATCTTTTAGGTCCCTAGGAGGTTTAGGTCTCCCCAAAATGTTGTTTTATTGTATGCTTTTAGACTTAGACACATGGCCATTGGTCTCTTCCACCAGAGCGGTCCTTGCCCCAATCTCACCATGTTCTGTGGTTCTCTGCTAAGATTCAAGAATTCTGGGCAAGAGTCCAGAATATTATCTGTGAGGTTTTAGATGCTCAAATTAATTTTTGCCCCAGGCAATGTATATTAGCGATGGGGCAGTTAATAAATTAGGTGACAAATATATTAAAAGCTGGTTCCAAACTAGTGTAATGATTGGCAGACAAATCATTCTTAGAGGATGGAAGTCAAATGGTGCTTTTTTTCAAAAATGGTTCATCGAATTGGACAGCATGGCTGCATTTGAAAAGATGTCACATAAACAGTTTGGCAGATTGAACACGTTTGATAAGAAATGGGACAGGTATTTTTCCTTTCTGGAAGGCTCTCAGTGAGGACCATGTGGATAGAAACGAAATTATATTAGTAATTGTGGATTCTGTTCTTTGTGGAATTCTTTTTTTAATCTTTGTTGATTTTATATTGTATTCTCCAAAAAAAAAAAAAAAAAAATGTGTTATTGGGGCTCAGATCAGTCCAGAGCCTTTTACAATTAAGTTTGGGAGTCAAAATTCAAAACGCACAATATAACTATTATCTAATCCTTTACAGCAGTCAATTCAGTTCACCACATCATACCCATAAATCAGACCTGTAGTCCTTAACACACATTTTTCAATGTATTCCTGGCATTACTTGAACACGAATTCCATGCATCTCCCCTTAAGATTCTTTGCATATATGTTGTAATACGTTGTAGTTACGTTCATGTCTTATCTAGCTCAAGTTCAAAAACTCAATGATTTCTTTCAAACTGGATGTAAGTGTATAAAGACTGTATTCACATGGGGCACATTTTATTTTGTGATTTGATTATCTTAACCCTTTGTACTATAATGGGATATTATCATCTGTTAATTTTTCTTATAGTTTTCACTGAGAACACAACAACTGTGACAATTGTAACCTGATAAAAGAACATACAGTATATATATTGGGGGGAAATCTTATTCACTTACAGTCCACAGAACAGTATATAGTGAGCAGTTAAGAGAGGACCTGGTTCATTCGTTCCTCTGCTGACCCAGATTTAGCTTTGGCCACCCATTTGTCTGACTTGCTTATTCAGTGTGGAGTCGAGTGTGTACAATTCTTAAGATTGCGGATAAAGGCATCAAGCCCAGACTTCAATTTTACCACTGTCTGTGGCTGTTTTTTGAAATAATGGCTTAGGCGTTCAAGGTTTTTACACAGCATAGGACTTCTTTCAACATTGAGAGACCTTCAAAAGCTTTTTGAGTGAATTCTGTTGCATTATTTAATAATGTCTAAGATGTATCTCTCAGTGTCCTTACCTTTTGCCAATCTTCACTTACAACAGTGTAGGACGCAACAAAAAATGTTTATGATGCAGTCACAGCATCATAGTAAAGACCATCAGGGAAATCTAGAACCATTAACAAACTGATTTCTCATCAGTAGATGAGAGACTGACAGATTCCTACAGGCTTGTAGGAGACCTTACACAACTTGCCTCAAACTCTTTGTAACATATTGAATGGCGACACTTATCTGCACTGTAATTACACAAACTACACCACATACAACATCTAACATATTGGCCCAGTAAAGAAACACATGGTGGTCTATTTCAAACGACCTTCGACCAATAAATTAAACCATGCATCTTCATTAGCTTCCATGGTTTCCCACTAGAGCCTTGTCAAACCTGAGCCAAGCTCCTTGCTTTTGAATATTAAGACTTTAAAAGCACTGACTGCTTATTCTACTTTTAACATTAACCTCATGGAAATTTGGTTTAAACATTTAGACCACATTTTAATTTCCCTTATCTTCATATACTGGCAGTTCCATCAGTAGACTGGTCCTCATAAATATTTTGTTTTTAAAAGGGATCTGTATCCCTTGGAATGATCAAAAACCATATGCAAAGTATGCTAATTAACAAGACCAAAATGCACGCCAAGGCAAAAAGAAGAAGAATCTTCATGGGTTGAAATACATAGGCCTTACCATGAAGAATGCATAGGTAAGGTGCCTTATTTATAATAATTGTATTATATATAATTTCTAAGGTTAGTTCTCTACTTTAAGCTTTTACATTTCATCATTTATGAGATGCTATTATCCAAAGTGACTTACAAATAAAGAAGCAATCCAGCCTTTTTAATATAATACACTATACAAGTTAAGCTCAGTCAACAGAATTTGTGGCATAATGATGCTTACAACAAAAATGTATTGAAACTTACAGTGAGGCACTTATTTTTTTCACTTTTCACAATTTTTGAAATTTTCAAATTCTGAAAAGGCAGACATGTAAAGCTTATTACTTTATAAAAGCACATTCATTTTTCTGTTAAAACTTGTGTATTGTTTGAAGTTGTATAATTGTTGCTTTTATGGTCATTAAAGGTTTTAGAGTTGCTGCTGTTACATCGTCATGTCAATGAAGTTGTAACATTGGATATAACAACATAAAAAAGGTTAGAACGATTCTATCACACAAAAATCATGTAAACCACATGTTTAGTTTACATTTTGTGGCTATACTTTCAAAACAATGAACATTTTAACATTTACAGATTGGCCCCAATAAAAAAATAAATAATTTTTTTTAAAGAAGGGACAAGTCTAAATTTATTTTAGTGGTAATCAACATTATTCCACAATTGCTGTCAATTGAGCTTAACTTGTTTTGAACCCAGAATATTCCTTTAACAGTCTATGGTTCTTTAGACTTATTGGATATAGTAGAAAAGATATTCAACAAAAGCGTTGTTACATTTAAAGATGTTTTGGTTTGATTAAATATCAGGCCACAAGCCACTCCAATACATTTGAAAATCCAGTATTTTATTATTCAGATCTATATTATCTTATCTTATGCATTTGCCATTTTTGCTGTGTAAATGTTTGCTCTGTTTGAATTAATCAGATGTATTTATCTGCATCCATGATGTACAACAAAAAATGTGACCTCGATTGACATCCTGTCCTCTGACATTTGAGTGGAGGGGTAGTGACCCACAAGGTCCAACCCCCCATGTGGCCCTCCAAATTATTCATGCCCCTAACATTTACACTGCACATGCCCTCTCTCAACACAAGCCTGCCAAAAGTCGAAGGATCTCTTTGCATATCAGAAAATGTATTGAAAAATGACATCTGATGGATGTGTCTAGAAACGTTCATTTTTACATGTTTCTCATAAAACGGATATATATATTCAAATTCAGATCCTTTCATTTAAAAAAAAAAAAATTAAGTAAAAAATGTACATCTTAAAACAAGCTCCACTTTGGATAATGAGTGGATTATTGAAAATAAAACAGAAATGAACCAAAGTCTTTTTGCATTCTGTTCTTTCTCCAAAAATCAAGTTAAACTTTATAAGAAAAAAGGCTTCTGTTCAGGTCCGATTTTTGGGGGGCTTTGTGGAAGGTCTCAACTCAGTCTCACCATGAGCAAAGGCACAATTCTCAAAGGGTAGTGGGCATCCATGGGGATGGTGGGTGTGGAACCAGCAGAGTCGGGTCTTCAGGGCACCTGCGGGGGGCGGTTTGCGTTTGGAGTTCACTCTAGAGCTCTGTGCTGTTGCATGAGTTCTCCAATCCCGAATAAAGACCCTTCCACCCTCCACTATGGAAAAAATAGAAACAGAGATAAATGTCAGTTATTATTATCTGTAAAATGTATCTGTCAGCCCTGAAATGAAAATAAAATAAGATTGCCAACTTGAAAGCATTCCTTTGAAGGGGTAATATTTTGTGGGGGTTTCAGCTTGACTATAATGTTCAGCAGTGTGGTATTTTCTCTTATGACCTGAGGTGCTTAAATTCCCTTTTTATCCCCTTCCAGGCATATTCACACTTCACGATGGATTTCTGCTTATCTTTCTAAATATACATTGTATTTACACTAAGGGAATAATGTATATGGCACTATTACAACTGAAACATGTAACTTTTTCGGTGTTAAAATACTCTCTCCTATTCCAGCTTGATATGCAGAAACAACTATAAGTAAGCCATTCGCAGGCTGATTTCCTCAATCTAAACAACGTGTCTCTGTGGCGCTATAAAAATACTGCTCTGTTTGTTTGAGTGTCCCAACTGCCTGACATAGCAACACTGGCTTGACCAATGGTGTGAGTTTGAAACAATGGCTATTTCTATCAAATGGCAGACATATGGAATATTCAGGAAAACAATGTTTATTTTGCAATTCCATTTGGTGCCACTAGAGGTACAGAAATTACACACATCAACTTTACACACTTTTTATTGAAATTGCATTTTGACATTTACAGAATCCCACACATAACTGTATAAAGCTCTGCCTACATGCTAAAAAAAGCTCAGAAGCCAGAGGTAACAGAGGGCCAGCATCTGTCAAGCATAATTCATAGCTAGAAATTAAAGTGCTGG
The DNA here is from genome assembly GCF_025860055.1 of Xyrauchen texanus. Classification (NCBI taxonomy): domain Eukaryota; kingdom Metazoa; phylum Chordata; class Actinopteri; order Cypriniformes; family Catostomidae; genus Xyrauchen; species Xyrauchen texanus. The sequence continues at coordinate 51,804,952 of NC_068276.1, forward strand.
AACGGCACTAAATACCTCTGAACACCTGGTGGTTGTTTTTTAGCAGTGTTTGGAGACCTCCACACTCTTTCTTTAGTGCCTGTAAAGTGGACTGATCCAGGAGGTCAGCTACTTCACTAATCAACAGACTGCCTGAAGAAAATAAGACAAAAAGAGGGAGTGAGAGGGAATTAGTAGGTGGTTGAAAAACAAGACGAGCACAATGATGTTATATAGAATGAAAGAGAGGTCAAGCCATAAATACCATAAACAACCTCAAAGCTACCAAAATACTAATGACCTTGTATTCAAGAAGGCAATTAAGTTTAGTATTGAAAATGTGTAAAATATTATCAAAACTGACTGTGCTGTATACGGCAATTTGTTTTTAGGGTCTACAACTAAATATGTCTGGGCCACACACACACACACACACACACACACACACACACACACACACACACACACACACACACACACACACACACACACACACACACACACACACACACACACACACACACACACACACACACACACACACACACACACACACCTTAATTTTCTTCCACATTTTATGTTGCAGCCTTATGCTAAAATGCTTTAAAAAAAATCTTTAACATTAACATAAGTATTCAGACCCTTTGCTATGAGACTTAAAATTTAGCTCAGGTGCAACCCATTTCTCTGGATCATCTTTGAGATGTTTCTACACATTGATTGGAGTCCACCGATGGCTAATTCAATTGATTGGATATGACTTGGAAAGGCACACACACATGTCTACATAAGGTCTCACAGCTGAAACTACATATCAGAACAAAAACCAAGCCATGAGGTCAAAGGAACTGCCTGCAGAGCTCAGAGACAGGATTGTGTAGAGACACAGATCTGGGGAAGGCTACAAAACATTTTTTGGCTTCATTGAAGGTTCCCAAGAGCACAGTGGCCTTGGTAATTCTTAAATGGAAGTTTGGAACAACCAGGACTAGCGCTGGCCGCCCAGGCAAACTGAGCAATCGGGGGGAAGGGCCTTTGTAAGATAGGTGACCAAGAATCTGATGGTCACTCTGGTTGAGCTCCAGAGATCATGTGTGGAGATGGGAGAAACATGCAGAAGGACAACATCACTACAACACTCCATCGATATGGGCATTATGGCAGAGGGGCCAGACGGAAGCCCCTCCTCAGTGCAAGACACAAAAAAGCACCTAAATTACTCTCAGACTTTGAGAAGCAAGATTCCCTGGTATGATGAAATGAAGATTGAACTGTTTGGCCTCAATTCCAAGCGTCATGTCTGTAGGAACCCAGGCACTGCCAATCACCTGCGCAATACCAGCCCAACGGTGAAGCATGGTGGTGGCAGCATCATGCTGTGGGGTTATTCTTCAGCGACAGGGACTAGGGGACTGGTCAGGGTTAAAGGGAAAGCTGAACACATAAATAAATACAGAGATATCCTTAAAGAAAACCTGGTCCAAAAGCACTCAGGACCTCAGACTGGGCCGAGGTTTCACCTTCCAACAGGACAATGACCCTAAGCACACAGCCAAGACCATGCAAGAGTGGCTTATGGACAACTCTGTGATTGAGTTGCCCAGCTAGAGCCTGGACATTGAACACAAACGAACATCTCTGGAGTGACCTGAAAAAGGCTGTCCACCGACGGTCCCCATAAAACCTGACAAAGCTTGAGAGGATCTGCAGAGAAGAATGGCAGACAATCTCCAAATCCAGGAGTGCAAAGCTAGTCGCGTCATACCCAAAAAGACTAAGTACTGAGGTAAGGGTCTGAATACTTATATCAATGTGATATTTCAGTTTGTCTTTATTTGCCAAGTTATCAAAATCTGGTTTCTGCTTTGTCATTATGGGGTATGGAGTGTAGATTGATGTGGAATTTTTTTTATTTTTATTTATATATATATATATTCAGATTTTTAGCAAGGTTGTTTTTATTTCTTATATATATAAAAGAAATAAAAACAACCTTGCTAAAAATCTGAATAAAATTTAATCTCAATTATTTAGTGCACCATACTTCTATCAGAAATTAACAAGGAATATTAATAACAGTCAGTAGAGAATGAGACCATAATTGCTGGTTCAATCATCTTCTGTTATTCCCATCAAATCTTTGGGAGTACGAAAACACACTATAGTTCTTTGTTGTTCTTACAAACATTGCCAAATAAAGGGGGGTTGGACATTTTTCTTGATGTCAGTCAAGACATGACTTTATTAAAATACCTTCTGAAGTGTTGTGATCACTGAACTTTCCCACTGGCCTTTGTAAGATCGGTAGTTGATTTTTGTTTTTTACCCTTTTACAGCTTTGTGACTCAGTTGAGAGCACCCGCTTCGAGCATGTGAGGTAATGGATGGTGTTTGCCAAAGAACCCTTGTCAAAGAATTATTGGCTTAGATATCCCATACTTTAGAGGAATTGCATCAGATGCCAGTATTTTTTACTAAATGAGATTCAAAATATTGTAAAACATAGTTTGCTAATCAGTGTTTAAATGGTACCCTAAAACAGTGAACTATGATCTTTCAGGCCATTACAAGCCACTGGAAATAATACCCACCACTAGCCACCAATGCACTTTGAATCCATAATCACCAGCAAATAGATCTTTCTTTAAGGTAAATTCCCAAAGCAATCTACACTTCACCATGGCATATTGCATTTCCTGAGAAACCCCGGTATTGAAGAATTGAACCTATGATCTCTGTAATAGAACACCTTACTTTTCATCTTACACTGCCCAACAAGACCCTGATGGAAATGATACACATGTCAGCCGAAGGCAAATTTACACGTAAAATATGTTAATCGTACCGAAAGAGGCCTTTACAATGTGTTTCTATGTATGATCAAATGAGCATCCGTTTCATGTACACTTATAAATAGCATCTGAAATCCCTCCTAGTACTCATGGAACACATTTTAAATGAGGCTGGCTGGAATCTTCAGACCGTAAACCTGTTTCCATAGCAACCACGAGTAGACCCATGGGCTGTGAGACCCAATGTGCCGCAGAAACCCGTTCCCCCGCAGCACATGGTGAACCCAATCTCTGACGCCTTGACCCACAAGTTCATGTTCTGAATTAGTGAATGTCAGTTTGGGTCTGCTGAAGCTCATCTAACAGATATATCATTGTCGTAACCTTCACCCAGCACATGCATCTTTTCTTGAGCAGTAGATGGAACGTTTCAGAAAAGCTCTTGAGAGGTCTTCACAGCCATTTAATATATAGGAGTTTGAGTCCATGCACTTTGACACTGGTGTGGGGAAAAAAAACTAATCCTTACAGCGATGCCTATTCTGCCAATTACAGCCTGTACCAGTCAAGACAGAAAATTACACTTCACTGAACACTGCCTGCGTCTCTCCAGTCAATTTAGAATTGGCTCCAAATACTATAAACTAATCAATATCCTTAAAATGTAATTTTCATCCTTACTGTTTAAACATTTAATTATTCAACAAAAGCATTACTATTATTACACATATTGTGTAGCAAGATTATGTTTTGCAGATGTACCTTTATGGTAATTCCAGAGAGGAGGAATCTGTTGCTTCTGAAGGTTTTTCTCCCTACACTACTTAACATCTTATGGAGTTTTTTGCCCCCTGCTCACTGGGGACTTTAAGACATTAGGGCAGGATTATCTGTTAAGCCACAATGAAACAATATGTATTGTGAAAAGGGCTTTACAATAAAGCTGACTTGATGCGACATACAGCTCTTCAAATAAGAAACAAACAACAACATGAAAACATTGATAGCATGCAACTTCAAAATCCTTACTGTGATACAAAAACATTTTAACCAAAAGCAAGTCACATGAAAAAAGAGATCCTAGTTACATATTTCGACAGGGGAAAACAAGGATTTCTACATACCAGGCAAAAGACTTAAGCCTAAAATCATAGGCGCCAGACTTCTTTGCATTTGAAGCCCTAATATAATATCAAGTACAAATATAAGTGCATTATGAGATGCCCTTTAGAGAGGGTAAGCAAATGTAAATTAATGGCTGAGAAAACCTCGCAACTGAAATGACTCAGTGCTGTATACATTTGTCATTCCGTACACTGATAATATTGTACTGTAACAATATCAGTAACAGATTTTTATCATGAGAATGAAAATTCTCTCATGATTTACTCATCCTCATGACATCTCAGATGTGTAGGACTTTCTTTCTTCTGCAGAACACAAATGAAGATTTTTAGAAGAAAATTTCAGCTCTGTAGGTCCTCACAATGCAAGTGAAAAGGTGCCAAAATTGTGATGCTCCAAAATCCGCATAAAGGGAGCATAAAAGTAATCCATATGACATAAATCCATGTGTTCAGACACAATATGATAGGTGTGGGTGATAAACAGATCAATGTACAAGTCATATTTTGTTTTTATCATAAATTGTCCTCCCTGCCCATTAGGGGGCAATGTGCACAAAGAATGTGAATCACCAAAAACAGGAGGAGAAAGTTAAGGAAAAAGGACTTAAAAATTGACCTGTTTCTCACTCACACCTATCATGTCACTTCAAAAGACACAGATTTAACCACCAGCGTCATCTGGAGTACTTCTATGGTGCCCTTTTGTGGATTTTGGAGCTTAAAATGTTGGCACCCATTCACTTGCATCGTATGGACCTACAGAACCAAGATATTTTCTACAAATCTTTATGTTCAGCAGATGAAAGAAAGTCAAAGTCGAGGATGAGTAAATGATTTTAAATTTTGGGGTGAACTCTCCCTTTAAGTAGCTAAATCAAAGCATTTCAAGTCTATTCTTTGTGCGTGTTTAATTACTGACAGGCCATAAAAACATCCTTCTTGTAAAAACATTTAAACTGCATTACAAACACGTTTTTATAAACAGTACTCTTACATAAGCTAATATTAACGGTTTTTCAGGAATGCTTCAAGGGGGCATTGCCCAAATTTCACATGTCCCAGCCCTTTTAAAGGCATGTAATTTAAAATACCTTATTGAAATACCTCTACACAAATATAACTCGTGCATAAAACATAAAAGCAAGGGTGCATAATTCAAACGGACAACAACATCCAAGATCTGCCCTGATGGCAACCGCCTGTCTCTCTGTCTATTTTGTTCTCTATTTTTTCTCTCAACAGTGTATTCAGTAATACTGCATGCGACTCCTTTAAGGGTTATAACTGAATCAGGATGTGAATTGTGCGTGTGCACAAGCCACCTCATTCTGTCATATACTGTGTGGATCACACAAGCAGAAGAGTGAAAAAGTTCAAAAGGTCAGCAGGTGTCAGTCACGCTTTCTGATGATAACGAATGCTACAGTACATGGAACTAGTTTATTACTTTTATTTATATTGGTTTTCAGATTCGTTTGGAATCAAATCTGTTGGTCAGCTTTGTGGAAATTAGCTGTAGTGCATTAGTAACTTTAACTGCAATTTCAGCACACTAGAATTTCAGAGATTTCAGAGGAATGTTGAGCTTAACTTAAAAATGCTCATCTGGTGCGTCTTGCAGATGCTTTCTGTGTTCACTCAAACAACAAGAACAAATCCTATTTTTCCATTTAAAATATAGAGTATGCAATTAAAATGTAGCAAACATGGCAATATATATGCAAAGTTCAATGTATAATAAAAGGGTTAGCTGTGGTTAATTAGCTTTTGCTCAAGCTATGCATAACACTACATTATATTGTACTGATATAGTACATATATCTGAACGAGTACATATATCGATACCTCCTTTTCGGCACTTGCCAATACTGATACTTTTTGTTTTTACTTTATTCAAATTAAGTGCCTCACACTACAAAGTGAATAAGCACTCTGCTTGCTGTCATCGTTTATCCATGCATGAGCCAAGTAGCTCTAAAAGGTATGTTCAGCCAGCATCAGCACAACAAACACATACAAGCACATACAAATGTCAGGGGGGTAATTTTGGTTCGTATGTTTGTAAAAAAAGAAAAAAAAGAAAGGCTAATCCATTTTGGACTAGCATTCACACAAAAATGCAAGTCTTGTTCATTTGTTGTCTTTTGGCAGTTAGTATGCTATGAGGATGCTAAATGATTTCAATTAGGCCGCAGATTGACCTAACTTGACAAAATATAATATAATGTGACAATAAATCATACTGTATGAAGAGATAACATTTGGCATGTCACTCCATATGATGAATCGTGTTCAAGTAGATTGCATTTAAGATAACTAACCACAGAGGAAACAGCATTTATTAATTTTGCTTTAAATTCATATGAAGTTTTTGACACAATTACAGATTTTTCTGCATTTACAGTGCATTAAAGTCCACAGTGCTTAAGTGCTATCCCCATGATTCTCACTTTAGTCTCTTTTTTCAGCTTGTGACAGATGTTATGCGAGTTATGCAAGATGGTATGTGTTAATTGGAGAAAGAACATAGAGAAACTTAATGCCGTCAAGACGAGGAGAAAGCAGATAAAACGTTTTGGGTCATTGTGTACTTTTCTTTTTACACATCAATACCTTGGTTAACTCCTTACATCCCCTTGTTTCCCTTTATTTCAGTTTATTGTTAAAAGGTATACAGGTAAGTTCATGTACACTTTTTGTATACATGTACTTATACCATTTTTATAATGAATTGTGAAATTCTCTTATTTGTTGTCCTTCAATTTGACATTTGGTTTGGAAATGAACCTTGTGTGACCCAGTATATTTTGGCTTCATTTTATACACAATGCATAACCAAAATGAATAAAACAGACTGAATATTGTTCACAAGACTCTACACAACACTGTCATTTTAGGGTTGCATTTCTGCCGCACCACATCACGACACAACTTCTTTTCTGTGAAGCGTTCCTATGGGCGCAGCGCCAACAAAAGTGCCTCTCACAAGAAACCTCTAAGTTTTTCCATTGAAACCTGTTTGGTTGTAAAGAGGAGCGTAGTTTAGATTGATATTTCACTTTAAAACATCCATTCATTGTTCACGTGTAAGCACGCTGATAAAGACGAAGTCCACATATGTGGAAAATGGGAACTTCCCTCAAGTTGAAAAAACATGTTAGTTATAGCTATATAACTAGAACACATCTGTGGGTCATTTCTCTTCATTTTAATATACTTTTTGTTATACTTTATTATCACTGTACAATATGGTTCCATTCATTAACATTAGTAAACATAATCCTATATTTACAGTGCATTTTCACATTGAGAATAAATGTATTGATCCAAAAGTTGAAAAATGTAGCTTTCAGAGGCTTTCTATTGAGTTAGGTTTAAAATAAGGCACATTTCAAACTGTTTCGAGACCAGTGCAGACAGGCAGCACACTGGAGGTTAAGTTATTCACTAAATAGGGAATAACTTCCCTATTTATGTGAAAGCAGAGGTCAAAACAAGCCATTAATATCTTTTTCCATTTTGGTGCTGCAAAATCAAGGTTGTTTCTTAAAATAAATGTGTCCTTTCTATTTAAAACACATGACTCGTTTCAGATTACACCCTACAATATTTAAATAAAAGTAGGTTTATTAAATCAAGGTATTTTTTTTTTTGCACATACAGTACCCTTGGCTACTCATCATTTTCATGTCTGGTTTGCCAATTGAAACATATTTAGGAACTATTCTTACCTCCTGTGTTCCACGTATCACAGCTATCATTTTTCTCCACATTTTCCTCAGTCTGACTCAGCAAGGCCTTTGCCACCCTCAGAACCACTGCATCCACAAAATCCCTCGGAAGGGCCGCACAATTTCTGACAGACTCAATCTTCTCTCTCGGCTGGAAGCCATTTACCCAGTCACTCGCTGCAGTTGGGATGCTCCGTCCATTCTCAAGGTGATCATGGCCACTTTGATTGGCACTCATGTTCACCCCTGAGCTTGTGAATAAGGCCTGACGCCCTCTGATATAATCACTTCGTCTCTCTTCTATTACAGCCTCATCTGCCTCGGCGTAACTCCTACATCTGCCTATGATGCATACCTGCAAAAGAGCACAGCACAACAGAATGAGACGGAGCATGGCTTGTTTTGACCTCGGCTTTCACATTAATTCACAACCTCAGAGCCGCCAGTGGAGTGTATACAGTAGGGTCTATGCAGAGCTGTTCTTAAAAAACACAACCTATTATTTGCTACTCAATTCAGAGATTCACATGCATTCTTCTGAATAATGCTACAACAAGACAGAGGGAAAAAAGGGCAAGATCTAGAGATACTATATGTAGATGAGAAAATGTTTCTATGAGATAGGGAGTACTAGAACACTCAGAAATGACAGCAATGATTGATCATGAAAATTATAGTTTGGCTCACATATATTTGTATCAACACTTCACATGTGTACATTTCAGTCCTGGGTAGCAACAGTGCTCAACACTCAGTTGGAAAAGATCAGAGTGCATTCCCACAGGGTGTGTTTTTCCTTTTAAAACAGCTAGATAGAAAGCAACTAAATTGAAAAGAACCTAGGGTTTTTATATTTTTTATTTTATTTTTAAATTGAAAAGCCATCTTAAAAATGTGACGCATGACACAAGATGATGAAAAACAGAAAGTGGCCGTGCAACGGCCAAATATGTTCTTCCGTCTGTGAGATCTTTTGTTTTGATCATGGCACAGTGAGGAGCTGCTAATGGAAGTAATATAAATTTACCTCAAAAATAGCCTGCTTCAAACAGACCAGTCTAGACACTGGCACAACCTACCCGTTTAGTGGAGGGGATCCGAAGGCAGTCCTCCTCTGTATGGAAGCCACATTCTATGCTGACATCAGTGATAAAATCGATGTACTCCTTATATTGTGACTTCTTACATTGTCTGCGCTGGTATTTCCCAAAGAAGTCAAAGAAGCAGCAGGGAAGCACAAAGTAGCGGCACGAGTAAGAAGATCTAGACAAGATAGACAGTTGAGACATTTGGCATATTAATATTCCACATATCTACAAAGAACAAATCCAACAGCCTCCATTTCAAATTAATACCCCCTTCAAAAAAAGAAATACAATTAAATGGTTAACTAACCAGCAGCATTTCAAGTCCAGTTATTCTCAGCTTGACCTAGTTTCAAACTACATTTTCAGGCGATGCCAGTTCTGTACATGAGCAACTGCTACCATTATTGCAGTCAGCAAACATGTTTAATGAGTTATTATAGATCACTTATTATAGTAACATTGTTTCAGTATCATTCTCTTTTTTCAATCACTTGCATGAGGCTCCATTTTGAATTGTGTTTTTGTCTGGATATGTTATTTTTGCTTGAATTACCAATCGTTTTACAAAGAGATTTAAAAAATATGAGTTGGTAAAAATTACAAGGAATGATTTCCTGTATGAGAGGAAACATTTGTTTGTATAGCGCATTTCACAACACACAGTTTCAAAGCAGATTAACAGGAAATCGTACTGTAACAGATAATGAAGCTGTAAAATAAAGCCAAAAATAAATATTATGCGTCTTTCTCTTTCTCTTTAATATTCACCTGAAGCCTATTTATTTCCTCTCAATTAAAGGGAAATAAAAAAAGGTAAATATATAATATGTAGTAGCTGACATGATTTGTCCAGCAGTGACATCAGTGTCATACAGCGTGACAAGCTAAATGTCATCTTAAACTATTTTAAACAACAGATTTCTATTCTAGAATTATCATACAGTATCATACATATGGTTTTTATGATTTCATTAATTGAGAGAGATAACAAGAGATATTTGCACAGTATTTAAATGAACTGAAGGAAAAAAAAAAAAAAATAGTAATACTATATACATAGTATACTGTGTATATATTATATATATATAATGTTTTTTTTTACATCTGTCAACTAGTAAAGCAGAGATGGCGAGACAGATCCAGACCATTCCACAACATTACACAGACAATATATGAATAAATTGGTCAAGCTAACCATCTCCACCTAGTGTCTGAGCCAAGATACAAAAAGACTGTCTGAAACATTTTTGTATAGACTTTATAGCTATTTATATCTCTATACTTAATATAACTGCTGCTGAATATGGTGAATGCCAGCCTTTTAAACCAATGTATATAAATGAGAAAAGTGCTTGCAGTTTAAAGTCACATAATCCTGTGGGAGGTAACGGTCACACTGCAAACATTAAAGGGACTACAGTATATAACAAGGCATTACTCATTAAATAATAGCTACTAGTTGTCATAACACAAATTATACTTACCTTTTAAGTAACTTTTACCAGCTTCTTTAAATGTAGTTTTTCTAATTGTTAACTTAGAAAAGAGCTTCTGTTTGGAGATTCTTCTATGCAATTTGGAAGTTTTGTTTTCTGAAATAACACCATGTTGCTATGGTGTTCTGGGTTTTAATTGTGTTACTTACTGGATTAGCAAACAGAATAGAGCTAAACTAGCATGTATTTATTGTTTACCATGATTTGAACTCCAATCTGATCCAGAGAGGAATTTATTTTCTTTTTTCCCCAACTATTATTTTAAATAATTTGACATTTTATTTGTAATAACACAAGTTTTTTTTTGCCCAAACTAAAAGCTAATTTAAATATTCTCCCCACCATCCCAAACCACAAGGAATCATTTATTTAGTGTGCAAACTAATGTTGGAAAAGCAGAATACATAAAGTCCCCAGTCACTTAAGATAAATTAACTGGAGAGCAGGTGTCTCCTCAAATCTAGTGCTAAATTTCCTCTGCTGATGACTTGCCTGGCTGCTATAATGGGGATCCATGGTGTAAGCTCATCTGAGTGGTTTCCAATTAGCCAGTCTGTGGTGGGGAAGAGGAAGCCATCGCTGGGTGTGATGGCATTTTCCTGAAATAGATGAGAGCAGGCGCCATATTTCATAATCATTGACTGAAAACGGAATGACATTGGTAGGCACTCATAGCGGTATGTAATGGATAAGCTAAGAAAATCAATACGTATTAATACGTATTAAATTGTACTGATGACAAATTACAATCAGATCATGTACTAAAACAAACCTACATGCAGCTTGACCAGCTGTGCGAGCCTTGACCCCCCATTTTTTCAGCAGACAGCCCACTCATGGCATCCCAGACTGTAGTAAATATGTGCAGATGGGCACACCATGTGTTTCACCAATGTTGAAATACTACAGGGATTTCACTGAACCACAAATGCACCTCCTAAATTCACAGAGCTTCCGGATAGACCTGCCACTAAAGCATCTCTGCACCTCTTTCAGTGCAGGACATCGTAAATAACAGAGCTCTGGGAATGTTCTGAGCTATGTTCTACGATGAGCAGAGAAAAATAATAAAACAAGGCTTGTATAACAACAGGATCGAGTGGAAAAAAGGTTTGACTTCCTTGAAACATAGCAATTCCGATACTGGATTTTAATCATTGTTTAGCAGAATGTTTTTCTGAACATTTGTTATTAATTTAGCAACTTAATTAAAAATATATTTTTTCCTTCTAATAGTTATAAATAGTACATAAATAGTTATTGTTTAAAGATTATTCTTTGCAACTAGATTATCACATTTTCTGAAAGAAATAGCATGTTAGTGTATGACTAGGCAGTTTCAAGGGTATTGTGGGTGGTTGCTAGAGTGTTACGTTTTGGTCCAAGTCAAAAGAGTCCACCCCAAGTCTCAATGATATTCTGGTCCCTAGATATAGCTCAGGTCCCTCCTTCAAAGTCTACGGGATTTTATTTTTCAACCCTTTTATCGTAGAACAGGTGAAAAATCTCTTAGAAAAATAATAGCACACCTCTCTTCAACAAGTAGCACATCTTAAGTTATCTTTCATGTCCTGTATCACAAACAACGTGAAATGAGTCACGGGCCGAAGATAAATACTTAGGAGTTTTTAAAAACTATAAAAGAGTAGAAACAGTGATGCTTCCCTTAACAATATCACAAAAAAAAAAAAAATACAATTATATACATGTGGAGTACGATAAACTCGGAGGCAAAACTGCTTTGAATGGCTGTGAAAACGAGGCTAAACCCTATTATAAAAGAAAGACGTGATCTTCAATAACATCTTACCTCTAGATGTGTACCAGGTCCATACATGTCCCAGATCTTCCTCTTCCGAATGTCAATGCCCTTTCCAGGATGCTGAAACCCAGGAGAGCATGACTAACTTAAACACGAGTAATTTCAATCAAAGCAGACCATAGAGCACATCACAGCAAGAGTATATAATTCCCTTTTAGTCCCAAGAGGGAGGGAGTCAAATTTCTAATCTCCTGTGTAATTAAAAGCTACAGCACAGCAATGGGTGCTCATATTTTATTTATTTTTTTACTTGCATGGTATCTGCTGTATCATTGATTTTAACACTGGATGAATAATAACAAATCAAAAGAGCTCAACAATAAGGGGCTCCTCTGCTGATTCACAGGCTTCACATACAGTACACAGTGTAGTAATTCAACATGGTAGTACATGTATTAGTTAACCTACCCCTTCTTTATTTAATATGTGAACCAGGAGGCCGTTTCCACAGCCAAGATCAACAAAGGACTGTTTGGTTGTTGTTCCCTTTTCAACACGCTCCTCACCCCACAAGACCTGCACCAGGGACAGAGAAACAAAGTGGTTTTCTGATGTGGTGTCCAAGAGTACATTAAAGCCCATTTACAGCTGTCATTTATGATAGGGTCAAAGGAATAGTTCACACAAAATAAAAATTCTCTCATCATTTACTCACCCTCATGCCATCCCAGATGTGAATGACCTTTTATCTTTATTCTACAGAAAACAAGATTTTTTTGAAGAATATTTCAGCTTTGTAGGTCCATAGGATGCAAGTGAATGGTGACCAAATAAGAAAAGCTTCAAAAAGCACATAAAGGCAGCATAAAATAATCCATACTCTAGTGGTTTTATCCATGTCTTCAGAGGCGATACAATAGATGTGGGAGATAAACAGATCAACATTAAATCCATTTTACTATAAATCTCAACTTTCACTTCCACATACTTCTTTTGTTTTTTTGGCGATTCACATTTTTTCGTGCATATCGCCACCTACTGGTCGGGGCTGTTCAAAGGTGGTGATTTATATTAAAAAGTACTTACAATTTTATCTTGTTTCTCACCCACACCTATTATATCACTTCTGAAGATGTGGATTTAACCACTGGAGTCGTATGGATTACATTTATGCTGCATTTATACGCTTTATGGAGTTTCAAAGTTCTGCCAAAATTCACTTGCATCATATGGACCTACAGAGCTGAGATATTCTTCTAAAAATCTTAATTTATTCTTAAAAAGCCATACACATCTGAGATGGTATGAGGGTGAGTAAATGGTGAGAGAAGTTTCATTTTTGGGTGAACATCTCTTTAAGAATATTATATCAATATAAATTCAAAAAGTTCTCAAATATGTTTTCCTATTTACTAGTACACAATATATATATATATATATATATATATATATATATATATATATATATATATATATATCTATAATAAAAACAAACATAAGCTATTGATCGACACATAAATAGCATAATAAAGGGACATTACAACTTACCAACAGATATGTAGCAATGGCAACATCTTCAAACACAAACTTCTCCGGATCAGTAACTTCAGGCCAGACCTTAAACAATGAATTGCTTTTATTATTTTAATGACTTTGCAGGCATGTCAAACTTTGCAGACAAATCCAATGCAAGCAAACATTGAATGCATGTCTGAGACTAAAAAATGGTCCAGGACCCATGAAGACTCCTCACAACCCCTACAGTGGATAATCCTGAACTATATACAGTAACAGAACCAATTTTCTTCTTTTTTACCTAGTTGAGAGATAAGGCTATTCACTTGTCTTAAATAGTTGTTTTTACATTGCAAAGGCAACACAATTAAATTACACAAATTTTTTATTTAATGCTAAATGTTTGGGTGGTTAAAAACAATACAAGTTATTTCAGTGCCACTAGTGCCACCAAACAGAATTGCAAAACTAATGTTTTTAAACTGGCTTAGTAAAGCACATTCTTTTGTCCAGAACACTCCCCCGTCCTCCACTGGTCAAACAAACAGATAGTCCTGTCCCAAACGCACACACATTGGTTGAGCCAATGTTGCTATTTGGGCATGCAGAGCAATGTTATGATATCACCACAGAGCCACAGTGTGAACACTTTTTGGGAAAGTCAACCTATGAATGATTTACTAATAGTTGTCTCTGCATATTAAGCAAATTATTTTAACATTAGAAAAATTACACAAAAATGTGATGTGGCCCTTGATGATTATAATTTTACAGATTTTTCTTGACCTATGCACTGTATGCATGGTGGGATTCACTCTGGAATAAGTGTATATATGTAGGTGGGTCTGTAATACAAGCATTGAAATGCATCATTTTTAAAAGATACGAGTAATAGTGTGTCGATCTCATAAAATAGCAGGGTCTAAGTAATAGACAGAAACATAAGTATTTATGAAGTCATTATCAGCCATTAAAGTCATGATTTGAGTGAAAGTGAATAAAACACAGATGTTGTAGCACCGCTAGTGTTAATTTCTCCTGGAAACTGATGGGAATTGTACCTGAAGACACGTATGACACTTTTTACAAAAATGTATATAGAGACACATTTTCAATATGAGACATGGTTGGTTGCTTTGTATACGAATTTGGTTTCGACAGCCAGACAATCAGGACAAGTCCTATACCGTGCATGTGGCCAGTCCATCCCTGATGCATGTGGTAAGACAACCACCTCACCTTCACTAATTCTTTGTACTTCTCTTTCAGCTGCTGGTAGAGGATGCTGTACTTCTCCACTGGTACGAGAGACAGGGTGCTCTTAAACTCACTGGTCTTGCTCTCTAGAGCCCAGCGTGATAGTTTAGGCAGGAGTTCAGTACAGAGCCAGGACAGTTTAGGGTATGCCACTCCATCACTGTACCACTGCTCGGGCCTCAGAGCATGAAGAGACAAAGTCCTGAAAAAGAGAGAAGAGTCATACAATAATCGCATAAACAAAGCCGTTCCCTCAATATGACTGGACTGATAACGCAATATCTTTCTCTGTAAAACTCTGAGGTGCATCATGTGACTGTGAGGTCTGACTGTTCTCAGTCTAAATTTCTAGAAACAACTTGAAAGGAGCAGGAGATCTACTGTATATAGACAAAGTTTGAAGTTTTACAAGCTTGAATGACATGCATAATGCCATATGCATAATGAATAAATAAAATATAGAATCTCTTTAAATGCAAAGATGTGGAGGACAAAAGTAACAATACTTTAAATATTGCTTTTTGTTACACATTTTACCACATTCTCCATTCCCTAATTTTATAGTCTTATTGATCAAGGCTCCTTTTTTATGCTCAGTGCCAATCAATACAAGTAGGCATTGTCAAGTATGCAATTGGCTAAAGAGATGCACTACAAGTCCAGCATGTATTTTATCTGTTGCTTTCACAGTTAACAATCCACAGATTTTGCAGCTAAATAAAGCGTTTTTCAGCCCCCAGTGATAATAAATTTTAGAAAGCGACCACTGATTTATTTAATGGTGACGCAGCATTTTTGGCTACTTCTCCAGCTGAGTTTAACTCTGTTGAATAGGTAATCAAAAAGGATGAGAACAAAGTGAGAAGAACAGAGCAGTCTATAAAGCCTGAGCACAAACCCGAGCTGCCCCCTACTGAGCAGTTTCTTGCTCTTTCAGTTCAGTAAGAATGTCATATATCTATTGTTGAGGTTCAACATTACAGTATGCATTTTTACAGACTAGTAATGATTTAGAAGGCACCTGAAGAGAAGGTACTCTTGATACATTGTTATTTGAAAATAGTTCACTTGAAGTTTATAAGAAAATTCTCTCATCATTTAATCACCCTCATGCCTTCCCAGATGTGTATGGCTTTCTTTCAGCTGAAGAACACAAATTAAGATTTTTAGAAGAACATTTCAACTCTGCAAGTCCATATAATGCAAGTGAATGTGTACCAAAATTTTGACGCTCCAAAAGCACATGAAGACAGCATAAAAGTAATCCATAAATATTTTTTAATTTAATTTGTAATTTAAAAAAAAAAAAATGGTCAGCTATTTTTTATTTATTTATTTATTTTTGTCCTTTTGAAGGCTTTTAATGACATAGTTAATGGAGAGGAGACAGGAAATGACAGGAAAGAAGAGTGGGAATGGAATCGGGAAAGAACCTCACGAGTCGGGATTCAAACTCGGGTCACCTGCGATGCATCAGCACCACATGTCATGGCTCTGACATCCATACATGTAAAAAAGACGCTGCATGACTTGGTATGCTCATAAATTATTGATGCAGTTGGCAATGTTTACTCAAAAACATAGACTCAAATAAAATTAAAACATCATTACTCGTTAAGAAAAATTTGAAGTTTATTGTTGTGTCAACTAAATAACTGGATTTGATTGATACACCATTAATGTTTTAAGGTAGTAGTACTGCTCTGGTTTACAGTGTAGGCTGTCTCAATTGCTTCTGTCTCTATATGCAATCTCAGACAGGCACGATGTTCAGTGGGGGGCTTTGTGGGGGCCATGACATCAGGCAGGGCTCCCTGTTCTACTATTCTAATCTATTGCAAAAGTAATGTTTGGGAGTCTAACATTTAGATTTCCTATTGACACACTAAAGCTGAAAATATAAAACACCATCTTAAGACAATTTTTTTTGTGAAACATCTGACTTTTGCACAGTACTGAGAGATATATATACACACATACATACATACACATACATACATACATATATATACACATACATACATACATACATACATACACTTTTAATTATTTAATGTAACATTTACAATGTATAAAATTACACTTTGTATTATATTACCCTGGAATTAGCTGATGAGAGAGAGAGATACAGTACATTTGCTAAATTATTTCTTCATTTGGAAAGTTTTGGGGACGTAATAGTGGCATTTTGGAGGTAATAATGGAGGTGGGGCACCATTATATCTCCATTGGAGTAGTAGATACTCACCAGACCTCTGACTTCAGTTGCAGCTGGATTTGATAAATGTTACTGCTCTTGAGAGTCACTTGCCCGTTCTCTTCAAAAGGGATGAATGTCACTGCGTTTCCAATAATGTCTTGGAAAAGAGAAAATAAATCTATATTTTACGAGACAAATTACATCAAATCATACAACCAACTGGTCCTGTTCTTACCTTTAATGATAATTTCTTTGAACACACACTTCTCTGTCTTGTGTACTTTAGGAATGATGGTTCTGACTCCAACACACCAGCGTCCTGCTGTTTCATGCTCCTTATGCACAATATCGGCGTCAAGAAAGTAAAACATATCATTAATGTCAATATTGGTCCTCAAGAGAGTGGATATGAAATGCTTGAGTCCCGCAGTGTCCACGTCCCTGTACTCTGACTCTGTCACTCCACACAGCCTCTTATTAACAACATGTGGTTTCTTTATCCAAACATCTGCAGCGGACCACAGACTCTCTGGTCTGCACTTGTCCGTAAGGTTTATTTCAGACAGTTTCGGCATGTTTTCGACCTCATACATGTATATAAAAACAGGGCAACATCATCAAAATGTCCACTACAAACCACGAGTAAACTGTTGACTTAAATCGGCGAAGTAACAGCTGTGTGTGAATATACCGGTTGGCTGTCAAAATAAAAGTTATTGTTTCTACAAATAATTGATAGTTGTAATTATACTGTATGTTAATATGTGTTTTTTTTTTTTTATCATTTGTGGTTTCGAAGACAAATAAAATAAAATAAAAGTATGATTTGTTAAAAGGTGCTTTGATGAATCATTTAAAAACTACTCTATATCGTTATTAATGTTAAAAAAAGAAGAAGAAGAAAAAAAGATAGATCCCATGAGAAACAGACCACACAACAGCTAAATAATATATATTTTTGTATTATAGCAGGGTCTTCTTGCGGAAAAAAAATCTTCAAATTAATTTTCTAGCAGCAATTATTTTTTATTTTTTCATTTTACACCTGTTAAGGGTGTACAATAACACCATAATTAATTTTAACATATATAGAACGTTTTTTTTTTTAGGGCAATTACGCATGTGAATAACACTTTTTTTAGGCTGCTGTATAAACAATAAAAATATATATAATCAGAATTATACAAATCTATTATGGCCGAGCGCCGTGTGTTACGACAGTAAGTCACCGTTTGCGGACACCTTTCAAATGAATGGCAAGAGCCGTGAACTGGTACCTACTTGTCGCAAAATTGTACGCGTCTTCTCTTATATAGCAGCAATTTTATAGTAGTAAACGCCACATATTGTTCATTCCATACAGATTTGTGGTGTAAAATATGCTGAAGATTAACGGACTGGGGGCAAATGCATTAAGCGATGAACTGTTTCCTCACAAAAGCAGTTTATTCAGCACACACAAGCATCTCCTCCATAGACATCCATTAAAAAAAACAATATAAATGGCCTCTAGTTTCCTCGCCAGTGTCCAAAAATTAAAATGTCTATGGGATCGCCACGTTATTCATTTGGGTGTAAAATGATAGAGGGGCTCTGATCCGGCTTTTATTTTGCCCTTTGCAAACGTATTGTTTCCGGTCCGGACAGATTTTGAACTTTCAACCCGCATTAGCTCTTCCTCTTCCGTCGGCAGTGATAACAGGTATGGCGGATTATCTTTTCCCTGAAAATATGATTCAGACATCCATCACAATCTGCCGTTTCTAAGGACCAGATACATAATATTTAGAGCTTTATATTTAGAACAATCTATAATATAAAAACTCAGTGCTATATTTAATCAGTAAAGATACAAGTAACAACTTTGCTACTGCTTGAGGTTTCAGCTGCAAAAGTGTCACGTCCATTTACAAACAGGAACGTCTCCGATTCAGATTTATTATTAGACCTTAAATAAAATGATCATCGTTATTATTGCATTCGTTGATTTGACAAAATAAATATGTTTGTAAATGTGTTAATCTATGTGTTGTCTATTCTGTCGCCGAGTCCCAATGTCGGAAGAGTCAGACTAAAAATGCATATATATGTATATATATATATCTATGTATCTCTGATATGACTTGAGATAATTAAGTGATTGTTTTAGGTCAAGATGCAGCGCCTGACTTACCGTCGTAGGCTTTCCTACAACACTGCTTCAAACAAGACCAGACTGTGAGTACTGCTGCATTGCTAGATCACTCATGATGTTTGCCATAGCATTGTTACACACAATCAGTTAAGAGATTGAAGCTGTACATAATAAATGCATTGTGTCTTTCAGGTCCCGTACTCCTGGCAACCGCATTGTGTACCTGTATACCAAGAAAACTGGGAAGGCACCCAAGTCAGCATGTGGAATCTGCCCTGGTAGACTTCGTGGTGTAAGTAAACCTGCATATGACTCTTGATTTTGTGTTTCTTGCAATGCAGGTGTCTGGACTGAAGAGTAATAAAAGGCAGGCATATCATATTTCTATGAAGGATGTTGATGGAGGATGAGTACAAAAACTAGAAATGTCATCTGATATAATATGAAATGCAATTATGCAGTCGTTTTTGGCCCTTGTTGCTATTTTTACAGATGTCAACGACTGGTACTTGCTATGCTTTTGTAGAGTCATAGTTTGTTGTTTCCATTTTTGTACAGTGTGCATGTTACAAATGGACCCTTTTCACTCTTCTTGGTTTAGGAACGCAGAAGTAAACAATTGCCGGGTAGACTTCGATAGCATTGAGTGGGAGACATTTTACCCATTTCCTCCAGCATCAAAAGAAAAGCATCACACTTATGTTTCAAAACTTTCCAAATTAAGAATAAAATGGAGAGCGATGGATTATGGCTTTCACAAATGAGATTGCAAATTTACTGTCACCCAGCAGCTGTATTCAGTGGCGTAGATTCGGGGGCATATGACACATGTAGTATCCATCCATCTTCAACCGCTTATCCGAAGTCGAGTTGCGGGGGCAGCCCCAAACTTCCCTATCCCGATTCATATTATAACAGCTCTGACTGGGGGACCCCGAGGCATTCCCTGGCCAGTGTGGAGATGTAATCTCTCCACCTAGTCCTGGGTCTTCCCCAAGGCCTCCTCCCAGTTGAATGTGCCTGAAACTCCTCCCTAGGGAGGTGGCCAGGGGGCATCCTTACCAGATGCCCAAACCACCTCAACTGACTCCTTTCGACGCAAAGGAGCAGCGGCTCTACTCCGAGGTCCTCACGGATGACTGAGCTCCTCACCCTATCTCTTAAGGGAGAAGCCCATTTCGGCCGCTTGTACTCGCAACCTAGTTCTTTCGGTCATGACCCAGCCTTCATGACCATAGGTGAGGGTAGGAACAAAAATTGACCGGTAGATCGAGAGCTTTGCCTTTCGGCTCAGCTCTCTTTTTGTGACAACGGTGCGATGGAACGAGTGCAATACCGCCCCCGCTGCCCCGATTCTCTGGCCAACCTCACGCTCCATTGTCCCCTCACTCGTGAACAAGACCCTGAGGTACTTGAACTCCTTCACTTGGGGCAATACCTCCTTCCCTACCTGGAGTACGCACTCCATCGGCATACATGTAGTATAATGTCAGTAAATTACACTAAATCAAAAAAATTGCAGATGTAAAAAAAAAGTTTACTAGATTTATGCTGCTAAATATGGCGGAAAATTGTCATAACAGCCTGTCCATTGTCCATATCCAATTTTAAACACTTGTTGATGGGTAAAGCACAAGGTAGCCTCCATCCCCTCACAATTTATTTGCTCACTGATGCTGATAATGGCATTGTGTGTTAGTGACTGATTGTAGACAAATCAGCAGTGCTCTCCATAGTTATTTTTCATACGCATCTGAAAAGGTTGAAAACAACTGTTTAGATTTAAGTATAGTAAAAGGATAAAAACAGTTTATTGCAGTTATAAGGAAAAAAGAAAAACAAACTGACTCA
This sequence comes from Xyrauchen texanus, assembly GCF_025860055.1. Classification (NCBI taxonomy): domain Eukaryota; kingdom Metazoa; phylum Chordata; class Actinopteri; order Cypriniformes; family Catostomidae; genus Xyrauchen; species Xyrauchen texanus. The sequence goes on from NC_068276.1 coordinate 51,825,884, forward strand.
ACAGCACAACAAGTTCCAGTTCACATCTATTGTAAGTCTACGTCAGATTGTAATTACAAAATAATTGCTTCAACTCTTGCTGGAGTTCCATTATATATTGAGCTTGTTTAAACTGTTCACGTCAAGGAGATGGGAAACTTGACATAATCGAAATGGCATGGTTGAAACAATATTGTAATGTTTGTTCCTGAACAGATTCGTGCTGTGAGGCCCCAGGTCCTTATGAGACTGTCAAAAACCAAGAAGCACGTCAGCAGAGCCTATGGTGGCTCCATGTGTGCCAAGTGTGTACGAGACAGGTAATGGACTGAAGCCATTGCATTACTTGGAAATCATTTGGACTAGTTTTTAAATAATTTGATATTCATGGTACAAACTTTAAAAGCCTTCTATGAACACATTAAACATCTGTCTCTCACTTTTTAGGATCAAGCGGGCTTTCCTCATTGAGGAGCAGAAGATTGTTGTCAAAGTACTGAAGGCACAGGCACAGAGCCAGAAGTCTAAGTAAATGTGGATTCGTATTGTTTAAAATAAAAGATTTGGACATCACTGTTGTCATTTTTTCTTGTTTAGAAGGTTGACGTTTATGTTGAAAACCAGGTTAAGAAAAAGTTAATCTATGCTGAGTAAAATAGTTTTCAGGTTGCATTGGTATGAATTAATTTTATTTTAGGTTATTTATCATGGCCACATTTTACAACTAAGAAAATTGAGCCAAATGAAACATGGCTTGCAGTTGAACATGTGTTTTGATTTGGATCATATCTAAATGGTTTCCCACGTATGAATGCAATCCACTCTATTCATTTTGTGTAATTATAAATTACATTTATGCATTTGGCAGACGCTTTTATCCAAAGCGACTTAACAGAGCCCTTATTACAGGGACAATCCCCCCGGAGCAACCGGAGTTAAGTGCCTTGCTCAAGGACACAATGGTGGTGGCTGTGGGGTTCAAACCAGTGTCCTTTTGATTACCAGTTATGTGCTTAGACCACTAAACCATATGTATAATATGTATAACACTGGTAATTTCTGATAACTGAATTTCAACCTGTCCTTTGATTTGAGTAAGATTGCCAATCAGGTGTTCTCATACTGTTATTCTATAGAAATGGATTAGTCTTCTCAATATCACCAATTGAAGACAAAAATGTCTTTAAAGCTACACCCAACAAACTGCACAGACCTTGAGAGATCTGATTATACTAAAATTGGCTTCTCTAACTTTCTAGCTAGTGTCAATAAGTATTGTTTAAAATACGAATTAATGCTTTGAGATGTAGTATTATGCTAATTTTATCTCCCTTAACTGTAGTGATATCAGATGGGTGAGATCGCTACTGAGTGAGCCACGCCCCAAGCAGGGGGTTTGTACTCTGCGAGTGTTCAATAAAGTTCAGTTATGTACCTGCTTGGCTGTGTGATCGCTGTCTTGGCTGATTAAAGAACACAACATTAACAAAATGACAATTTTAAATAAGTTTGACATTTTCGTAACATTCAGCTACCATTGGATGTTGTGTCTTGTAAATGTACTTGCGAAGAGTGTGTTTGAATGTGATCTTCACTATATGTTGCACCATCTCATTGGCTGTTTCTGCAAAAAAAAAAAAAAAGACCTGTTCACCGCCAGAAATACAAACCACGAAGACACACTGACTCAGACAAACCAGAATAGATGCTCTGAACTCTTCCACGTTATAAATAGTGACATTTGTACAGCAGATTTCCATCGGGTCTTGGCTCATTGAAACAAACACAGATTAACATTTCTGTTTTTATTGAATCATCCAAAGAAAGATGAGTGAATGCAAATTTTGGGGGTATCCTCCTATTTCAGAGTGCCAACTTCAACTGTAAGCACAGACTCGTCTCATTCTCACACTGATACTAGAAAATGAAGCATCTTGTCTTCATGTGTCTCTATCTACATCAACACATACAGTGTGATGAGTGGTGAGTATTGTCAAAATCTTTGACATGTCTGTTAATGATTTGAAAGTAGGACAAGACTGTTAAAATACAGGCTGTTTATGTGTAAATCTTTCCAATATTCTAGTTTTTCAGCTGGTATTTTTTCTGTATAGCTCGAAATAACATACATTATTTGTTGTATGGTATGCTACATTTACAGAAATAGTTGACTGGAAATCAAAGCATGTTATCAACCTCGGCATGTAGCCTAGATAATGTAAAATTGACCAAATGCATTTGTTGTTTTTAAATGGAAATGAATCGGCTACTAAATAAACACAAAGCAGAAAAGGTTTCAGATTAAAGATCAAAATAATGGTGTTGTGCTTTTACAGCATTTCAACTCTGTTTCTTTGTGTTTGTTTTGACAGAAATATTAAATCTGAGTGTCACTGAGGGAAGTGATGCATTCCTCCACTGCAAACACAAGGGGAAAGTGGTATGGAGTAAAGACAGAGATGGACATAGACCTACTATTCTCACTAAAGAAGAAAATGGAAAGATGGTGAAACACATTGGTGATCCACACAACCGTTATAGTGTATTGAGTGATCTCTCACTACACATAAATAAAGTTTCACTCTCAGATTCTGGAATTTACTACTGTAATGATATTCCTGTGAATCTGATAGTAACAGCATCAGGTGAGTGTTCATTGTCTTAACATCAGAGATAACTTACAAAATACGTCAGCATTACAGCTTGCTATATTGTCATGAAAAGTTATGTTATTCATAATCAATAAATGTATTATATTTGTATCTATTATTTTCGTTAAAATTTGTTAGTTTTTAAAATTTGGAAGAGAAGAGAAAGTCAGAGATTGTTGTTTCACTCTACACTACTAAAAATAAATAAAAACCATGAACATCTCTCAAAAGAAAACTTGATTCTGAGCAGAGGTGATACGTAGAAGCAATAGAAATAACTGATATATTCACAAAACAAAATAAAATATTTGTATCTTTCATCATCTTCCAGTGAGCCCTGTAGCAACACTTATTTCAGGAATTGACAGTGTGGACAAATCCAAGCGGACTCAATCTAATACCCAATCCACACTTCACCGTAAACACCATTTACATTTAATAAAACAGTCCCAGTTCTGTCTTCTCTAAAGTTTTGGGGGCATTTGTGTCTAGTGGAGTTATTCTAGTGTCTGGATGGATTTCTGTTCCTCCAGTTGACAAGACTAACTCTACTAGACATTTGGTGTTGACCTGGATAACTGGGACATCCTACTTTTATGTGCTCATGCTTCAATTGGTGTAAACTGACTTATTTGCATTTCTCTTCCCATAGAGACCTCAACTAGAACAGCCCTAATTGAAATGACATCTTTAAAGAACAATGAAGGCACAGGAGTAATCTCACAAACTTGTATGTGAGCATTAACATGTTCATGTAGGCTACTTCAGTTGTTTATGATGAGCTGAATAACATACTGCATTACAGTACTTATTTATTTATATATTTGTTTATTTGTTATTTAATAGGGACAATGCAGGTTAATGAACATCAGTATAAATGTACAAGATGTAAACATGCCGGATTTTAGCAACATTGCTTATTTGCATGTTTTTGTTTGTTTGTTTGTTTACTTATTTATTTTCATAAACTTTTATGGCATTCTTAAAAAGTGATTCTATTGATTTAAGTGTCGTACCGCCTGTAGATGACCAGCTAATGAAGCAATAATCAATGTGTGAAAAAAATCATTGAGTGTAGAAACATCTTGGCAGCATTAACTGTCAAAAATTGCCTAATTTGCTTAATATTTTGTAAATTAGATTTTACGTAGTTTGACACCTTTTTCACGTGACCCAAGATACTAGATCTCATTTACAATATACAGCTCCTCGCCTCTCAGGAGCACATTAGAATGTGTCACCTCTACTGGTTGTTTTGTAAACATCATACACCATTTTTTGCACTCAATAGTAGACTTACTAATGATTTAGTAAGCCAGTCCTGCACATGCTTCATTGCAGATGTAAGAATTAAGCATGCTTCTTCGATGTCATATGCACATGTAAAAATTACTACATCATCTGCATACATTTGAATAGTGACATTTTGACATGCATTAGGTAGGTCATTAATATAATGTGTAAATAATATTGGTCCAAGAATAGAGCCTTGTGGGACCCTTACAGGACAGTCAAGATATGGAGATTTGGTGCCATCAACACACATCGCTTTCTATTGGAAAGACATGATTTCATCCAAAGAATAGCTTCTTCAGAAAAAATAAGTGTGTCAATTTAGATAAAATAACCTGGTGGTTGACGGTATCAAATGCCTTTTTTTTTAATCAGCAATTATTTATATATTTGAATCACAATGGTTAAGAAGAAGTTTTCTTTGCTGAGGGTTTTCATTGCATACAAATTAAGATAAAGGGCGTTTCAGTAGAAAGTGAGATGTTCACACTAACACACTTTTAACATACCCCCTTCCCTTGATCCCTGTCATTTCTAAAAACATTGTATCCAGGCATACTTATTACAGCCTCTGTGCAGGAGCAGGTTAACCAAGTTTCTGTCAAACCTTGGAAATCAATAGGAAGTAAGAACATTTAGGAGGCAAAACAATAAAGGCCATGTCTGCTAGATTTGCAGAAAATGTATAGAGATTCTTTACATCTTACCATACAGCTAAAAATCCCAGATGTTGGTGAATGATTGCATGAAATGTTGTGTTCTTGTGTGATTACTCCATTATTAGATAAACCCAATCTCAATGGATGCAGCTGCAATCACAAGGAAGCCACCCCAACAACACCAGGTTCAGTTCACTTTTCCCCAGTTCTAATTAAATTAATAGACAGAATTTTCTCAGATTCATTGAAAAGATTAAAATTCATGTTATATGTCATTGATTTTGTAGAGCAAAAGTTGAAACGAAAGTGATTGCAACAAAGTTGTAAAATTGGCTATAACTTTACACAGAAATTGTATGTTGTTTTAAAGGAGTTTTAGATATTTATATTGGAAAACAAGCCAAAAAAAAAAGGATTTTATTGCAGTGTATAATGGGGCGAAGACTACCCTCTCTCACCTTTCTGTTCTCTTCAATCCCTCTTTAAGTCTCTGTAAAATTCAAATAAATTTTTTGTGTTAATCAATATTATACCACAAATGCTGTCGACTGAGCTTAATTTGTATTGAACCTGCATATTCCTTTAAGTCCATATCCTTATCAGAATCATTTCAGAAACTCTGCAAATCATCACACAGTGCTGCTGATTATTATTGGTTGTAATGTTTGTGTAAAGACAAGATTATTAGGTTAATGTAGAGGAACTGGAAAGTGCCCTAATCATTTATCATCCACCTCAAAGCAGCATTCAGTTAAACATTTCAATTCATATGCACAGTTTCAAAGTAACTATTCCATATATGTTTTCAAGTGTGAGTCTTTGTGCATGCTGCAAAGTTTAATGCTATATGCGGTCCAGAAAACCAGTTTCAGTGTTTCAGTATGTGGAAGTACAAGCCTGTTTTGTATTTTAAAAAGGAACACCTCAGAGTACGCTTCTCTTTTTATAGCATACAGACCATATTGACCATTTTCCAGACAACACACTGACGTTTGTTGATAATTTCACTGCCAAGTACACAAAGTATACACTTACAATGTCTTTTCATTTGGTAATGCTGTACAACTGTCAAAGTGGTAAGTAAGTCTAGTCATAAGTGGCGAAGATTATTGTTTAGTATTGTATAAATGGCATATTGTCACACCTCTGCTTAGTTCTACATGTACAGTAGGCCTAACTTCATTATTTACAAAAATTATGTCCACAACACATATTAAAAGTAGAAATAAATAAAAAAAGCAAATCTTTTCAAATGTTTGTTTGTTTATTTAATTTATTGTATTTTTTATTTGTATTATTACTTTAGAACTGATAATCCCTGTTGCGGTATTAGCAGGAGGTTTGCTTGTGATAGTGGTTCAGCAGCTCTGGAGATGTGTCATCAGAACAGGTGAGAGAATTTTATCCATGTTGCTTTTGCTTACAGTCCACATTTTCTCTCAAGGACAGAAAGTCTTTATATGAATGACAATAGTGTATTGTCTTTTATTCATTCATCAGACATTTAGCTTTTAAATGCACATGATATCCTCTCACTACATTAGTTTAATCTATCCTTATGTTGTTTGTTTTATGTTTGGTTCCTTTATTTATTTATTTTTTAATTAGCATTTTTCCAATGAAGAAAATGAGAAAAAAGACTAATGTCTTAATTTTATACATACATACATATACATACATATATATATATATATATATATATATATATATATATATATATTATTTTTTATCTTTGATTTTTCAGTCCATTAGCTGCAGCCAGATATACTGAAAATTTACTTATGGTATTACAGTTTACTTATGAACAGGACATTGTTTTGTTGTTTAAAGGAATTTTCCGGGTTCAATACAAGTTGAGATCAATTAACAACATTTGTGGCATAATGTGGATTACCCTAAACATTATTTTGGACTTGTCCCACCTTTTCTAAAAAAAAAAAAGGCAAGGCACATACTGTACAATGGAAGTGAATGGGGCCAAGAAATGTGAAGCTTGTAATTTTATAAAAGCACTTGCATTCATTCTTCTGTTAAAACTCATGTATTATTTGAGCTGTAAAGTTGTTTAAATTCTACTGTTTTTACAGTTGTTTTAGGGTTTGTTGACATTACATCTTCATGGCAACAAAGTTGTAAAATTTGCTATAACTTTACTCAGAAAAGGGATTTTATTACACTAAAATCATGTTAACACGCATATTTTGTTTTTATGTCTTGTGGTGGCTATACTTTTGAAAAAGTAATGGGCAGATTCACTAAACAGTTGCGCCACTTTTCAGCGCAAAAACCTGCGACTTATTCACTTACCACCCACAATCTATTTCAGCAGGTGCAATCAGCACTGAAATTGTGCTGCGTCTTGAGTGTTTACATGAAGTTATTGTCATTCCTTTTCAAGCCAACATGCCTCCTTTCTATGTAAATGATTAGGCCCATTGTAGATTGCCCTTCATTCACAAAACTTTCCTTCCGCAATTACATTATTAGCACTATTAACGCAAATGAAAGAAGCTGGTAAAATGAGTTTTATTTAAGAGATGTTTTAGAACATTTTCAACCGATCATATCAGCAGTAATTAATCAAATGATGGAGAAGAGCATCATAATCTAATAAATATCCAGGTGTGCGGTGCAGTCAAGTGCACATTCAGCATGTTTGAGAGATGATTTAGGTGTCTGGATCACAGTGATGGTTTACAGTAGGGTGTGCCAAATATGGTGGTCTGTGGCATCTTCCGCTGTATAGCACTCAGAATTGACCTGTTTTGTGGACACATTTGCGCTGTTGACTGATCTGCATAATTCCTTTAGTGAATGGTGTGCTAAACCAGCTCATTGAGCGCATGCTAATAAATAACGTGTTTACTGACCACAATGAATTCTTAGTGACACACACCCCTAAGTGTTTTAAATAATGTTTAAAGATTTGCACCTTTCACATCCATTGTACTGTTATTGCCCCACTGTAACCCAGATGTTTGCTTTTTTAATGATAGAGCGGCAAGTTAAAATAATTTTTAGTGGTAGGCTACTCAACATTATTCCACAAATGCTGTCAATTGAGTTTAACTTGTTGTGAACCCAAAATAGGCCTATTCTTTTCATTCTTGCTCTAAGTGCACTGGCACAGCATGCCATCTCTTCATATACAGTATCACCTAAGCCCTATATTGGATGTTGAGTCTTGACATGATTTAGTGCTGGACGATCAGATTCAGAAAACTTTTCTATTCTGAAAGAATTCAATGACTGATTCTCTTCATTTAAACAGCTATTTATGTATTAATCAGTCTAATTGATACATATCATCAATAATGTTTTGGCTGGTGTTTCAGCTGCTAAGGAGAAGAACGATGACATTCATGGCTTCAAAGGCATTAAAGTTCCTGTCACACAACCTGGTGGGTCCAATTTCTCACGGTTGTAAATGCAACCACTCTAAATTCCAAATTCCCTCATTTATTGGACATCATTAATCTTTTGCTATAGTTCAGAATAATTTTTTGATCAAGTTGAAAATGTTATTTTTTAAATAAGCATGAAACTTACACTAATATCACATTCTCAGAATGTCCCTTATTATAATATGTTTGTTTGAGCTGTTTTATGGCATCTCTTTTTTTCAGGTGAGGAATTCAGTGTGATAGTGTACCACATGATCTAAAGAGTGAACATGAAAAGAGGACCTTGCAGTGTAAAGTAATGCTATCCTTTGATAGGATTATAACAGGAAAACTTCAGCCTTTAAGTACCTAATTAAACCCTTCTGAACAGCTGGATTTTGTAAACGTTGACAATCTAAATCAATGTGATTATCTGTGTGTACAGTGTTAAGCATAACCAGTTTAATGTACTGTTTATTTGCGGCCTTGGCTTTTACTTGAATTAAATTCATATCAATTGCTATTGCATTTGTATTGCATCCTTGCCAGATATTTTTGTTAATCAATGAAAATTAAGTGTTTTTTGGTCAAGAATAAATACAGTATAATAGCACATATCAAAAATTCTCTAATTCCTCCAAAGAGTCAGCAGTTCTGACAGTGTTTAGGTCTTCATGCTCTATTTGTGAACAAGAAAGCTTCAGAATCTAAAAAATTATGACATTTAAATTGACTGAACAGTGTTAGACAACTGGCACCCAGAATTATGGACATTAAATTCATCCCAATTCCATATGATTAAAAATGCCTCAATAAATATTATTGTTGAGTACAAAATGTATGTGTTAAATGTGTTATTAAGATTAGTTATTTATATTAGCTAATAAGTTCTTTTGTATCCCAGTTTTATCCTTATCTCAGTTTGTACCACTATCGGCAACTTACACGAAGATTTCAAGACGTAATCTTGCAATGTGTGAACATCATTAATTGTCAGGCAACAAATAAAGCCTCTCAGTTGTGATGATGACCCCTGTGTGGAGGTGTCAGTCAGTGTTACATTAACCAACAAAAGAGAACAGAAACACACGTTGACTACAATGATCAAAGGAAAGTATAAAAGAAGCACATGCACAACTGAGTTTTGACTCAAGTCTACTCAAAACCAGGGGCGTGTCTAGGGGGAGGCTGGGGGAGGCAGTGCCTCCCCTGAGAATTTGAGAAATAATCTGTCCATCTGATCAGAGGCGGCGGCAGCCGATTTTGCTGGGGCTTCAGCCCCGAATGTTTTGAGTGTAGCCCCGAATATATTTTGAATAGTTGACTGACAAATATGAAACCGGACAAAAGCCTATGTAAACCCCCAAAATCATAAATTGCCTTATTTCATTGTGCTTTGGCTTTGCACATACTGCATACAGCCTGTGAAAATAGACATAGGCATAATCTAGCCTATAGAATAAGTTCCTTTGCTGTCGGTAGCCTATGGGCCACTCCGTTTCTTCCTCTCTGTTGAATATGCAGCAGGTAGAGGAGGAGCTTGCACAGTCGTTGACATCAAGTAACGTTACTTAGTGGCGAGTTAACGGCAATTAGCAGGAAAGACAGCAAAAATTAAGCAAATGAGGCTTTGGGGATTTTTTCGAAAGAAGTCAGTGGGTAAGAATTCACATTTGTTTTTGTCCTTAAAGTCTTAAGATGATCATCTAGCTGGCTTTCACCCACAGTAGGCTAAACCTCAAGAGTTGTAGCCTCTAACATCCTTGTTTAGATTGACACAGCTTGGTAGCTCCGAGTTAACGCAGTCGCCTCTCACGCCAGAGACATTGGTTCGAGCCGCGTTCGGAGCGTACTTTTCTTGTTTATCAGGTGTTGTTTTCGCTAAGGATAACCAATAAGCATTAACATAAAATGTATGTGTGACTTGTTTTGTGATATTAGTTTGTAGGAAATATACACTTTGATTTGATTAAATGGTTTTGTAGAGTGTAGCAAAGATGAGCTACACAGTGAGGAGCAGCAGCAGCAGCTGTGCCAGAATCAGGCATGGAAACTGGTAACAATTAATCAGTCACTTTACTTTAGAGAAAGTTAAAAGTGAAACATTGTTTATCTCAATGATCCTAATGAAAGGATTTTGACAGATGAATTATTCTCATAGAGATGATGAGAATTATATACAGTTCGATGCCATAGTGTGTCAATGAACTTAGACTAAAGTCATTCATGTATTGCTTTAACTTAGGATCTTATACATCATTTTGACTATTTATGTCAAAAAATATAAATTTTTATATTCAATATTTTTTTTACCTCACTTTACTCACTATAATATAACTCTTTTGTGATGACTTTATGGTAATGTACATGAAAATTCAAGAATCATGATAGATCTTAGGGCTGATCTGCTCTTCCCAATACATTTACTTCAATGGTATTGGTCCACAATTTGACATATGTAGCACTTGATGAATTAGTTGTGTGAAGCTGGTTTGCAATAAGTTATGTGCTGTATCTGTTCTTTTGCATCACAGATGATTCATGGAGGAGAGAGGATGTTGAGGATAGTACTAGAGTGGAAGATTTAGGAACTGTAGAAACGGGCCCAGCCAGAGCAAAACTCAAAGAATACCCTCTCACCAGCTTTGGACTACAGGGAAGTGGTTGCTAGTGTGAAAATAAAATTGTCTGGGCTAAGCCCCGGATGTCCTTCAATGCTGGAAACGCCTCTGCATCTGATGATAAATTACAATTTAAAAGTGGATTGTTTTGTGCATATTTTTCCATCGCTAGCAGATGAGTGAGGTCTGACACAACAAAAATCCAGTTTAAGCCCTATAGTCTAATAGGGGCCCTGTGCCTATCTCTGGGTTCCTGGCTTAGAAAAAGATATGCGCTAAAACAGATTGTGTGTAGTATAGCTTAATTTGCGCTGATTTTTTCAATTGTTTATGTTGCCCCCAAACAAGCCAAATACCCCCCCAAACATGATATCCTGCCCCTCTGCTCAAAACTGTGATGCATTGATGGATTGAGATGAAACATACAGTACTGCAGATCATTGTAAGCATTGTTAAATACATGTCAAATGTTGTTTATTATAATTTTTTTGGTCAAAAGTTTTGCATATCAGACGAAAGATCAGCACTATAACGTATTTATATATTCATGTACACACATACTTGGGTGTGCGCCCTCGTTCAGGAAGTAAAGACACCTGCGCATGCGTTTTAGCCGATGACGACGTCATTAGTTTCGACAACCCTAGATGCACACGTTCTTGAAACTTTTTTTTTTTAAATTTTTTTTAAATGTATTATTTACTTATTTATTTTGTTTTAAAGTTTTGTCTGTTTATTTTACTATCTTTTTTGCTTACTATCTATAAGTATGTTATTATTCTTTAATTCTGTTTTGAGATATATCTATGTATGTGCGGTTATATTTGTTCAATAAAATAAATAAATAAAAAAAAAAACACGTTCTTGAAACTCCCCAAAAGTAGTGACACCACAATGACATACAAGTACAATCAACACCATAAATACTGTCTGTCTATCTATCTATACGCCTTATAAATGCTATACATAAAAATTATTATAGGTTATAAATATAGGGTATAATAGGAGATAACAACGGCGATAACTGCACCTTGGACAAGAGCGTAAGTGTAAACAAAGTTGCAAATTAGTTACTTGCACTCAACTGTCTCCTCAAAAAACGCCTTTAGCAAGCACCATCATATGAAGCACTTGAGTTACGCCATGAAGCCGCACATACGCAGTTGTCGTTCTCTCTGCTCTGCATAATGGCACCAAATAAACAAAACAAAGATGAGTCGCGTTTTGTTCACCATGCGTGTTTGTGATGACGTAAGATGAACGCAAACGGACCGGGGTTCGATAGAATAAAGTGAGTGTGAAACCAGACCAACACTGCGGTGGGCACCGGGAACAATCGCATTCGGAATCGACCACAGCAAACGTGCCCAGAGTGAATGCCCCTAGTCTCTTCCTGTACACGTGGCTCTACGGGCTGTGACGTTTGCAATAGCCGTCATCCACAGTAATACACACACGGCACTAAATTAAACCATGGAGACCCTTATCAGCCTACCGTTTACTGTTCTGGAATGCCCGAAAATCAAACTTAAAAAACCATCATGGCTGCATATGCCTTCTGCAATGACTGTCTATGCCGTCGTGATTGTTTCATACTTTCTCATAACCGGTGGTAAGTGTCTCAAAGCCACCACAGGCTAAACTAGACTTATGCTAACCAGCAACAACAGTTTATTATCAAGCGAACATTTGCAGTAGATCTGCATTGATGTGTTATTTTATTGAATATGGATGCATATCTTCGTGCTTTGTGAAATAATTTTGCGAGTTAACCTGCTATCTGTTAGACAAAATGAGTTACTCTGCTGTTTCTTACTGCACATTACATTTCCAAGAATGAAATGTACTTTTCATTATTTTACTGATGTAAATAGTGTGATATTACATTGACTTTTACTTTGAGCGGGCTGAATGGTTACACCAAACTATGTGATGGAAAATGTCTTCTGAACTATCCAGGCATCATATACGATGTGATCGTTGAGCCTCCAAGTGTCGGATCAATGACTGATGAACACGGACATCAAAGACCGGTAGCTTTTCTGGCATACAGGTAAAGCGGTTTCTTTCATTCAGGCCAGTAATCAAATGTGGCCAACTGGTGGCATTGCAGATGTATTTAAAGGGACAGTTCACCCAAAAAAGAAAATTCTCATAATTTACACACCCTCATGCCATCCCAGATGTGTATGACTTTAATTGTTCTGATGAACACAAACAAAGATTTTTTGAATATTATGCAAGTGAATGGTGACCAAAACTTTGAAGCTCCAAAAAGTAATAATCCATATGACTCCAGTGGTTAAATCCATGTCTTCAGAAGCGATACGATAGGTGTAGGTGAGAATGGACCAAAATATAACTTTATATATAACAAAATATTTTTTCCACTGTACATCTTACCATTCCAGTCTTCTTTTGACATGATCATGATTTTAAGCTCTATTACACTTCCTAGTGCTTGATGCATGCGCAGAGCGCTAGTTGATGCTTGGAAGTGTAATCAAGCTTGAATTCATGATTGTGCCTAGAGACTGCATTGGCAAGATTTATTGAAAAAAAAAAAAAACATTTTGGTCTTTTCCCCCTCAAAATCAACTAGATTACTTGAGAAGTCATGGATTTAACGACTGAAGTCATGTAAGCTTCAAAATTTTGGTCATCATTCACTTGCATTGTCAGGATCTACAGAGCTGAGATATCTCAAATCTTTATTTGTGTTCTGCAGAAGTCATAATCATCTGGGATGGCATGAGGGTGAATAATTGATGAGAGAATTTTCATTTTTTGGTGAACTATTCCATTAAAGGGCTAGTTCACCCAAAAATTATATGCCAGCTAGGTGTGTATGTCTTTCTTCAGCAGAATACATTAAAATGCAAGTGAATGGTGATCCAACTTTTGAAACTCCAAAAATCACAGACAGTCAACAATAAATGCCATCCATACATCTCCAGCTGTTAAACTGTCTTCTAAAGTGAGAAGATTGCTTTTGGTGTGAAAAATATACATTTTTAAGTACTTTTTAACTCTAAATCATGCTTCCGGTCAGCAGCGGTATACACGTATGACGTAATCTCGTTTGCATGTTAGACACGTGAACTGAGACACGTGCGACACCCATGGATGAGCAGCGCTGTTTACACTTGAGTTGGAGGAACGCTGTACAAAAGTTTTGTTGTTTTTGCTTTAGAACTGTATTTATCTGTTTCATTACTCACAATACTGCGTTTTATGTGCTCATCCTGGATGTCTCAACTAATGGGAGGAAATTAGATTAAATCCGTTTTCTCACCAAAAGCGATCAAATCGCTTTAGACGACATTGATTTAACCTGTGGATTCATATGGATAATGTGATTGACTGTCTGTGATTTTTGGAGCTTCAAAATCTGATCAACTATACTATGCCAAGTACTTTGGGCGAAGGCAGAACTATTGTCTCTATATCGACACAATATAACCATAAACCTCACGGTCCTTTTACCCCACAATGTTTTTTTTTTCTTTCTGTTGTTATTTATTGTCCCACAAATGATGTAGCTCTGTCAAATATTTAGTAAAACATATATATTTATTTTATCTTGATACATTTTGTGACCAGAAAAAAACACCATTCTTAACCTACATTGAGATTATACATAGCTAAAAAAGACACTTTTCAGTTCCTTATTACATTTACAAAAGAAATGAAAATGGAGTAGGTGCAATAATTAATAATCCTGTGTGATATCGCAACATATTGCCATTTGTCAGTTAGTATGTAACAATTTACGAAGACTTCTTGTGGTTTTGGAGAACTTTGCAATCAAACCTGAATGTTGGTATGAACGTCACTGCTTCTGTGATCACATGAATGCACATATCTTCTTTCTTAAAGGGTTAACGGGCAATACATCATGGAGGGGCTGGCCTCCAGCTTTCTGTTCACAATGGGAGGCCTTGGCTTCATAATCCTGGATCGATCTAATGCGCCCAATATTCCAAAACTGAACCGTTTCCTCTTGCTCTTTATCGGCTTTGTAAGCGTGCTGCTGAGCTTCTTCATGGCCAGAGTCTTCATGAGAATGAAACTGCCGTAAGTCACAATGATTTTATCCTTCATAATCTAGTCCCGACTTTTCAATAATAATTAAATTAAAATGTAATTTAAATGTTAGTTTTGTTCAAAGATTTATACATATGCAATTTACAAAACTAAATTCAAGCATTTAAGCATAAGCCTTTAGATCAAAATGTTTCCACGATTATGAAAAACAAAAACTCTGTCAAGTGTGGCCAAAGTATTTAATGGTATTGAATACTTATAAGATATTGTGCAAATTACTGTCTAATGTGAGTAATTGACAGAAACATGTACTGTTGCAGACATTAAAAATCCAGTTAATTCCTAGCAATATACAGTCGTGTCAGTTTATGGTGGTTTGAATTGCTGCTCAGCCTGAACTTTAGATATGGCAGATATTTCAGTGGCATTTCTTTGTTAGCCTTAACTAATTTCTTAGTTTAATGCTTTGCTTTTAAAAGAGAGTTCTGAGATTGTTCATTAACAAAGTTGCAGTCTGATGTGGTAATGCAGTATCTTTAAAGTATAATGAAACAATGATTTGAACACCTGATCACTTCTCTGCTTATTCTGCATACACTCGCGGCCAAAAGTTTGGAATAATGTAAAAATCTTGCTGTTTCGGAAGGAAATTGGTACTTTAATTCATCAAAGTGGCATTCAACTGATCACAAAGTATAGTCAGGACATTACTGATGTAAAAAACAGCACCAACACTATTTGCATAAAGTAATTTTTGATAAAATCTAGACAGGCCCCATTTCCAGCAGCCATCACTCCAACACATTATTCTTGAGTAATCATGCTAAATTGCGAATTTGGTTCTAGAAAATCACTTGCCATTATATCAAACACAGTTGAAAGATATTTGGTTCATTAAATGAAGTTTAAAATTGTCTGCGTTTGTTTTTGAGTTGCCACAGTATATATAGACTGGCATGTTTTAAGGTCAAAAATGGCAATAAAGAAACAGTTTTCTCTAGAAACTCATCAGTCAATCATTGTTTTGAGGAATGAAGGCTATTCAATGCTTGAAATTGCCAAAAAAAAGCTACAGGAAGTTACCGGAAGTATGGGGTGAAATGTCACCTGAGTTTCTGGACAAACTGACAGCTAGAATGCCAAGGATCTGCAAATCTGACATTGCTGCACATGGAGGATTTTTTGATGAGAACTCTTTGAAGTAGTTTAATAAGTTCTGAAATTCTGTAATTTTTCATGTTATTAATGCCCTGACTATACATTGTGATCAGTTGAATGCCACTTTGGCGAATAAAAGTACCAATTTCTTTCCATAAGAGCAAAATCTGTACATTATACCAAACCTTTGGCTGCCACTGTATTTATGATCTAAACATGAAAAATTATATTGTTATTGATTCAGTGGTGTTATATTGTGTTTTGAGAGTATTTTCTTTTTGGCTGGCATTTGTGATAATCATCTGAATGTGTTTGTCTTGTAGTGGTTATCTCATGGGTTAAGGAGCAACACCTTCAATGTGACATCAACAACTTGAAAATCGCACACTGCACATACAGACTGAAGAGAACATACTGTAACCCTTGTTTAAGTGCCAAGGACAACAGTCTGTTATCAAACTGTAATTAATCAACCAGTATAATTGGCAGAATTTCCCAGCCTTATTTTGTGTGTGTGTGTGTGTGTGAGAGAGAGAGAGAGAGAGTGAGAGTGAGTGTGTTTTGGGAGAGATGCGCTACTTTGCGTATTATGAAAATATTCAAAATTGATTGATGTACAATTTCTTCTCACACCTGTAGAGAGTTCAGTAACAAGTGCTTACTGGGATAGGGTGGTTAATATTATATTGATGATCTTAAAATGACTGTTGAAGTCCATCAGAGTTCATTTTCCAAAATTCAATCCAATTTGTTTGTAGACTGTTGTGTAAAATGTGGCAGTTTTTTCTATTACAAATTTTTTACTTTCCACATGATGTAAAGTTTGATGTCTTCACTGATTCACAAATCTCAATGATAAAAGTCATTGCCAAATCCAAATAAGTTGATAAAATACTCAATGCAATAATGTTCCTTTGTGAAATAGTTATAAAATACCAATTGCTACATTTGCTGAGTAATTTTACAAGATAGTGAGCACATCTTACAACAACAAAAGACTTGTATTGATTATGTTAGATTATGTGGTAGTTTTTAAACACTAGATGGCGACACTGAATGGGCAACGCTCAATGAGTATGAGTGCAAAGCTCCTGAATTAAGGCAGAACATTCACTTCATAATGTGCACTGTATACCTTTGTTTTAACTGGGGTGGCTTATGGTGAAGTTTTAGTTTTAAAGGAATATTTCACCAAAAAATTCAAATTCTCTCATCTACTCACCCACATGGAATCCCAGATATTTTTTGTTTCTTTCTTTTGCAGAACACAAATGAAGATTTTTAGAAAAATATATCAGCTCTGTAGGTCCATACAATGCAAGTGAATGGTGTCCAGAACTTTGAAACTCAAAAAAGCACATACAGCACTATGAAAGTGACCCCATACGACTCCTGTGGTTAAATCCATGTCTTCTGAAGCAATACGATAGGTGTGGGTGAGAAACAGATAAATATTTAAGTCCTTTTTACTATAAATCTCCACCTTTGACCAGCCCTGACCAGTAGGTGGCGATATGCACAAACTAAAGAAGAATGTGAAAGTCTAGATTTATTGTAAAAAGTACTTAAAAATTGATGTTTATCACCCACATCTATTACATCGCTTCTGAAGAAATTGATTGAACCACTGTAGGTCGTATGGATTACTATACGAAAGTCACACATCTGGGATGGCCTGTGTGGCCTGAGTACACGATGAGAGAATTTTAATTTTTGGGTGAACTATCCCTTAAAACTCAATCTCTTGAATGAAGCACCTACAGGCACCCTTCTAACTAAGCTAATTAAATCCTTTAATATAATTTTTTTCCTGCTGTTTGTAGTGAATATTGCATTAAGGGTCTTTCATTCTACATCAGATTGTTCTCCATGTTGACTTATCTAAAGGGTATTTTCCACTCCATTACTATCAGATAGGAGAGTGATTCTCCAGCTCATTTTATTGTGGCAGACACCCATAGAACATGCTGAGTTTGCATTTGCTTTTTATGTGCACACTTGAACAGGCTGTTGCAAAACAAGCAGTGTTCAAGGTACACTAGTAGTGCTTATGTTTAAAGATTTAATTGCAGTCTCTCTCGAAACTAACCAGCTCAAAAGATATCACTCAATTGCACATCCTACACCCAGATATGGAAGATATCATAGATATTGCAATGTGCATTGATTTATAACCTTGTAACCATTTTGTTCATTATCATTTAAAGCTTTCTATTACGCATATATGAAAGTTAATACAGTTCTTAACGATAAGATTAGACAGTTCTGTTCATTAAAAGATACATTTCCAAAACTAATTATAAAAGCTAAAACAGATACAGTTCTGACTGGCACAACTAAAATATGGCAAAGTAATTTTACAATGCTCATTCAGTGTATTCAAAGATCCATTAAAACATGGATTTTTTTTTTTTTTAAACAAAGTAATTACAGACATAATTAAATTGTCTGTAATTAAAAGCTGTTGTCTCAGGTGAATCCTCTGCTGTTTCCTTTGGTAGTGCATTAGGTTCTTAGTCTATTATTGGATTTTGTGCTATGTGGAAATGTGCTGTGCTTGTGACTACTGACGTTTGAAGGATGAATGTGGCCATTTTCTTCAATGGGTTCCTTAGAACAAAAATAAACGACACAAGAGTTTATTTCTGTAATTAAAAACTGTGTAATTTATGTATAATTCTTACATAATCTGTAAATTTACCTTTCTCGTACTGTGTCCATTCTCAGAGATTGTTACTTCAGGCATGTGGAGGCCCAGTGCCTTCTCTAAGTCTTAGAATAAAACATTAATCATGAATTATAATGAGGAGTGTAAACAGACATCATTAAACCAGGTTTCATTTGCAAGAAGTACCTGCCAGAATTTGGTCAATCTTCTCAACTGCAAGTTCAGCATCCTCTCTGGAAAAGCACATGGGAGGCTTGAACTTCAGAACGTTGCGGTGTGGGCCATCAGCACTTAGCAGAATCCGCTGCTCTTTCAATCTGTAAAAATATATTTTTTTTAGGCTCCATTCTGATCTGACATGTCACGTTTATTGCAACGATTATTCATTAGCTCTTAACCAACTATTAAGCTTGTGCCCTGACATAAAATTAGTATTAAACATGCTTACAATAAGGAGGACAAAATAACCTTTTTTTTTTCTTTTCTTTCTTTTTTTTTTTTCTCCCCAATTTGGAATGCCCAATTCCCAATGCACTATAAATCCTTTTGGTGGCGTAGAGACCGTCAATCCGCGTATCTTATCACGTGGCTTGTTGAGCACGTTACCGCGGAGATGGTGACCACGAGAAGGTTAACCCAGCGTGACTCTACCCACCCTAGCAACCGGGCCAAGTGGTTTCTTAGGAAGTCTAACTGGAGTCACTCAGCATGCCCTGGATTCAAAACTCACGACTCCAGGTGTGGTAGTCAGCATCTTTACTGGCTGTGCTACCCTCTTTCACCTTTCACTTCAATCTATCTATCTTTAACTCACAACTTAAACTATCTCTTATTTATAAAGCTGCATATTGCCATTTTTATTCATGATAAGAAAAGCACAGTGACATATATTATGATTCAATAATTCACTAGCCATCACGTTATAATCTAGCTGCATTAAGCTTGCACGCTCGAGGGATGAGTCTCCCCCCTTAGATTGGGACATTTACGTAACTCACAGAAGAGGTGCTGTCCTCACAGAGAAATGCCAGTATCGGAGTTTGTAGTTATTTTTTTAACTAATGCTATAACTCATTAAATATAAATGCATTAAAGATGTAACGCCAGGGTGTTTCCTTTAAAGATGCAAGTTTTGCTCCAGCTCCACTTATTCCACAATGAGATTGCCTCTGTATTTACTTATTTTGTGTTTTTGCATTATAATTCCCTCATACTTTGTGCTCTTCATCACCTGAAGTTGTTTGGAAAGTTTGGAGTGCATCTGGACTGTGATCTGTGTAATTCTTCCTCTCCTCAGTCAGGCGTGAACTGCAGTGCTGCTCTCATCATTAGAGTTTAATGTGATCTCATGTTACGTTAAATGAGATCAAATGACTATTCGACAATGATCATTTTTTATTGTCGACTTTGTGGATAACATCGACTAATCATTTCAACCCTATATGAGGATGAGTAAATAATGAGAACATTTTTAATTGAACTATGCCTTTAAGAAAGTTGTATTACACACATAGTAAAATGCAGATATTGAAAAATGGTATGGTACATGTTCAACCATTTGAAAGCTGCTGTTTCGCTTTTACAGAGTAACTCAAGTTCTCACCTGTAAATAACATCCTGAGCTTCAGCTGTGGCAGGTGTTCTCTTTTGCCTGTCTCTCACCAGCTCCACCCCAACAAAAAGGCCATGACCCCTTGAAAACAAAATAACAACATTTTGGACTTTATGACATGTAGTTATGCACCCCCTAGCTATCTATTTTACACTTCCAGACAGTTTCATAAGCACTATTACCGCCCGAGTCAACAGCTGTCAAAAACAACCTCAGGAAAATGAATTACACAAGACTTGCAACAGAAAACAGAATTCCAATAATCTCAAACAAAACTGCAGTATTTTTGGCTACAGAAATAAAGAGACTAGGGTTATCAAGGTTAATGCATTAATAAATGCAATTAATATGCTTAAGATGATCTATTGGCTTTAAATGCCAATTAGACATTCCATTTTATTCTATTCTATTCTAAAATCTGATCTGAACATTTGCAGCAGATTGGAACTGATTGGAGTGGCTGAACAAGCTTTTGTTAGAAGTGTTGATACACTTATCCAAACACACAAGTTCCTAAAGGAGCGAGCATTTCACATTAAATGGAAGATAACATTCTATACAGATAATTAATTTATAAATCAAACCCAGGTGGGACAAGTAAAGGTGCACTCATTAACTTTTGTCTATATGTCATTTTGGACTTACACTGACACCTAGCGGCTTGGATGCAGCATAATTCAAACACAATAGTTTTCAGTTTCAGATGCCATTGTAGAAATGTAGTACTCACAGTCAGCCATGAGTACTATAATCAATGAGTGAAAGTGTCCAATAACAGGATGGTTACTGTGATTATGCGAGTAGAATTCAGCTGGTCATGTGATTCTAACATGGCAGCCCCATGTGCGGACCCTCTCCATGCAGAATAAAACAGCTTTTATAAAGTTCCTGATATGACTGGAGTCGTCATTTTAATGTCAGTGGTTATGATTTTATACATATGTTTTAAAATTACAATTCACATCTTTAAGAGTTAAAATTATATGAGTAAAAAATTACAGAGTGCGCCTTTAACAACAGTAATTAGCCATTTTTGTATGGTGAAAATGTATTTTCCTCAATGCTCAACAAGTGAAATATCACCTAGGAGTGAAACACTGTCATATGTAGAAATGCGAATGCACTTGTAATATTTTAATCCACTAACAGCCCTAAAAAAAGGATGTGCCAGAAAATAGGAGATGTTTTAATGAATATCACAGGCCATCTTTCTAATACAATAACAGTGGATAGTGTCTCGCTTTAAAGCTTAAAAAGGACCCAAAAGTATCATGAAAGTAGTCATGTTAGTCATATTTCAAGTCTTCTGAAGGCATACAAAATATTTGGGTGAGAAACATATTTTAAGTCATTATGCAGTGAAAATCTTGACGTCCATTGCATGTTCATGAGCACTATGAAAGAAACTCATTCACAGTTGCTTTTATTATCATGATAATCAACTTTTGTGTTCTGCATATGAACAATAGTCAGGTTTGGAAAGACATAAGAGTGAGTAATTTATGAAAGAATCTTTATTTTTAAGTGAACTTATTCTTTAAAAACAGGATTATGATGTGACTGTGTATAATCGATTACTGATTTTTATGACAGATTCTTTTAACCAACCTCACGTCACCCACCAAGGGGTGTCTTTCCTTTAGATTATCCAAAAGCTGAGTCAGGTAGCCTCCAACACGGAGGGCATTGCCTTGCAGATCTTCCTTCTCAATTACATCCAGCACAGCCAGTCCAATTGCACAAGATACTGGGTTACCACCAAACTGGAGGACACAAAGACAGACATTGTTCAGATGCCACAGATACAGCAGTGAGCTGTTTTTTGCAGTCATTCATAAGAAAATGTACTGTGTGGAGTATGTCTGCTATTCACATCAATGTAAGCAATGCAAATATTGTAAAAGTGTTGTCCTTACTGTGTTGAAATATTCCATTCCAGATGACATGAAGCCTTCTGCAACCTCTCTGGTGGTGATCACACATGACATTGGATGGCCATTTCCAATAGGTTTGCCCATTGTGACAATATCTGGTACAAAATCTTCTCCCTGCAGTTGGAAGGCCCAGAAGTGGGTACCTACCCTGCCAAAGCCCACCTGGACCTCATCAGCAATGCAAATGCCTCCTGCTTTTCTCACATGCCTGTAGTAGAGAGGGATTGTGATGCGCACATACAAATTGGAATACATGCATTCAGTATGTTCAAATGTGAACAGGGACATAAGGTGTCCCACCTTTTCTTTAAAAACAAAAAGGAAATATCTGGGATCCAGCGAGGCACACAATGGAAGTGAATGGGGCCAATCCACAAACATTCAAATACTCACAGTTTCTAAAAGTATAGCCACAAAATGAAAACAATATGATTATTAACATGATTTTAGTGTGATAAAATCGCTTACTAACCTTTTCTGTATATAATTAAATTCCAAATGTAAACACCTTTACAGCTCAAATAATACACAAGTTTTAACAGAATAATTAATGTTAGTGCTTTTATAAAGTTATAAGCTTCACATTTCTGCCTTAAACCCTCCAAAAATTGGCCTGTTCACTTCCATTGTAAGTGCCTCACTTTAACCTAAATTTAGAAGAAAAGAGCCAAAACTAACAAATCACCACTAATGCAGTCGATTGAGCTTAACTTGTATTGAACCTGAAATATTATAAGTAAACATAGATAAGATGAAAGACAAAGGCAAAATAAATAAGCAACAAAGTATTTTAGATGAACTGTCACTCAGTGATCACTTATCACTTAGTGATACAGAAAAGCAGCAATTATGTATCCAAAATTATTAATTTGGAGCCAGTCAAGCATACTGTAACTGGTTGGACTTGGTGGTACATACTGTGCCACTTTCTGGAAGTAGCCCATGGGAGGAATGACCTGCCCTCCGCAACTCTGCAGCGACTCAGCGATAAAAGCAGCAATCTACACAAGAAAAGATCACATGAGACCCCTGTACCCTAGTGGTAATATGTGCAAGGTCCCACTGGTAGAAGCATCCTTTTTAAATGCTGCTTAAGCTGACTATGACTAGATGAAGAGAGGTGAAAGAAGCACAGCTTGTTGACAAAGAAACATGACGCTCAGGAGAAGGTCAAGAGACAGAGTCATGTAATTTTAACAAAACAGCAATTAATTTAACCTTCTTCACAGATTTCATGTCAAACTTGGATCCATTGTTGAAAGTCAGAGTCTCACTTCTGAAATTGGAGTGCTTAATGAGCCCTCATTGTCCTGCAACAGAGGGTTAAGAGGGTTTTTGATGACCCACATGCATATCTGTAAATCAGTGAGCCTTGAGGAAGCAAGAACTCTCTGCACAAATATCCCCATCTTTGATCAACCTGGAGAGAAGGAAAACAGCAGCAGGAGGAGAGTAGAAGAAATGTGGGGAGGGAGAAGAAGAGTATAAGGAAGAAATCAGTTAATGATGGAGAACTTAAGATATCACAAAGGAAACCAGTGGAAAGATAATTTCAAAAACTTTAAAAGGATAGTTCACCCAAAAACTAAAATCTACATTTTGTCATCATTTACTCACCCTCATGCTGTTCCAAACCTGTATGACTTACATGTCATGAAACACAAAGGGAGATGTTAGGCAGAATGTTAAGGACTGACAGCCTCAGTCATCATTCACTATCGATGCATCTTTTTTGCGGCTGAGGTTGTCATTCTGACTATTATCTCCTCCATCAAAAAAAGAAAGTCATTTAGGTTTGGAAAAACATGAGTGTGAATTAATAGTGACTTATTTGTCTTTTTTGGGTGAAGTATCCCAACAAGGCAGAATTTTGTCAATTGATTTATATTAATAAATTAACCCAAATGACAGCCAACACAAAATATGTATTTTACAATTATAATCTGGTTTAAGATGAAGGTCTTCAGTAATGGATCAAAGTTAAAAGGTACAGATTGCAAAGCATGCTGATTTTTGTTGATGTTGGAAAACTTGGATGGACTTTCACTCACCGTATGTCCCTTTTCATGGGCCTTATCAATTATATCTTTGACATTATCAGCATATGCGTTGGCAGGGTCTGGGTGGTCTTCACGGTATTTGCCTCTATATATGTCAGGACTGAGTGCCTAAGGAATTGTCACATTTATCAACAATTAGTCAAAGTAAATCTCTTGCCTGCACTGGCTTAATTTATTACAGTCTGTAAGTGTACACTTTTTAGAAAAAAAGGTATTTATTAATAATTAATACATGATCCGAAGTTCAGTTCATGGTCCAAGCTGAAGGGGTCTTTGACATGTAATCTGTTAGCCAATCAGGTCGCTTAGTGACCTGGGGTGTGTGAATCTTTTGTCATGTAACATTTAAATTGCCTCAGTTGTTTGCAGGCAAGCCTGTTTTATCACGAGAGTTTTCTCTTGGATACACTCCTCCTCTTAAGCAGCACTTGTGTAGTTGTGCAGCTGCAGCAGCAGCATGTCTTGCATGCTTGAAGCAGCATGTATTTCTAATTGTGTGGCATTAGCAGCATATCTTACATGCTCAACACATCATGTTTGTGTATGTTCTAGCAGTAGCAAGTCTATGGAGCTAAAAGAGTCTCATTAAAGATAAATGCACACACTACATTCACATATGCACACACATGATTCATACATGCACACACAGGATTCATACATGCACACACAGGATACACAAATGCGCACAAAATTCACAAATGCACGCACAAAATTTAAAAAGCACAGAAGATTCACAAATGCATAAAAAAATCATAAATGCACACAACATTCATAAATACACACACAATTCAGAAATGCAAACAAAATTTACAAATGCACACAAGATTAAGAAATGCACAGGACAAGATTCAGAAATGTATTTCTGATGCACGCACAAATATATCTTGATTTACAAACTTTTTGCGGTCTGTGAACTTCACTGCATTTGTGTGTGAATTTTGAGACTCCCCTGACTTGGCTCGACACACAAATGCCTTTTTTTAAACAAGGAATGATCTGGAACCAATCAGATATCTCCCTTGTTTTAGCCAATCACGAGAACGCACCCCACGTGGGGGATTGAGCCAATCACATGAACGCGTTCACACAGCGCGTGCATGTGGTGTGGGCGCGGGCGCGTTCACGGTCATTGTCACTCAGTTGAGACCTCAACATGGCTTCTGGCAACGACAGGGGAGCGGTAAGTATAACTTAACGTGTTTAGCTAGTTATAGCCCTGTTATGAGATGTTGTTTAATTGTTAATGTTAACCGGTTTATTTGTGCAACTATCAACATAAGCTAGCGAGCTGAGCTAGCGAACTACGCTAGCGCGTCTGCATGCTAATAGGGTCAGGCTAACGTTAGTATCTTTCCATAAAGTTGAAATTCTTGTGAATTAAGTGACTGTTTGACAGGGTCTGTCGCCCCAAGCCGAGGTAGCAGCTCGGGCTTTTGTGCAGTTATTGGCCCGGGAGCTGTCCTCGGTTCCAAACGCACCGAGAGAGAGTACAGCAGCAGTCAGGGCTGGAGGCAGTGCTCCTCTGCCGGTTATGTATTGTTTATTAAGTGACACATGTTTACTTTACTGACAGTGAATAATATTATTCTGACACATTTAATATTGGTGTCTAGAACAGTAATGAATAGCATTAGTGTATTTTATACTGTTATTGAGACATTATTTAAATTATTTAAATTATTTTAATTATTTATTATTTAAATTAAACGAAACACAAAAATATCTGGTTTCCCTACAAATCTTTTTGTCTTTCCCACATCAGGCAGTTCCCAAGTATGTTTAATACTGATCAGCCAAGAGGAAAACGACGATTCTCGACCCCTGCCCCTTGCATTGTGAAAAGGACAGACTTTCATATTTATGTCCTTTCGGAACCCAGTCAGTTAACACCAAAGGGCTCAGAAGAGCTAGAACTTGCCCATGCTGGCCTTGGGAAGAGGATGTTAAGTATACAGACCACTTGAAACACGATGAGGTGATCAGTATTAAACATACTCGGGAACTGCCTGATGTGGGAAAAAATTTGGAGGACTTTTCTTAAGCACCAAATGTAAATTTGTATGTGAATTTCTGCTTTAGCAGCATTCTTCACCTAAACATTCATGCCAATTAAGCTATTTGAAATAAAGTTTGGGACAAGTTCAGCACCTGCATGGAACACCCCCCAAAATAAAATTAGTTTTTGAGTTCAGATTCCCAACCCTACCAGACAGAGGGCAATAAGAATAGTTAGATGAGGGACTATGGTCTCTCTTTATACTTTACTAGCAAATGTAGAAATACTAAGTTAAATGGATCACCTTCTCATAGCCTGTCTCACCCTACCATCGCTAACCGGCAGAGGAGCACTGCCTCCAGCCCTGACTGCTGCTGTACTCTCTCTCGGTGCGTTTGGAGCCGAGGACAGCTCCGGGCCAATAACTGCACAAAAGCCCGAGCTGCTACCTCGGCTTGGGGCGACAGACCCTGTCAAACAGTCACTTAATTCACAAGAATTTCAACTTTATGGAAAGATACTAACGTTAGCCTGACCCTATTAGCATGCAGACGCGCTAGCGTAGTTCGCTAGCTCAGCTCGCTAGCTTATGTTGATAGTTGCACAAATAAACCGGTTAACATTAACAATTAAACAACATCTCATAACAGGGCTATAACTAGCTAAACACGTTAAGTTATACTTACCGCTCCCCTGTCGTTGCCAGAAGCCATGTTGAGGTCTCAACTGAGTGACAATGACCGTGAACGCGCCCGCGCCCGCACCACATGCACGCGCTGTGTGAACGCGTTCATGTGATTGGCTCAATCCCCCACGTGGGGTGCCTTCTCGTGATTGGCTAAAACAAGGGAGATATCTGATTGGTTCCAGATCATTCCTTGTTTAAAAAAAGGCATTTGTGTGTCGAGCCAAGTCAGGGGAGTCTCAAAATTCACACACAAATGCAGTGAAGTTCACAGACCGCAAAAAGTTTGTAAATCAAGATATATTTGTGCGTGCATCAGAAATACATTTCTGAATCTTGTCCTGTGCATTTCTTAATCTTGTGTGCATTTGTAAATTTTGTTTGCATTTCTGAATTGTGTGTGTATTTATGAATGTTGTGTGCATTTATGATTTTTTTATGCATTTGTGAATCTTCTGTGCTTTTTAAATTTTGTGCGCATTTGTATATCCTGTGTGTGCATGTATGAATCCTGTGTGTGCATGTATGAATCATGTGTGTGCATATGTGAATGTAGTGTGTGCATTTATCTTTATTGAGACTCTTTTAGCTCCATACAAGTCTTTGTAATTGCTCTGCAGCAGCAGCGTAAGCAGAACAAGTCTGCGAAGACCAAACCTACCAACTTGTCATATCCATTATAAAACCTTACATTTATCACAAGAGTTCCCTTCCGAGGGAACTCGCACTGCGTCGTTGAAAACGACTCTTTGGGGAACGCTCCTTAGCGTGCGCCTCTGAATTATGAATGAAACTATTCCAATCTTGATTGGTGTTGCGTCATGACGTAACATGTGACGGCATAACCGGATGCATAAAAGTGACGCCGGTACACACACAAATCAGCTTTCGCTCTTCAGCAAGCGCTCTATGTTGAAATTGTTTGTCTTATTTGGTGTTGTTTGTCTGATTTAAAAATATTATGGCCACCGAACAGTTCAAGAAGTGCGTGCACCCCTGCCCTCGTTTCATTACGTGTAGGGACACGCACGCTTTATGTGTGAACTGTTTGGGAGCGCAGCACGCACAGGCAGCTCTCGAGGGATCTGCCTGTGAAAGTTGTGAAGCACTACCCATGAGAGTGCTGCGCTCCGGTTGGCGTGCTTTGATGAGCACGGTCAGGCTCGCGTTCCCCACGGTTTTGGTCCCGCGTCTGTTGAGGCAGCGCGGCGATTGAAATCGCGGGGTTCGCAGCGGATTTTGCAGATGAGAATGAGACTGCTGCGGCACGTTCTCATTCTTCGTTTGAGGATCCCGAGCCTACTGTGAGTGGTGCAGAAGCCCGCGTCGCGGCTTCTTCTGCCCATGATCAGGTCCCGTTGCTTGAGCTCACTGCTTCCGAGGAAGTGGATATGCTCAGCATCGATCGCGGACGACCGTGAGCCAAGCACGCCAGTTTTTGGCCAAGCTTATGAGGAGCTGATTGAGGTTGTGACGCGTGCCGTGGCCAGACTGAATATCAGCTGGCCACAAAATGAGCAGGGAACGCAAGTTGAAAGCAAATTAGACGTGCGTTTCCTGCGGCACAGATCACAACCTCAGCGCCGGGGTTTGCCGTTTTTCCCCGATCTCCACAAAGATATCTAAAACGAGATTGTGGGGTAAACCGCATTCGTCCCGTATCTCCATCCCCAGTGTTTGATTACAGACGATGTTTTGGGGGCACGGGATATGGGCTAAAACCCCGGCGCCGCCTAGTAAGCCCTGCAGAGATACATCTACTTTAATAAGTAGGGCTTACATGGCCGCACACAATCGGTGTTGGTTTCCCGCCGTCTCTGACGCTTCGGGCCACATCAATTTCCAGCGAACGCACACCGTGCCGTTCGTGTCAAAAAAAAATAAAATAAATAATAATAATAAAAAAAAAATAAAAAAAAACAACAAGCATCAATTGTGGTCACAAGAACCGTATCGACTAAATCCTGCCGGTTTCCCGCTTCAGGAAGTCGGGAACAGTGCTCGATAAACACCCGAGACCAGCCTCGAGAGGCTGGTTCCCTTAGTTGAAGCTTCGGGAAAGAGGTCCTACCGAGGTGGTAGAACCTCGGAGGGCTGCAGAGCAACCGAGGTTGCTCTCGCAGCGGAGTCCTCAGGAAATCGGTGTCGGTTCCCACCGTCTCTGACGCTTCGGGCCACATCAATTTCCAGCGAACGCACACCGTGCCGTTCGTGTCAAAAAATAAAAAACAAGCATCAATGGTGGTGACAGAAACCGTATCGACTAAATCCTGCCGGTCTTTCGCTTCAGGAAGTCGAGAACAGTGCTTGAAAAACACCCGAGGCCAGCCTCGAGAGGCTGGTTCCCTTAGTAGAAGCTTCGGAAAGAGGTCCTACCGAGGTGGTAGAACCTCGGAGGGCTGTCCTCCGCTGCAGAGCAACCGAGGTTGCTCTCGCAGCGGAGTCCTCAGGAAATCGGTGTCGGTTCCCGCCGTCTCTGACGCTTCGGGCCACATCAATTTCCAGCTAAAAATCTTTTTTTTTAGATTTTGTAGAGGCATGGAATCATCTTCCCAACATATCTGCATGGGTCCTACATATAATAAAATCAGGGTACAGACTGCAGTTCGGGCACCGCCCCCAAATTCTCTGGGGTGGTGCAGACTACAGTGGTTCCGGAGCAGGCTCAGGTGATGGAACAAGAAGTGCAATCTCTGCTGCTGAAGGAGGCCATAGAACGTGTTCCTCATTCAGACAGGGAGTCCGGTCTTTACAGCCGGTACTTTATAGTTCCAAAAAGGATGGGGGTTGAGGCCGATTTTAGATCTCAGAGTTTTGAACCGGCCTTTGAGGAGGTTCAGGTTCAAAATGCTTACCATTCCTGTCATCGTGAGTCAGATCAGATCCGAGGACTGGTTTGTCACGATAGATCTAAAAGACGCCTATTTTCATGTACCCATCCTTCCATGTCACAGGAGGTTCCTGAGGTTACGCTTTGGGGCTGAAGCTTACCAATATCGGGTTCTTCCGTTCGGCCTAGCACTCTCTCCCGCACATTCACCAAATGTATGGATGCAGCTCCTGCTCCTCTGAGACTTCAGGGCATCCGCATACTGAATTTTATCGATGACTGGCTCATTCTGGCCCAGTCTCGAGAAATGCCGGTTCGACATCGAGATGTCGATCCTTGGCCATATTCGAAGTTTGGGGTTGAGACTCAACACAAAAAGAGTGTGTTACAACCATCCCAGTGCACAACGTTTCTGGGTGTTGTGTGGGACTTCGGTTACGATGCAGGCACGCATGTCTCCTGCACGTATCGAGTCCGTTCTGGCGATGGTGTCCGGGTTAAAACTAGGCCAGGCCATCACTGTAAAGCAGTTTCAAAGACTGCTGGGCCTCATGGCAGCGGCATCCAACATTACTTTGGGCCTTCTACACATGAGGCCCCTCCAGTGGTGGCTGAAAGCCAAGGGGTTTTCCCCAAGGGGAATCCATTTCGTATAATCAGAGTAACGCGCAGATGCCTTCGTTCTCTGCTAATATGGAAGAAACCTTGGTTCCTGTCCCTAGGGCCAGTGTTGGGAGCGTCATGTCGCCGGAAAACCGTTTCGACAGACGCCTCCCTCACTGGCTGAGGCGCTGGTCATGGACGGCCGCTTTGCCAGGGGTCTGTGGCAGGACCATCATCATTCTTGGCACATAAACTGTCTAGAGATGTTGGCTGTGTTCAGGGCTCTGAGGAGCTTCCTTCCAGACATCTAAGGTTACCATGTCCTAGTACGTTCGGACAATACATCAGTGGTAGGTTATCTGAACCAACAAGGGGGACTCGGATCGAGCCCTCTGTGCAGACTGGCGCATCAGATAATTCTTTGGTCCCAAGGGAAAATACTGTCTATCAGAGCAATGTATGTTCCGGGGGTTCAGAATCAGGGAGCAGACATCCTGTCGAGGCAGGGGCTGAGGCCGGGGAATGGAGACTTCATCCAGAGGTGGTGAAGTCGATAGGGGACAAATTTGGACCATCGGAAGTGGATCTATCCGCGTCTCGAGGGACGTCCCACTGTCCACTTTGGTTCTTCCTCTCACATCCAGCCCAACTGGGGTTGGATGCCATGGTACAGGCCTGGCCGAGGCCTCGCCTGTACGCATTTCCCCGATCGCTCTGCTCCGGGAGTCCTGGAAAGGGTCCGCCAAGAGGGCATCAGTCTACTTCTGGTTGCCCCGATGTGGCCGGCCCGAGTATGGTTCTCAGACATAATTTCACTCCTGATAGCTCCGCCACGGCAGATTCCTCTGAGGAGGGATCTGTTGTCTCAGGCAGGGGGCACAGTTTTCCACCCTCGTCCAGAGCTGTGGAAACTGTGGGTCTGGCCCCTGAGGGGGTTCAGTACCTAAATGCTGGTCTATCAGCGGGGGTGGTTGAAACCATACTTGGCTCTAGGGCTCCGTCTACTAGGAGATTATATGGCCTCAAGTGGAATGTGTTCTCCACTTGGTGTAGAGAACATGAATTAGATCCAGTTAACTGCCCGGTGGCTTCAGTTCTGGAGTTTCTTCAAAATCGTTTCTCTGCTGGTCTCTCCCTTCCACACTTAAGGTGTACGTGGCTGCCATTTCGGATTTCCATGCACCACTGAGTGATGGGCCTCTGGGGAGGCACCAGCTGGTCATTCGTTTTCTCCGTGGTACATGGAGGATGAGACCGACAACCAGGTCAAGGGTTCCTGCCTGGGACCTGGCGGTGGTTCTCGAAGGGTTATCCCTGGCCCCCTTCGGACCCCTTCAGTTGGCTTCGCCCAAGGACCTGACGTTCAAGATGGCTTTTCTCTTAGCTATTACCTCTCTAAAGAGGGTGGGAGATCTTCAAGCCCTGGCAGTAACACCAGCTTGCTTGGAGTTTGACCCTGGCGGAGTTAGAGCCATTCTGCACCCGAGACCTGGCTATGTGCCTAAGGTGCCTTCTAACGCGGCACGGTCTATGGTCCTGCAGGCTTTTCATCCTCCACCTCATGTGTCGGCAGAAGAAGAGAGGCTCCATTTGCTCTGCCCTGTCAGAGCTTTGGGCATTTACCTCGAGAGGTCCTCTTCTTGGAGGAGGTCGGACCAACTGTTAGTGTGTTTTGGGTCACCTAAGAAGGGGCTCCCTGCCTTGAAACAAACCATTAGTAATTGGATTGTTCAGGCTATTATCTCGGCCTACAGGTGCGCAATTTGCCTTCACCTTTGGCCATAAGGGCTCATTCAACTAGAGGCATGGCGTCCTCTAGGGCTCTCTTATCGGGAGTGCCCCTCCAGGAGATCTGTGAGGCAGCCGGTTGGGCTACCCGCACACTTTCATCAGGTTTTATAGTCTGCACCTCCCTAGTACGCCTGGCGCGCGTGTGCTCTCGTCCTAGTTGAGTGCCTGAGTTCAGTTTCACTCTAGGGCAGGCCTTTTTTCAGTGCGTGGCCTAGTGGGCATTCGTTCCCCAAAGAGTCGTTTTCAACGACGCAGTCGCGAGTTCCCTCGGAAGGAGCGTCTCGGGTTATGACTATAACCCTTGTTCCCTGAGAAGGAACGAGACACTGCGTCGTCCTGCCACGCCCCTCAATGCCTGAGAGCGGCTTGCTTCATCGCTAGGCTAATGTGTGTGTGTACCGGCGTCACTTTTATGCATCCGGTTATGCCGTCACATGTTACGTCATGACGCAACACCAATCAAGATTGGAATAGTTTCATTCATAATTCAGAGGCGCACGCTAAGGAGCGTTCCCCAAAGAGTCGTTTTCAACGACGCAGTGTCTCGTTCCCTTCTCAGGGAACAAGGGTTATAGTCATAACCCGAGACGTTATTATGACTGAAATAGAATCATTTTTTTATGAATAATTATATTAATATAACATAATTAAAATGTATGTATCTGGGTTTTCTTTTATAATTATGGACATGGACAGAGAGCAAGACACACACTTTGGTTCCGGCTATAGAGCCCCTGCAGCAGGGCATTTGGGTGACGTCTCGGCGGCATACTCGTTCAGCAAAGAGACACCACTCTCCCGTTCCTGTTAGGGTTTCCAATAAATTCTCCCCACTCAGTGATACACCCACTGAGAATCATATTGAAAGAGCCCTTGTTATCGGTGATTCTATTGTAAGGAACGTGGAAATAGAGACTCCAGCCACTATTGTTAATTGCATTTCGGGGGCCAGAGCGTCTGACATCAAATCAAATTTACAAGTGCTGGCTAATGCTAAACGGAGATTTTCTAAAATTGTTATCCATGTCGGCACTAACGATGTCCGGCTTCGCCAGTCGGAGATCACTAAAGATAATGTTAAAGAGGTGTGCAAATTTGCAAAAACGATGTCAGACACTGTAATATGCTCTGGTCCCCTCCCTGCTCGACGTGGTGACGAGGTTTATAGTAGATTAGTGTCACTGAATGGCTGGATGTCTGAGTGGTGTCTGCAGAATAAAATAGGATTTATAGACAATTGGAAAAGTTTTTGGGGTAGACCTGACCTGCTAAAGAGAGACGGACTCCATCCCTCCAGGGAAGGTGCCGCTCTCCTCTCTAGTAATTTGGCTCATAGACTTAATGATATTAATTGACTAACTGGGGCCCAGGTCAGGAAGCAGACAAACTGGTTAATCCGAACGTCTGCTAGCTGCCATGAGGCGTCACACAGGTCACATAAACTACAACACATAGAGACAGTATCACCTAGATATCTCATAGAGACTGTGTCTGTTCCCGAACTACCAAACACAATACCCTCACTAAATCATTTAGAAAAAATTTGATTAAGGTCAAACTTGAACAAAACAAACAAATTAAAAATAAACATCATATAAAAATAGGGCTAATAAACATTAGATCTCTTGCTACCAAAGCACTAATTGTCAATGAAATGATTACAGATCATAGATTGGATGCGCTCTGTTTGACTGAAACCTGGCTTAAACCGGATGAATATATTAGTTTAAATGAATCTACTCCCCAGGTTATTGTTATAAACATGAGCCTCGTCTGAAGGGCCGAGGAGGAGGTGTTGCTACAATTTACAGTGAAGTTTTTGGTGTTACTCAGAGGACAGGATATAAATGTAAGTCTTTTGAACTAATAATGCTTAATGTGACACCGTCAAATACAAATATAAATAAAAAATCTCTGTCGTCCTTTACCCTTGCTACAGTGTATAGATCACCCGGGCCTTATTCAGATTTCCTTAGTGAATTTTCTAATTTTCTATCAGATCTTGTAGTTACTGTAGATAGAGCCTTAATTGTTGGTGACTTCAACATTCACATAGATAATGAAAATGATACATTGGGATTAGCATTTATCGATATTCTCAACTCTCTCGGAGTCAGACAAAATGTAACAGGACCAACTCATCGCCATAATCATACGCTAGATTTAATTCTTTCATATGGAGTTGATGTTGATAATATAGAAATTCTGCAGCAGAGCGATGACATCTCGGATCATTGCCTCGTCTCTTGTATGCTGCGATCAGCTACTGTTACTCAATCTACACCACGCTATCGTTTAGGTAGAACTATTCTTTCGACCACTAAAGATAGCTTCACTAATACTCTTCCAGATCTATCTCATATACTCAATAAACCGCAAAGCCCAGAAGAACTTGATGAAATAACAAAAAATTTAAATGCAGTCTTCTCTAGCACCCTTGATGTTGTCAGCCCCACTTCGATTAAAAAAATAAAAAATAAAAAATAAGCCCTGCACCATGGTACAATGATCACACTCATGCTCTCAAGAGAGCAGCTCGGAAAATGGAGCGCATGTGGAAAAATACAAAATTAGAAGTATTTCAGGGTGCATGGAAGGATAGTATCTGTAGCTACAAACACGCACTAAAAGCTGCCAGGTCAGCATATTTTAGTAAACTCATAGAAAATAACCACAACAATCCTAGATGTTTATTCAGTACTGTGGCTAAATTGGTTAGGAATAAAGCCTCAACCGAACCAGATATTACGTCACACCTCAAGAGTAATGACTTCATGAATTTCTTTACAGATAAAATTGAAATAATCAGAAATAAAATTGGAATTATGCAATCATCTGTCATAGCACCTCAGAAATCAGAGTCGACTAATTTCCCTCATGTGCATCTTCAATCCTTCGCTATCATAGGTCATGAAGAGCTAACAAAACTTATCGAAACATCAAAAGCCACAACTTGTTTGTTAGATCCAATACCAACTAAGCTCTTAAAAGAGGTATCTCCTGTAATATCAGAACCTCTTCTTAATATCATTAACTCCTCGCTATGCTTAGGACATGTCCCAAGAAACTTTAAAATGGCAATTATCAAACCGCTAATTAAGAAGCCACAACTTGATTCTGGAGAACTTGCTAATTATAGACCGATTTCAAATCTCCCGTTTATGTCAAAAATACTAGAAAGGGTAGTATCCTCCCAAATATGTTCATTTCTACAGAAAAATAGTATATATGAAGAATTTCAATCTGGATTTAGGCCTCATCACAGTACAGAGACTGCACTTATCAGAGTTACAAATGACTTGCTCTTATCATCTGATCGCGGCAGCATTTCTCTTCTAGTGCTTTTAGATCTTAGTGCTGCATTCGACACGATAGATCACGACATTCTCTTGAATAGGCTGGAGAATTATGTTGGAATTTGTGGAGTGGCATTAGCATGGTTTAGGTCATATTTAGCAGACCGTTACCACTTTGTCTATGTAAATGAGGAATTGTCAAACCAAACAAAAGTAAAATATGGAGTGCCACAGGGATCAGTTTTAGGGCCTCTGCTTTTCTCCATGTATATGCTTCCCCTGGGAGATATTATCAGGAATCGTGGAATAAGTTTCCACTGCTATGCTGACGATACACAACTTTATATTTCTTCAAAACCTGATGAGATTTCACAATTATCAAAATTAACAGAGTGTATCAATGAAATAAAAGATTGGATGGCCAGAAATTTCCTTCTACTCAATTCTGACAAAACAGAGGTTCTAATTATTGGACCAAAAAGCTCTAAAAATAAGCCACTAAAATATAATTTGACTCTAGATGGATGTACCGTTACATCATCTTCAACAGCAAAGAACTTAGGTGTTATATTTGATACAAATCTGTCCTTTGAAAATCAAATTACAAATGTTTGTAGAACAGCATTCTTCCACCTAAGAAATATTGCTAAATTAAGGCAAATGCTCTCGGTTGCTGATGCCGAAAAACTAATTCATGCGTTCATGACCTCAAGACTAGATTATTGTAATGCATTACTGGGAGGATGTCCAGCAAGATCAATAAATAAACTTCAATTGGTTCAAAATGCAGCAGCCAGAGTGCTGACGAGAACCAAGAAATATGATCATATTAGCCCCATTTTATCATCGCTACATTGGCTACCTGTTAAATTTCAGTATTGATTTTAAAATTCTGTTATCTACGTACAAAGCTTTGAATGGTCTAGCTCCGCAGTACTTAAGTGATCTTCTAACACGCTATATTCCAACACGTTCATTAAGATCGCAAAATTCTGGCCTATTAATAGTTCCTAGAATATCAAAATCCACAAAAGGAGGAAGATCCTTTTCATATTTGGCTCCTAAACTATGGAATAATCTCCCAAACACTGTTCGAGATGCAGACACACTCTCTCAGTTTAAGTCTAGACTAAAGACTCATCTATTTAGCCAGGCATACACCTAATTTATCCCACACTTAGGCTGCTTTAGTTGAGTCTGCCGGAACTAGAAACATTGAGCATGATCTCAAACTCTGCAATAAATTGAATGGCATCTACGCTTACATCTTTTTATTTGTTTCCCTGTCTCAACCTCGGGACTCCTATCCTGAGGTCACCAGAACCGGCTGGATCCAGCACCATTCCTGCTTCATGTTGGACTCCACTGCTACATGTCGCTGAATGATGATGACTAAATGCGGTCGATTGATGGACTACGATCGTGAAATGGAATGCATAGACTAACTATTGCCCACAAAAGCCTTCGTCGGCCAATTGACAGGGACACTTGCATCTATGTGAACCTCTACAATTAATCTAGATGGACTTCAAAGACTTTGGTCATTAATCTTACAGTTCAAACATAATCGATTTTTACTCACTGACACCTTAACACTTAGTTTAATAATTTTAAAACATGATTTTACCTATACATAATTAATATTTACATTACATTCATAATGTTAGCCAGAGGGAACTGGCCCCCACAGTGAGTCTGGTTTCTCCCAAGGTTATTTTTCTCCATTAATCTACATCTTATGGAGTTTTGTGTTCCTTGCCACAGTCAGCCTACGGCTTGCTCACTGGGGTTATTAACTCTTTCCCGCCAGCGTTTTAAAAAAAAAGTTGCCAGCCACCGCCAGGGTTTTTGACGATTTTCATAAAACTTTAATGGCCCATAGAATATTTAATTCCATGAATATATGAAGATGCTATATATCAAAATAAAGATCTGAGCCTCTGCTTTTAGGCAAATAAAAAACGATTTTATTTTATCTTCATTTGTTATTTTTAATGCCATTAAGGCATTAAAGGTAGGCTTTGTCAAAAACAACATTTCGGACAAAAAGCTGAGAAAAAGGCATTTCTATCTACATTTTGAGCTACATTCTCAAAACTCCACTTTACGTTTAAGACGATCGCAGTCTGTTTCTTTGATCAAAGAGTTGCGTACTCTTTCAAAACATGCGTCATGGTCTTTCTTACCGTATTCCACCTAAAACACGGATACCAGGAAAATTCCGTGTTTGGCGGGAAGCTTTTTTTTTCATGAAACCCGGAAAATTCCGTGTTTGGAAGGGAAAGAGTTAATATAATTATCATTTAATTATTTTTAAACCATTAAAATCAAATTTTGTCTAAATTACACAATGATGATTAATCGACTTTATGGACGTTGCAGTTTTTGTCGTCTGTTAATGCTGATGTTCTGTGAAGCTGCTTTGAAACGATGTGTGTTGTGAAAGGCGCTATACAAATAAAATTGAATTGAACTGAATTGAATGTAATAGGCCTGATCTAACTTGAAGCTTGGATCTAACTTATTTTCTCAAGCTTACTAAACTGTACACTACAGGCAATTCAATATTAGGCTAGAGCAAGGACAGTAAGATGAGCCTCCACTCAACCCCTTGACAACATGCAGACTGTAAACAAGGTACTTTTATAGGCAGTCATATCACTATTTGTGGAGAGGTATTTCAGTTCCATAGCCAGGATTACATTCAAGTCACAAGCCCACTGGATAGTGCTGTTGTCCACTTTAAACTTTAAGTTTGACATTAAAGGCATACAAAGAGGGAGGGAGGATTTTTACAGACACTTTCCATAAAAAATGCATGCTAAGTGGTAACGTATGCTGATTTGGCTCCTTAACCCGTAACACAATAGTGGCTGATCACCACATTCAGACAGAGTTCCTTAGAACAAACACTCCACATTTCCAGGGATGTCAATCATTGGAGTCTGTATATTATAGTTACTGTGCAAGACGCATTACAATTAAATATAATATTTAAAAAAGGCAAGTATTACTATTGTTCATTATGGATGATGGATTTAAAATAACCTTAAACCTAAGTATGAATCTTCAGTGAGTAGTTTGCCCTACATTTGGCTATGCGACGTAACAACAATGTTGCATCTACCCTAGTGGTTAGCAACCACGTAGCAACGCCCTGTCAACCACCCACAATATTCTAGTATTGTTGTATTTAAATAAATATTAGTCTTTAAAGTAATTTAAGTATGACAGCATAAACAATTAATTAAAAAATTAAAAATGTCATGGATTCAACACAGCATTTTTCCCCCCTCTAGTAATTCCTTCTTAATTTAGGCTATGCAACCTACGCATAGGAAGTAATAAAATGCTACATGTTCGATTAGTCAGCATTAGAAGTACACACTTCAAAGTTAACAACTTTTTAGTAGAAAGAGGCTACAGATTGAAGGCTTCACCACCTTTTGAACTATTTTCATTTCAAGAGTAGTGTCTGAGCAAATGTGTGCATGCTCACGTTGCACCGCTCACCACGTGCACATGTTGGCTCTGCTTTGCACCGGCCATCTGATGAAACTTATATGGACTGATATCAATGAGCGATGACACATGACCATGGTAGGCACTGCAAGAGAAACACTGAATGAAAATCCCACACGAAACAATGGTACAAAGTCATCCAATCACAAATAACAGATTCCAGGGAGTTTAAGAGGGCTTCATTTATCTTATCTTGAACTGTGTGTGAAAAGTGGCTCAAACTATCAGACTAAAAGTTAGCAAACAGTGTAATAAATCAGACGCAACATGGCTGAAGAGGACGGGCCTTCATTCATAGCAAGA
Source organism: Xyrauchen texanus (assembly GCF_025860055.1). Lineage (NCBI taxonomy): Eukaryota > Metazoa > Chordata > Actinopteri > Cypriniformes > Catostomidae > Xyrauchen > Xyrauchen texanus. The sequence goes on from NC_068276.1 coordinate 51,864,975, forward strand.
CAAAATCATGCATTCTTTTTGCACAGCATTGCATTTATATACCAAGGTAGATGCAGCATTTCAAAGGCAAAATGCAATAACAACAGTAACACTGAAACTGAGACAAAAATGTCTTCAAAGTTTTTTGATTGTCTATCCTAATGGAAATATAAAATATTCTAAGAGACCCGATTACACTCATTTTAGATTCAAAATGTGTAGTCAATACATTTTGTCTTTGCAAAGCAGAATGTACACCCATAAGCCAAATAATATGAATATCCTCCACCGTAAGTCCAGATGAGTCCAGATACATATAGTTAATATTTAAGCTGTGAACTTCACGCTTCTAAGAACCTGGTTACTGTTTATGTCCAGGTGTAGAGGAAGAAGAGACATAGACGGTGTGCTGTTGACTTACTTATCCAGTGTGATGATGTCTTTGTGGCCAGTGTACTGCCAAGCCAACCTCAGGGCCAGATCATTCGCCTCTGACCTAGAAGTCAAAAGAGAAAAATTCATCACTGCTGAGTCACCATACATCGTGCAGACTTGACTTTCAAATTGCAGCTTTCAACTCGGAAAAGATGTCTACTCTCTCTGAGCGCTACCAAGCCATCCATCATAAAAGCTGTCTAGTCACACAGTATATCAGTAATTACAGCACCTATTAAAGTGTTATTTAGAGAACTCTAAGCAGTAATTGGCTACCGATGCTGAAACTGACAGTCAAAAATGATTTATTTATCAATTCTAACAAACCCATGCAGGCTAAGCACTTATAAAGTTCAGTGAAATCTAAATACTACTGGCCTTTGTCTTCTGTCTCGACTTCAGCATATTTCAGCTTGATGTTCCTGTAATTCAACTTTTATAGTGGTACAAGCTGCATATGTACCCTCTTCACTTCACAGGTTTGAAACATTTATTTTTTCGTTTTATTTAGACTTTATGGTTAGTTTTATATACTTGGGTGAGAGGTAAAAATCCAGAAAAATCTTAATAACATAGTTCGTCGGTTTGTTTATTTTTCTCATGAGAGTAAAAGTAATATTTTTTACAGACCAACTTGTGCAGTTTTTTACAATTTTGTTATCTCGTACTATTCTTAAAGTTGATGACATTTTTTTTCATTTACATGCATCATTTACTTACCCTTTGTTGTCCCAACCCAGTATTATTTTCTCTATTTAATTATACAAATCCATTTCTAAATCCATTTTGGAAATGGGTTTTCTCCACTCTGCCTAAAAGTGCTTGGAACTCCTCTGCCAGACTAGATACATTATCGGTACCATGCTCAAAATTCAAAAGCAGACCACTTTTAGGGGCCTGGGTAGCTCAGTGAGTATTGACGCTGACTACGACCCCTGGAGTCGTGAGTTTGAATCCAGGGTGTGCTGAGTGACTCCAGCCAGGTCTCCTAAGCAACCAAATTGGCCCGGTTGCTAGGGAGGGTAGAGTCACATGGGGTAACCTCCACGTGTTTGCGATTAGTAGTTTTCGCTCTCAGTGGGGTGCATGGTAAGTTGTGCATGGATCGCGGAAGGTAGCATGAGCCTCCACATGCTGTTAGTCTCTGCGGTGTCATGCACAGCGAGCCACGTGATAAGATGCGCAGATTGACTGTCTCAGAACGGAGGCAACTGAGACTTGTCCTCCGCCACCCGGTTTGAGGTGAGTAACCGCATCACCACGAAATACCTAGTAAGTAGTGGGAATTGGGCATTCCAAAATTGAGGACAAAAAAAAGAAGGCCACTTTTAAAGCTTGCCTTAAGGTAATCAAGCACGATTGCTTTGAAGGAAAATTAAACGAAGTCTTGCCCTTTCCATCAATTGCCAGGTTTTTTTTTTTTTTTTTTTTTAAATATGTAGAATAAAAGGGTGGTGTACAGAGTCGATGTAAATAAAATGCCAAGATTTTTTTGTATTTGAATTTCCATCTGGAGGAACTATGAATAACACTGATTGTAAGAGCGCCACAGTTTAAGAACCACTGACCTGAAGAAACAGAAAAAGCATGCAAAATATATGGCCCTTCTGTTTTTCAGAAATGCTGTAACTTCCTATGTGGTCAACTGGGTGATGAATTTTCATGATGTTGAACCACCACTTTCTCATGGCACAAACAGATGGTATTTGGCCGCTGTTAGAGAATGAGCTCATAGACCTACCCTGAGTTGACAAAGTAGCAGACAGAGAGCTTTTCAGGAAGGGTGGCTTGGAGACGCTGAGCAAACAAGACCAGATTGTCATGCAGGAAGCGAGAGTTGGTGTTGAGAAGTTCCATTTGCTCTGCTCCTGCTTTGACCACATCTGGATGGCAATGGCCCACTGCAAAACAAGCAGAAACAGCAGCTGAAAAATTCCTTCAAGGAGCAATATATGCCAGCACAGATAATTCTATGTGATGTGAGTTTATTCTGATTATTACATAATAAGTAAATCAGAGTAAATCAGATTTAAAAATGGCCTATTCAGGATTTTTTTCTTATAAAGAATATAAAGAGATTAACAGAGTTTTGAATTAAGGCATGAGTCTGAAAATATCTGCAATGGCACTGGCCTCTTAAGTAATTTTTTAATCATAAAACTCTAAAACTGCACATAGATTAGAGTGACTCATAGAGTAATAGAAAATACAATACATTAAAAATACCAAAAAAACCATATTTTTTTGCCATTGTTTTTTTTTTCCAGACAAAGTCATTGTTTAGAATGAATCTATCAAAATCAAAACAGCAAGGACATTTTCATTGTATGGAATAAAGATATGAGTTCACTGGATTTAAAAAATCAGATTCAGACCGACTCACTAACTTCAGTACATACCATGAGCTACGTTATTTATACAGTCTAGGTATCTTTCGTCTTTCTCATTGTACATGTACTGGCCTCTTGCCCGGACAATCTTGATAGGGTCATGATTGAAGAATACTTTGCAGGAGGGACTACAAATGTGGGGAAGAGCAAAGAGAATAAAACATATTTAAAAAGATACAAGCAAAAAGTGCAGTTTCACAAAATAGGCTAATAAAAATATAATAAAATATATTTACAATTATTATATTATATAATATTTTATTTATATAATATAAATACAAATATGAAATACAATATAAATAATACAAAAATAAATTAAAGTGCATTCATTGTGAATTGAAAGTGGGTAAACCAAGAGATTACCAAGATTAGCCAAGATTATACATTTCTTCTAAATGTATGTATGTATATATATATATATATATATATATATATATATATATATATATATATATATATATATATATATATATATATATATGTTTAATTGAAATTTTATATATATATATATATATATATATATATATATATATATACACCGATTAGCCACAACATTAAAACCACCTGCCTAATATTGTGGAGGTCCGCCAAAAGAGCACCAGACCGTATATCAGAATAGCATTATGAGATTATATTCTTCTCATCACAATTGTACAGAGTGGTTAGCTGAGTTACCGTAGACTTTGTCAGTTCGAACAAGTCTAGCCATTCTCTGTTGACCTCTCTCGTCAACAAGGTGTTTCCATTCACAGAACTTCCGCTCACTGGATGTTTTTTGTTTTTGGCACTATTCTGAGTAAATTCTAGAGACTGTTCTGTGTGAAAATCCCAGAAGTTACAGAAATTCTCAAACCAGCTAATCTGGTACCAACACCAAGCACCAACTGGTTTGAGTGTTTCTGTAATTGCTGATCTCCTGGGATTTTCAAGCACATCAGTCTCTAGAATTTACTCCGAATGGTGCCAAAAACAAAAAACATCCAGTGAGCGGAAGTTCTGTGGACAGAAACACCTTGTTGATGAGAGAGGTCAACAGAGAATGAAACGGGGGGACCTACACAATATTAGGCAGGTGGTTTTAATGTTGTGACTGAGCAGTGTGTGTATATATATATATATATATGTAAACTCACATATGACAAACATATACAGGTGTAGACCTCCTTCAACCACTGGCATTTTATTCAAATTAGTAAAGAACTATATATAGTTTCTTAAGTAACTTGGACTTTCTGTGCAAATTTAGGCTACCTCATGTTCCTCTCAAATATCCTCAATGAATCATTCAGTATAAGTGTGCCGTCTGATATCGTATTCAGTGTCATGTTGCTTTGCTTTTAGGGTCTGTTTTCCAGAAGCAGTGCATATGCACGATACATTTTAAGATTGTGCTAAATTTAGCCACTTAACAGCTGTCATAATAGCTCAGACAGATGTCGAACACCCGTGCATAATAGAGGTAGCAATTCCTTACCCAACATGTTTCTTACGAAGATCGATAGTCTTCTGCTTGTCGAAAGTTTCCGTTGCCATTTCTGTGCCTGTCCGTGTTCACAGATGTGACGGTTTTGAATGCGTTACTTTTTGAAGCTAGGAAGAAATGTATGGCAGTGTAGAAGTGTGTGCGAGGGAGCTGTCCAATCCATTAATGCACTTGTGCACGTGTGTGTGTGGGTGAGAGAGAGAGAGAGATAGATAGAGAGAGATAGAGAGAGAGTGAGAGAGAGAGAGATGAAAGGCAGGAGGGAGGTGGCTTTGGTTGGTGGGACAGACCCTGATAAACACCAAGTCAGTATCAGCTCAGTTACTAGTTTGAGCTTCTGCATCCTGATTCAATGATTTGGTGGAGAATAAAGAGGACAATAATGTAACAACTGAAGAAAACAATATTTATTTGGCTCCAACAGTATTGTCACATAATTAAGTGTCCAGAGCCATTTTATGGACACAAACAACAATGAACAATCATGTAGCAAATCCCAAACAATATTTTTGTTTAAAAGACAAAACAACAACACATGAAGTAAAAACAAAAACAAAGCAATTAAAGAATCAACAGACACAGAATAAACTTTTTTTTTCTCGCAACAAAAATATTGGCCAAAATGAGATGATAATTTGACCACTGTGGGCTATACCAATGTTCACAATGATTACCTCAACAAAACCTGATAAAATTATGTACATAAATGTTTAAATTATGCACAATAAATGTTTAAACCTTTATCCATAACCCCTAAGACACAACAGTTGCTGCTGTTATTCTTGTTTACGTTGTTTTTTTTGTAGTGTCTTGAGGAGTATGCATGAATCTTGTCTTGTTTTAACATTTTTCAATAAAATCGATTGAAAAAATAAGTAGCATACATGTTACAACAAAGAAATAAGTACAACAATGTATAAACATATGTGTTATAAAATCATAGATTGTCATAACTTACAAAGTTCAGGAAAATAAAGCAATGGAATTTTCTGTAATAAATGTATTTTAATTACAGAAAGAAAAAAAGAGGAAAAAAAGTAAAACAAGGAAATGTTTAGTTCAGCACCACCACTGTTGAAAGTCTTGCAAATCTTGAAAGAAAATAAAGTTAAAGACACATTTGGCTCCCGTGCCTTCTGTATATACATAAAAGACAAAACTCTCTTCAAAAACACCTGTAAAAGATGTTGTTGTTGCAAAAATACTTCAATTAAATCATGATCATGAAAATGCCTACAAATGGCTTATAGAGAAATTAAATGAAATGTGACTGGTATGCATGCAATTTAACAGTTAGACAGTTTCAAATCAAATATATGCAAAAATACAGCTTAGTTGTTACGGTTTTCAGTCTTGTTTGTAACCGTATGCTGCACTCACCAGTGCCAACATGAAAGTGAATTAAAGTGAGTTAAAATATATTCTCATATATTACATATAATACTGCTGAGTAGCTGACATCAAGTTGCGTTTGTATATTGTACACAATACATCAGTACATAAAAGAGAAATATAAATTGCACTTTTTAATCAAATTAACAAATATTTAACTGCACACTCATAGTCCACTATACATATATTAATCTACATTCAATGCAACTAGCTATGGAGACAAAGAAAGAAAGAAGTAGGGCAGAGACTGTTACATTTGTTGCATATACTTTTACATTACATTGTTACATGTCAATAACACTTATTCCTTCAACTCAGTCAGGATCTAATCACATTTTGACCAGAATTCCCCACCAAATATTCACTTCAGTGATATCTTTATGAACTAATTAATGGAAAATGTTGGCAAAAAAGAACAATAAAAACAAGCAAACAAAAAGCACCTACTGTACAATAATCACATGTGAGCACAAACAGAAGTACTGTATGGTGAAGGTCTTTCGATGCCTCATGTTACAAGGAATGCCTGTTTATAAACCAGTCTGCCATCTTAACAATAAAAAGTGTTGCAGTATATAAAATAGCAGATAAAAATAACGAAATAACGAAAATAATCTCCCTAGTACAGGACATACAGTTCATACAAAGAACTGTTCTGCATTGTGGTTATCTTAAATGCCCATAGGAAGTTTAAAGAATCCTCAATCCTATCTCCTCAAACCTTATAACAGTAATTTTTCAAGCAAGCATGCTTTGTGATGTAGTCTCATTACAAAGTAATGGTCTATTTTAAAGTTGTAATAATAAATGAACATAATGATAAAATCGGATGGACTCTGGAATGTACTGTAGAGGTGCTGGCTGATGCATCTGTTAAACGCTATTTAATTATACTCATTGCTAAAGAATAAAGCTCTGCTACGACTGCTGTATGTTTGCACCTTGTTCATTCATTAACATTGTAATTAATTATACTGACTTACATTGAATGAAGGGAAAACATTCTCACAGTCCCTTTGACACTCCCAAGTCCTATTGAAGCTGTTTAGAATGTAAAATATTTAACACTTTTGACAGTTAAGCTCCTACAATTCATAAACTGCACTGATGAGACTTTTGTAGCTGCAAAACTGAAAAGAATACACTGAAATGCCATATTTACAACTCAAATCATAGAAAGGATGTAACTGTTTCCAACAAAGGAATGAATAACAAATTAATTCAGGCACCAAAGTCTGTAATACACAAAAAGGGCAAATCAAAATATTAACACACATTTTAGAGGGATTGTTCATGGAGCACAAAAGGAGTCGTTAAGCAGAATGACAGTCTCTACAAAAAGACAATGCAACAAAAAGAACCACACTGAAGAGTCAACAAAGATGACTTTGCTGGTGGAGGGATGAATGTAGTGACATCCTACGCATTACTTACACCTGTAATGACTCTCAATTGCCTAGCGTACTCAGGAGTGGCCGTAGACAGTACAATGGATCCATTTTCTGTCCTTCCAATAATGTAAGTCTGTATGTTGTCACACTTACTAAAGGGCAGGGCTCTGAGAGCCAGATCACACACTGACCTCTTTAAAATAAAGAAAACCAGCAATGTCACTTTTCCCAAGAATCACTTTCTCAAGCCACCAGCCAAGGCGTGACACCCTTTATAAAGTGAAGAAAATAAAAAGAAAAATGAAACCCCCTTAGGGGAACACATCTTTTTGATTCAAAGTTACAAAGACTGACAGGCAGCTAGTGATTTGAAGCCATTCACTTTTTGGCCACACAACAAAGTGATATGCATACAGTACATATAACTTCAAGTTGCCATCATGCTTGTTTTGGGGTGTGTGGATGGAGTCTTTAGTCTTTTGAGCTAGTAGTAATGATGAGGAGATGAATGTATAGATGAACACACTAAGTACACCAAGATCCTCTCGAGATCCCACAGTCAACGCCTCCTCCAGCTTCTCTTTTCAACTTTTCCATTTACCCTGTTAGTCTGTTTTGATATCACTCTCATTCCAGTGGCCATGCAAAGCCGGGCATTCACGTCCTCATGAATACAAGTCTCTTGCTGGTCAAGTGTTTAAATTCCACAGTGCTGATGTGAATGCAACACAACACATGTTGCCATGACCACACGGGTGTGAGAGGAAGCAGCTACACGTGAGCTTAATTTTTTCCCCATGTATACACACATCTACAACTCTCATTTACATTTAATTCACTTGATCATTTTTTGGAATAAAAAAAAAATATAAATACAAAAACAAAAGAGAAAAAAAGTGAGGCATTATTTACAAACTCCATGCGTTTAGAGTTAGAGTGATCACTGCAAAGGAAACACAAAGACGAGGTTGTAAGATACAGAGCAAAGGTAAACCCAATGTTTCACGAGCCAAAGGAAGTGTAACCACTCAATGGCTTAAATGTGAAAGAATAACATGAACTTCGCCAAAGCTCTTGATCTTTAATGTTCAACCACTCCTTATTGACTTTTAAAGGAAAAGTTAACCCAATAATGAAATGACTTCCATGCCATCCCAGATGACTTTCGTCTGCAGAAGGCAAATTATGATTTTTAGAAGAATATTTCTGCTCTGTAGGTCCATTCAATGCAAATTAATGGCTACCAACATTTTTAAGATCAAAAATGCAAATAAAGGCAGCATAAAAGTAATCCATAAGACTCCAGTGGTTAAATCTATGTTTTCAGAAGCGATATGATAGGTGTGGGTGAGAAATTATTTCTATAAATTCTCCTCCCTGCCCAGTAGGTGGCGATATGCACAAAGCATGCAAATTGCCAAAAGCAAAATAAGACGAATATGAAATTGAAAGTGGAGATTGATAGTAAAATAAAACCCACAATTATCATATCACTTCTGAAGACATGGATTTAACCACTGGAGTCTTATGTTTTACTTTTAGGCTGCCTTTATGCACATTTAGAGCTTTAAACTTTTGGTACCCATTGACTTGTATTGTAATGGCCTGCAGAGCTATTTATATACTCATCAGAAAATCTTCATTTGTGTTCTGCAGAAGAAATTCATGAGGGTGAGTAAATGATGAGAAAATTCAAATTTTTGGGTGAACTATTCCTTTAAGAAAATATTTAAGCATTTTTTTAAGGCACTCTCTCTGAACATACCTTCTGCCAACAGCCTGGCATCGGAAGTCCATCTGGACCCTGTTGTGGAGAGAATAAATAAAGAAAAAGAAATATGCTGTGTTAGTAACTTTCTTACAATGCTGGTTTGAAGTTGTATGTGATGTTAAATTGCTTTTCTGTGTTATCTTTGTATAATTTTCTCAATAAATAATTATTTTGAGGTTTAAAGCTGAAGTATGTAATTACTGCAACACTCATGCCACCAAACGGAATTGTAAAAATAAATTTTGTTTTGGAAAACAGCTTTCTGAATATGCCATTGGTTGAGTAATGTTGTTGAGGCGGGTCTTAGCGGGTCGCTCTAAACAAACAGATAAATATTTAAAGTGCCACAGAAAGACAGTGTTTACAGTTTTCGAGAAAATGTACCTATGAATGCTTACTAATTGTTGTTTCTGCATATTAAGCGTGGATAGGAGAAAACATTTTAACACAGAAAAAGTTACATACATCAGCTTTAACAAGGCTTTTGAAGTATAATGTTCAACCACACTGAAAACATTAGCAGGAATGTGTCCAAAAAGTGGCAAAACATAATGATGTGTTAAAGATTATGCATGTTTTTTATGAGACTGTGATAATGTGCCTGTCAATTGTGCATGCAAAAACAATATTACATAATCATAAAGAATCATAAAGAATATACACTTTCATGTATTGATCTATGTCAAAACAAACCAGGCATGGTAATGAGGAACATGCTTGCTGATTCATAAATACACTACAATACTATTGTCTTTCCAAACAGACATGACTTTCTTTATTCCATGAAACATAAAAGATGTGAGGGGCATGGGTAGCTCAGCGAGTAAAGACACTGACTACCACCCGTGGAGTCGTAAGTTTGAATCCAGTGCATGCTGAGTGACTCCAGTCAGGCTTCCTAAGCAACCAATTGGCCCGGTTGCTAGGGATGGTAGAGTCAAATGGGATAACCTCATTGTGATCGCTATAATGTGGTTCTCACTCTCAGTGTGGCACATGGTGAGTTGTGTGTGGATGCCGCAGAGAATAGTGAGAAGCATCCACACATGCTATGTCTCCGTGGTAACTCGCTCAACAAGCCACGTGATAAGATGAACGGATTGACTGTCTCAGACCTGGAGGCAACTGAGATTCGTCCTCCGTGAGTCACTATGCCACCATGATGATTTAGAGTGCATTGGGTATTGGGCATTCCAAGTTGGTGAAAAATGGGGGATGGGGGAGAGAGAGAGAGAGAGAGAGAGAGAGAGAGAGAGAGAGAGAGAGAGAGAGAAAATAAGATGTCATGCATCTCAGTCATCATTCACTTTCTTAGTGTGAAAAAAAGATGCAATGAAAGTGAAAGGTGACTGTGAGAGGCAATGGGTCTCTTATATTCTGTCTAAGATCTCCTTTTGTGTTCCACGGAAAAGAGAAAGTCAAATGGGTTTGGAATAACATCAGGATCAGGAGTCATCAGGAGTAAATGATGACAGAATATTTATTTTCAAGTGAACAAGCCCTTTAAAATGAAAGTTCTGGTTAATGATGAAGGTCTCCTTAATTATTAATGTAAATGTATAACTTACATTGGTTTTGATAATAACAAAGTCAGAATTTAATCAGACATGACACATGAAATATTCTAAATGAATTATTATTTAATTAAGGTGTTTCAAGACAGGATTTGAAGGCTGAATTTCTTCTCTCTTCGTTGCATGGTGTGCCCAATTGGAACAGATATACAGTATGAGAAGGAAAAGGGGTGGGTTAAAAGTTGGAGGAGAGAGACTCATGCTGACACTGCAATAAATAACTTTTAGTATGACACAAGATGGATCATTATATGAATCCAGGGTTAGTTATTTGGGTATGGTTATGTCATCTAAGATGAACAAATATTATTTTATAGGCAGAAAGAGTATATCAAATGCTATTTTGTTTTTCATTCTCGGAAAATAGAACAAGATTACAAGAAGAGAGAGTTCCCTCAAAAATGGAAATTCTGACATAATTTACTCATCCTCCTCATGTTCCAGACCGGTATGACTTTTTTTCATCCATGGAACAGAAAGGGAGATGTTAGGGAGAATGTTAGCCTTAGTCACCATTTAGTTTCATTGCATCTTTTATCCATACAATGAAAGTGAATGGTGACTGAGGCTAACATTCTGCCTAAATAATGACAGAATTTAAATTTTTGGGTGAACTATTCCTTTAATGATCTTCCACTAGGAGAGAAAACATCTGTGATGCTGTGGGGGCTACTAAGAAACACTGCAGTGTTTTCATGCCTATAGGCTGCATGACAAAGTGGCTAGTAAATATTAGATCTACAAAAAGGGGAAATCTCAGTTATAAGGGAATAAATTAATATTTACATTCGCTGTGCTCAGTTCTGTTATGATGCTGAGAGCAGTTGCACGTGAAAATGAGTATACCTGTGTTAAGCAGGTTAAGCGGGTGATTTATAAACCATGCATGGAGGTTAAAGTTTAAGCTGTATGAGAGCTGATCATTGGTGTGGCCACGGAGGAGGCAGCATGCATGGGAGAGGTAGGAAAAAGGATACTGTACCAATTGGCACGGGGCATCCAGCCCATCCAGGCCAGGCTGACCTGGCTCGCCCTTTTCACCCTTAAAGCCCCGGAAACCCTGTGTCATAGAAAGGGAACTGGGAGTGTTACTGGGATAGAGGCTGCAGGCGCCCTCCCGGCCTCTCGTCGAGGGCACGGCACAGGGCAGAGAGGAGTTGCCCAGTGGTTTCTTAGCAACCATGTGTAACCACCATCCCTTGATGTTTAAACTCAGACTGTTTACCAATTTGTCCTGATAAAACTGGTTTAGTTTGCAAGGTTTAGGAATACAATAAGGTCCGGAATGAAAAAGAAGAACCAGGACTAAAATATCACTTTTTTATTCCAGAAGTCAAGGATGAGGTAGGTTGCCACTTTGACCACGGGACAACTCTTCCCTTGAGGGTTCGCTGTTATCCGTCACTGGACAGTTTTCCAGCTCTCAGCTGGGACATACCAATGGGCAGGGTGCATCTAATCCAGGGGCACCCTGTTCTCCTTTCTCCCCCTTAGGCCCCTTTTTGCCTTTCTTTCCCTTCTCCCCCTGTGGATACAATGGTTCGGTCAGCTGCAGAATATATTTGATCAGAAAAGATTTGTACAGTTTTTGAGAGCACCCTGAGTTCTTTTTAATGCATTTAATGTACTACTGCAAAATAATACAGTGGAGCCAAAAAGTCTGAAATCTCATTAAAATAGATTGTTTAAAAAAAATAAGGAAGAAATATTTAAGATTGTGCAATATTTCTTAACCACCGAGCAAATTTGTGACATTCACCAAAACTTTTGTACAAAAGGCTAGATGTACTGGCTTCCATTTACACAAACTTGTCATAGGGGGATGAATAAAACACTAAGAAATTCATGTAAAAGTTTACCACAAAAATTTAACTTTCACTAATTGTTATGCTTATAATATAATTTGTAATGAAATATTTTTATTCAGTTAGATAAATGCAAAATAGGAGCATTTTTACTACTGGTTTATTAACTGTTTTTTCACAAGTGGACGCAATATGAATGAGATAGTAAATTATGCCATGTAGGAAAAAAAAAAGTTTACCTATATATTCAAGCAATCCACAATGGTGACTTGATCGAAAAGGGTTATTAGAAAAGGGAAGATTATGTGGGAGGCTGTGAGGGACAGGAACAGTTAGATGGGGATACCAGATAGGAGGAAGTAGGATGAGAGAAGGTCTATTACTGATATAGGAAGCAGGGTGAACATCAGTTTCACAGGGTACAAGGGAAGAGAAAGAGAAGCAGGAGGACCCCCCGACCACACACATTAAAATGACACAGCCAGAGCAACTGTATCCCTTTCTTCAAGTCAAAACATCACAAACCAGTTGTCTTCAACATTCCCTGCATTTCAATAAATTAAACTCCACAGGTTAACTTATTAGAATCAATTATACATAATGCATAGCTAATACGTAATACACAAACAGCTCAACCACTTTGACAATACAAGGGGTCATGTTGGTTTTGAATTTTACATGATGAGTTAATGAACAAAAACAAATGTTTAGGCAGAATGGATGACTGGTATAATAAATGGAAGTGACAAATTTTGCAATTCATTACATGCCAAAAATAATGTGATGTAATGCTCAAGTGGCATGCACACAAATATTTAAAAGGAAGGGATACAATTTTCTGGGGAATGAAGGACTGTAAATAAGCTCAGTATATAATAAAATTCAGTTGTCTGTAAAATAGATCTCAAGCTTACTGTTAACGGTAAGTGTCATGTTAATTATTGTCTAAATAATAAGACACATGTTTAATGTCTTATGAACAAATTAAATCAAAGCGAACTTTCCTTTACTGTCTGCAATGAGATTTCATTAATTGCTCAGACAGCAACAAAATAATGATTGAGCTAAGGAAATTCTTAGAAGAATAACATGACAATAATTTACAAATGCTATTGCATTGCATTATTAGCTTACTGCACGGGCACATTCCAAAACATATATACCTAAACAAAGTGGAGTTAGTCTACGAAACAGTCAGATGAAATGAAATAAATCATGCAAGAAAAGAAGCCAATAGATAGCCAGTTCAAACGCTACTGCCTGTTGTCAATGGACTTACACTGTATTTCTTGTTGGAGTAAGAAATAACATGTATACTTGACGATACACTTAACAAATAATGTTTTTTTTTTTTTTTCAGTTTGACATTATGAGATGTAAAATGCTGTGTGAAATGAAACTCTGAATGATGAAATACAAATACATGGCCATGATGGTTTGATTACAGTGTGTTTCAGTTGAAAATAAAAAGCATATATATAAATAGCAATATATTCAAATTGCAGCAGACAATCCGGTAAATATAAGTGGCACATGAAGGACTATTCCTGAGCTACTCTGTAATTGTCCATTGACATCAGATCTAATCAATTAGGAGAGTGAAAAGTTAATTCCCTACTGTATTTCACAACATCTATCACAATCACCTTTTCTCCTCTTTCCCCCTCTTCTCCCTTGTCTCCCTTTAAGCCCGGTAACCCCTGTAAAAATACAACTAGAAATAAATACACAAGCCTAGAGACTCATTGGTCCAGGGGAAAATAACTTTAACTCACATCCATTCCAGGAGTTCCAGCAGCTCCCTTAAAAAAGAAGAAAAATATATAAGAGATGTATGAAAATATATAAGAGAAAAAATCTAACATTATTATGCGATTGGAATTTTGAACGATTTGATAATAAATAAATGGTCAAAATATCTAGCATTTTTACTAACTTTAAATATTAAAAGGATAATTTACCCAAAAATGAAAATTTGCCTTAAAGTGAATGTCTGCTCTTTTCCATTCAAAGTTGAATGGTCTCCAAGGTGGTCCCTGGTCCCCATCCACTGTCAGCTAAATACACTTCTTGACCAATTAATTTCCATGATTCACACTCTTAAGAGTGTCATTTTTATCCAATTAAATGTTTAAATGCAGTGCACAACAAAATAATATATTCACAATAGATATTTGCATGACTTTTCCAAGCCTTTTTAAGATAAAACTAATTTCAGTAACTTTTCCATGTCTGGAATTCCCTATTTTTGAAAAGTCCTGAGAACCCTGTAAATATTTATTTTTGTGTGAAAGGCCTACATGGTTTAAAACAAAATGAGGATGAGAAAATGAAGGCCACATATTCATTTTTGGGTGAAAAATCCCTCACTATTTTAAATTTAATAAAAAAAAAAATTTTAAGACTTAATTTTATAACAAAATTCCATCAAATTGAATTGAATAATCTTTAAAAAAAAAACAAAAAAAGGCTTAAGTATTTTTTGACTGCTTTAACATGTAAAATAATTGTTGGGAGTACTTACAGGTAATCCATATGGTCCTCTGGGTCCAGGATCACCAACATCACCCTTCTCACCCTGTGACAGGTACATTGAACACAGTCTTTTTTTAAACAACTCTAGTGTGTAGTATTAACTTAAACTTCCTATAGAAACATGTGAAAATTGTTCTCTGAGGGTCATCAGGTTTCCAAGTGTGGACCATTTGTAATCATGAGCTTTAATTATTATTCTTATTATATTGAACTAAGAAATTTCCTAGGGATAAAAAAATAAATAAAAAATCAAGAACTAGCCGATAGTAGCATTTGTATTTTGTAATTCATAATTAGTACCACCTAATTTACAACACAGTTTCTGCCCTAATAATTGCACTTGAGAACATTACCTAGGGAAGACAATGACAACCAACAACTAAAGCCAAAATAAAAACTTACTATATCTCCCTTTGGACCTGCAGGACCAGGAGCGCCAATTGGTCCATCCATTCCCTATAAATAAAGGTGTGTATAAAGCATTGCATCTGCATTTATAAATATTTAATATAAAAAAAAAAAAATCTAATAAATAATCAGACTGCCATACATTACAATTAACACATTTTCAATCTTCTTATCATACTTTTCTTTATCTTTAACAATTTCTCATGCAAACAGAAATCTCAAATAAATACACCGAGGAGCATGAATAAACAAGAAATGTTAATGTTAATGGATGAGTGAGTGAGTGTTAAATCTGAAGTGTGCAATTCTTTCAATTTTAAAATACTTCTTTCACCAAAAAGAGTACACACTGGCTCTGTAGTGCTTTCTCAACTTTGCTCTGATAATTGGGCAGATTATGAACAGACATAGTGACATTGGCTAAACCAATGGCATGAGTTTGAGCAGGGGCTATCTATTTGGCCGACCAATGCAAGTGCTTATTTTTCCAATTTTGTTTGGTGACGCTACTTGTGCATAAATCACACACTTCGGTTTAAAATTCATGAGCAGACAGATTATGTTTTGTTTTTGATCTTTGTGCCTTTAATTGCCCTTCTAGAATTTGGATATCATACTATATAGTCATTGATATAAAGCGTTGAATAAAATGTAACAATACTGAGTCTAACCACATTCTCCCCGTTCACCATAAAAGTGTCACATGACCCATTTCAGTATATTTTTAAGATGTAGGATGGTGGTGGGGGATGAAGCGTGGTTGCTTGAGACTCACCCTGGGTCCCATCTTGCCGTCAAAGCCAGATGCTCCCTGTGCATTTATGGAGGTATGAGTGGAGGTATGAAAAGTGGGATTAGTACATGATGAACACAGTGAACCGGACAAAAAAATAACGTTGTCAACTCAGCTGTTAACAAAGATAAACAAATGGACATAAAAAACACACACAAGGTTTAAGGTGCAGCAAAGCAGACTTAGCTGACCATACAAGAAGAAAAGGAGGGAAAGACACTTTCGTAACAGCATACAAATGGACTGTGTGGGGAATGAAGGGAAAGTTTAGAAGATGTTGAGTTAAAGAGGCAGGGTCAGGGCACTGAGATCCCAGGATGCACGGCTGTCGTGTACTTACAGGGAGACCCAGGGGTCCTCTGTCACCCTTATGCCCGAGCTCCCCACGTGCTCCCTTGAGACCATGCAAACCTGGTTCCCCCTAGAGAGGAGTGGCAGAGGATGGTTTAGGGGGTGCTGCAACATTTATTCAGGAGCATTTGGTCATCTTTTTGCATTCATTGGAAAAACGGAACAAGTTTGTATGCTCCTGAATAAATTTGACCTGATATTCAACAATGACCCGAGTGATTAAGGAGTTAAGAGCGGAGGTTAAAATTGAGGAGGTGGGGAGACCTGCTGCAAACTTCAAAGCACGTGACCTTAATGAAAATAAATGTTCACACATTTGCTATAATTTTTGATAAGAGTGCAGTTTGCTGTCTGAAAGATTTCTGCCAAGTTTGCAGCATGCCTTAAACACTGAATGTCAGTATTACATGAGTTGGGATTAATTTGAGTAATTTAGGAAGGCAGTCACTTGAACTGATTTTATTAGCTACGAAGTTAAGAAAAGGCTGGTCTCATGAAAAATACGTGACTGTGGCGACAATTTTGCAAATTATATTCATAGTATGTTTCGCAGCAGTTTCAAGGTGAAATGTCCACTGAGTAGCACTTAAAGCAAGTTCAATTTTCTCCAAAACAGCTGAAGTGTTTAAGGTAAATGCTCTAAGGTTTAGGGTAGGGAGGTCGGTTTTGTTGATTTAAAACTCAAAGGAAACGTGAAACAATTTGCCATTTGTGGCATAATACTGATTACCACACACATTTTGACTTGCCCTCCTTTTCTTAAGAAACAAAAACAAACAGAAATCTGGGTTACAGTAAGGCAATTTAATGGAAGTGAATGGGCCAATTTTTTTTTTAACATTAAAATACTTAATGTTTAATGTTGTTATAGCATCTCCAGTGTCCTTTTCACTGGAAACTGCCACGATACATAGAATGAGCCAAATAAAAATTATTTTGCAAAAATGTAGGCATAGTAGTGTGATTTTGTGTGACCAGATATGTTCAGACACAGGCATGGCTGTGGCACTGATATTAGCTATAGCATCAAAATTCTCCTGTAGTGTCATTCTGTCTCCATCCTGTACTGACTTACCTTTGGCCCAGGGAATCCATGAGGACCCTGCAACCCATACAGACAGATACATTATCTCATGGGTTATGGGAAACCAGTTTAAAAAATCACAGACTTCACTTTAAAGAGTGACATTCATTTGTGCAAAATCCATATGCTGCTTGTTATACAATCTACTCATACTGAGTTACCTTTCTAGATATGATTTGATATCTATATTGGCAACACAGACCTAGAATAACAGAATGTCAATAAACTGCATGCAGCATTATATAACTGCCTTGATGTACAAAGGACAGGCAAGCATAATAGACTTTGTTTTGTGCTTATATATGCTACTCGGTCATAAAGGAAAAATGTTCTTTGCTTTTTCAACTCACCATGGGGCCAGGTGATCCATGTGGCCCAGGTGCACCAGGTGGCCCTATTATCTGTTAATATGAGACAAATAAAACCATCTCAAATGAAAAATGGCCACCTAAATAGCAGCCAGGTGAACAGCAGGGCAAGATTCTAGTTTGGAAAATGCAATTTAATTAATCTGGCGCCGAATCTGACCTGTCAAGTATAATTCCATGTAAAGTGATTTGGCATAATACATGTGAAACGATGACAAAGCATTAGCTCTACATACATGCGCTGAGATCACGAAACCTGTCATCACATTCAAATAAGACTTGTCTCAGTTGTCTACAGCTGTGGTTGACGGTGAGTTAAAAAGCAAACCATGCATGTATTATTAGATCACATTTTGGTTGGACACTATTGTTGGCTGTCCTTACCAAGGGTCCCTGAGGGCCATGCAGGCCGGCGTCTCCTTTGTCTCCTTTAAGGCCATTCACACCCTGCGGGCACATTACCAAGGTATGACTTAACTAAAGCAAACAATGCGACAAGCCATTAGGCCTGTTCAGGATCACTCATGCTTAATGCCATTAGTGTCAACATATGATATGCAAGGATAATTTTACCTGTAATCCAGGGAGACCCATCGCTCCCTTGTCTCCTGATATTCCAGGCATTCCCATGTCCCCTTTTGACCCTTTGTGACCCTGTGATGTGGATGATATTAATTGTGAAATATATTATTATGTAAAGACTGATTACATAACTGACTGACTAACTGACTGTGAGTGATTTAGATCAGACTACAGACAATAACAACAAAACAATGAGAATATTTCCCCTTACCCTTTCTCCATCCAGTCCAGGAAGTCCAGGAACACCCTGGTCACCCTGTGAAAAGAAATCATATTTCTCTCTAGACTGCAATGTACTGTAGTAACATTGTCTTCACAGAGATCACTAATATAATCTTATATCTTCCTCTTTCTGTGTGTACTGTACCAGTTGCATGCAAATTAAATGCTAAGCTGATCACCAATACTGCCCACAATAAATTGCCCATCATGGCCAAACTTTAGACAGTACAGCATAAATGTTGTTACCTTGATTCCCTTTGGTCCAACTGGCCCAGGAGGCCCGGGGGGACCCTAAATGACAAAAGATAAACAACACATGACAATGAGATACATTTTCATGTGAAGTATAATAGCCCAAAAATTGTTTTTGTATAGATGCACACATAGACAAACAAAAATGAATGACCTGTTGAACTAAGATCCCTAATAAAGGATTCTAATTTGCTCGTGCTATCTATCATATTGTGTTTGTGATTCGTAGTTGTATTTTGAATGATTTACTAACTGCGGCAATAACCACACCTGCAAATATGCTGGACACCCCCAAAAAGAAGGCTTTTGCATGTGGTAAATGTTCCAAGTGTAAAACCATGCCGCTCACTTTCAGCTCTCACTACATACCATCTTATTTGATATAATGTAAGACAGGGCATTTATTTTAAATTCCATTCATGTAAGGTGTATATTAAGCAATATCACATGAGCAAGAGTGCTGTATGGCCCTATATCAGCACTACTGTGGCCGTAGGCACAAGGCCATAGGTGATCACAACAGTGCTGATTTAGGGCCATACAGCACAATTGCAAATGTGATATTGCTTAGATACAGCAGTTTAATGAACAGGTAAATTTAACAAATGAACATGCAAGGGTCAGGTGAAATGTTACATTTTGCCACCCAGAACTGGAACCAGCTTCCTGAAGAGGTCAAGCGTGCTCCAACAGTAGACACATTCAAGTCCAGACTGAAAACACATCTGTTCAACAGTGCGTTCTTCACGGAACACTGTGCTGCACTCACCGATTGCACTACACTATATTATTCCTGTATTATTTTCCTATTTTATAAATTTGTTATATATTTTTTTTACATGTATTTATTTTTATTTTAGTTTCTTGTTCTTAACTGGTTTAAAATGTTTTACATATATCTTATATTTTATTTTGAATTTTTATTTAAAGCATTTCGAATTGCAATTGTGTATGAAATGTGCTATATAAATAAACTTGCCTTGCATACAGATTTATCAATAATTTGCAGGGCTTTAGTTGAAGTTCTACAGGCACAGACTTTGTTTACATCTACCAATAAATTGGAAGTGAGCTTAACACTTGGTAATCTGAAGGAATTTTGTCCTTACTTACTCATGGTTTCTGTGTTCAGTCATCACTGTATTACTGCACAGACATTCTTATCAACATGAAGGCAAGTTTGCGGTTCTATCAGCAATATTAGAATAAAGTCCTTTAGTAATAATAGGTGGATCCAGTTCTGTGAAACCATAAAACAGGCACTCAAGTGTTTTATCCCTTTCCACTCATGCATTCACACACACTTCGACCCTTGTTACGATGGAGACAATGCTCATCTTATGTCAGATAAAACTAATGTTAACAAAGATGGGCACATCAGCAACCCAAAATGTTCTCATAACATTGAGCTGCTGTTAGGAGCATTAGCAGAATTAAGAAAGAAATACGTTTATGGAAGGGTTGTGTACATGCAGGGCAACGATATAGCACTCATATAACACACAGACAAGACAGGGGTGAATTACCGTAACTGTAATAGTTGTTATCTTCTGTAGGCGGCCAGGAGGAAGGGAGGGTAAGAGATAATATAATAGTTATGCACTAGAACAACCTATGTGTCAGCATGCTTCCTGTCTGTCCCCATTGCTCAAAAACGAAAATTCTCTCATCATTAACTCACCCTAATACCTTAATACTTTTTTTCTTCTGCTGAACACAAACAAAGATTTTTAGAATATATCAGCTCTGTTGGTCCATACAATGCAAGTGAATGGTGGACAGAATTTTGATGATCCAAAAAGCACATAAAGGCAGCATAAAAGTTATCCATATGACTCAAGTGGTTAAATCCATGTCTTTAAAAGTGACATAATGGGTGAGAAAAGTCCCTTTTTAATATAAATCTCCACCTTTGACCAGCTCGACCAGTAGGTGGCGACATGCTTAAAGAATGTGAATCGCTAAAAAAACAAAAGATGAAGAATGTGGTAGTGAAAGTGGATATTAATAGTAAAAAATGACTTAAATATTGATCTGTGTTTCACCCACACCTATTATATAACTTCAGAAGATATGGATTTAACCACTGGAGTCATTTGGATTACTTTTATGCTGCCTTTATGTACTTTGTAACACTTTACATTTCCAGTCACCATTAATTTGCTTTGTATTAACATAGAGCTGAGATAATCTTATAAAAATCTTCCTTTGTGTTCTCCAGAAGAAAGTCCTACACATCTGGGATGGCCTGAGGTTAAATGATGAGAGTAAATGATGAGAATTTTCATTTTTGAGTGAACAAGTTCTTTAAATTATAGCATTATACTTTGTGTATACTACACTGGCATTAATAATTATAATAATAACAATAATAATAATTCTAATAAAAAAACATCTACCACTGCTGTGATGGAATTTTTTAATGAAGCTGCTGAGGGAGTGACAGTAAATGTTGCTTCTTTCTTTGTTCTGATTGACAATATCCACTGCTCTGTATTTTTCCTCTGATGGAAAGTCACACAAATGTTGTTGTGGATTTGTTCTATTTCTATGGAGCAAATGAAAAAGCAAAAATAATATTTGTCTCCAATTCACCGCTATATAAATTTACTGTGCTATACTATACTTCCGTGTCCCAAACTAAGAAATGTGAAAAGGTTCCATGGAAATGTATCCATTACCCATTATTAAGTTACAGTAAAATGGTGAGTCTTCATATTTATACCGAGTAAAAAAATGACCTGGAAAAAGATCAATACTGTCTTAATTTTGGCAGTTCATCCAAAATAATGAAAATTCAGTTATCTTTTACTCTGCTTTATGTTGCTCCAAAACCATACTTTCTTTGATCCGTGGATCAAAAAGTCACTATTCACTTTCATTGTATGGAAAAAAGACAATATAAAAGCGAATGGTGATGCTGTTATTCTGCCTAACAACTCCTTTTGTGTTCTGCATAAGAGAGAAAGTCATATGGGTTTGGAACAACACGAGGGTGAGATAATGAAGACAGAATTTTCAGTTTTAGTTACACTAGCTCATACATATGAATAAAAGGTCATACATATGAATTTAAATAAAGACCATATAATTTGAAATGAAACATTTCTGAAAAAGCACGACTAACCTGAAGAGCCTCTTGGATGTTTCCATTGTAGTCTATGATTTCAGTTGTACCCTGGTCACCTTTCTCCCCAGATGGACCCTGAAAACAATGACATTTACAGTATTGTAGTGAAGAAATTGAAATGCTAGCACTGTTTATCCTGAAGTAAAAAGAAACAATCTGTGATGAGACAGGCTTGGGACAATACGCTCATTGTGATATTAAATACGCTCATCTTCATTAGCATAGAAACGAAGACAATGTCATAGTGCTGTTTTTAATCACATACTTTCTTTGAAAGAGTAATGACAAACAAAACAGTATGTTTCAAAATATCACATACACCACATTTCTTTTATCAGCGAGGACTTTACTCCAGGTGACACAGCACACTGATGGGAAATGGTCTTAGAAATAGAACATAACTTCCAATTGCACAGTCATTTATTAACTGACAGTCACTTATTTACTGACCCAATTCATTGCATTATATCCTGGATTTGTGAAAACACAATACAGTAAATCCTGCCCCTTCTGGTTTCATTCAGTCAAGTACAACCTAAACATGATTACGTCAGCATTACAGTGCATTTTAGGGTTTCTGCATTGACGCATTCAGTTCTTCATGTTCTATCCAACTTTGCAAATTATGGAGGCGTTCACGTTGCAAAAAATGTCAGTTGACATAATTCAATCCACCCCATAATAACTGTCGGTGATGATGTCAGATGGTGGCATGACGTCAGAATAAAGCTCATTCACAGAGCAATGTCACATTCACTTGTCAGACATTACTCACTTGTGGTCCTGATGGGCCAACATCGCCTTTGTCTCCTGTATCCCCCTGTCATAATACAATATGCACTGAGATTATATTTACAACAGTAAAATGTTGCCTATTGTTATAGCAACGCATAACAAACATTTGATTTAATCAAATTTCAGTTTTAAGTTTCAGTTGATTTGAACTTTCCAATGCACAACTTACAACAAAATATTGACTGACCTTTGAACCTTTAGAGCCTGGCGTCCCCGATTCCCCTTGCTCTCCCTAACAATTATTTGAAGTAAATTAAAGATTTATCATACGCATACAGAAGCAACCTGAAAAATATCTGCTGTTCTGTGTAGTCAGATTAATCATGGTCAATGTTACCAGAGGAGCAATAACCTGATTAAATTCTGGTGCTAAAACAAAGGAATGTCTGTTCACTACTCAAACCACCCTTGAGAATTACACAGATGGAAATGTGGCTTGCACATATAAAATTTCATCTCTTACCTTGTTTGAAAAACTAATAAGAGATTGTTTATTTGAACTCTGGACAGTCTGTCAATAAATGGATTTTCCTTTGGGATTATGATAAAGGATGGAGGGATTCATTACATGTCATGCATCTTTGTCTTTGTTTAGACTGAGACAAAAACCTCCTGCAGAGCCAACCCGCAGCATAAACACAGCTAATTCCAGCACTGCTGTTTGTTGAAGGATTACAGGTAGAGAAAATTAACTTTTGTCTAAATCTCATTCAAAGTAAATAGTTTCCTGAGGAAGTTTGGCAGGGTAATTATTTCATATCCCCAAGGCAATCTGGAGGTTTTAATATTTCGACCAAAGTAAACACGAAATTAAAGTCTGTGAAATCTTGGTGGTCATGTTTGACAATGGGCTATGGATCGCCACTATGGTGAGTACTTCATAATTTTTCACTTCGAAGTACTCAAAGGAATAGTTCACCAAAAATGAAAATTCTCTCATCATTTACTCACCCTCATGCCATCCCAGATGTGTATGACTTTAATTCATCTGCTGAACACAGATTAACATTTTTGAAGAATTTATCAGCTCTGGAGTTCCATAAAATGTATGTACATGGGTGCCAAAACATTTAAGCTCCAAAATCCACATAAGGGCAACATAAAAAGCTCCAGATGACTCCAGTGGTTAGATAAATGTCTTCAGCAATAATATGATAGGTGAGGGTGCGAAAAAGCTCAATTTCAAGTTTTGTAAATTTTTTCTGTAAATTCTCTTCCCTGCTCAGTCAATCTCCACTCCTCTGTTTTTGGTGATTCACAGTCTTAATGCATATCGCCCCCTACTGGGCAGAGATGAGAATTTCTGATAAAAATGTATCACATAAAGATAAAAAATGTATCTGTTTCTCACCCACACTTAATGTATAACATCGTGTCTGAACACATGGATTTAACCACTGGAGCTTAAAAATTTTGGCACACATTCACTTCCATTGTATGGACCTACAGAGCTGAAATATTCTTTTAAAAATCTTTATTTGTGTTCAGCAGAAGAAAGTCATACGCATCCGGGATGGCAGGAGTGTAAGTAAATCCTGAGAGAATTTTCACTATCCCTTTAAATGGATGGTTCATCCAAAAACAAAAACAAATATCTGCCGTGGAACACAAAGGAGATGGCAAAATGACAGCCTCAGTCAATATTCACTTTCATTGCATCCTTTTTCCACACAATGTAAATATAGTAAATGGTGAATGAGGCTAACATTCAACCTTACTGTACATCTCCTTCTGTGTTTCATGGAAAAAAGTAATGCTTGTTTGGAACAAGTAAATGATGACAATTTTTTAATTTTTTAATTTTATTTTAGTTTATATGTCCATTTCTTTCCACAGAAGCTTATTTTACAAATGGAAATACAAAAATAACACATAATTGTACAATAGTCTAGACATTTTTGCTCATTGTGGTATACAAGTTAACACATCTTGTCAAAAGGTGTCCTCATATGTCCTGTTTACCACAGAAAGTCACTGTCAGCTCATCTTACCTTCTGCCCTGCTGGACCTGTTTCTCCACTTTCACCCTTGCCTGGAGGCCCTGGTTCTCCTCTCTCACCCTGAAAAGACAAAATTTGACAACTGTTTGAATATTTCTATAGTCCTGTAAGTCCAACATATAGTTTAGTTTTTGTCTGTCTCTCGCTCCTTTTTGTCAAACTTCTTTATCATAAATTCTCACAACAGGCATATGATGGCTGTATGAGTAAGTACCACACATTGATTTGATAAGATTAGACTTCTCTCCTCTTCATGTGTATTGAGCTCTTTGAAATGACCAATAGAGGGCAGTATGGCAGCACTTGACATCTCTTGAGAAGACACTTGAGTCTGGAGTCTATTTAACATCTCTTCATAGGTGCCTCACTGCACAAGGCTGGTCACCTAGGGCACCACCAGCTGGGGGAGTGGTGTGGGGTGAGGAGGGGGGTGCACATGCAGAGTCCGTCCCACCAACAACGAACATACATTTTTTGGTTGAATTATCTCTTTAAACAAAATGTCTTAGGGGTATATCAAAGTGATATCTTGTTTAATATGTTGTTTTGGTGGTTTCTACCTTGTCAGTTCACTTCAACTTAACACCTGCACTCGCAAAAATTCAGTTCAACCTAATCAATTAAGGGAAATAAAATTGTGGCAAAAGCATTGTGAGATATCTCCAATGTATATGGAGACCCTTTCTCTTTCTCTTAGAGCTGTCTGCCATTACAAATGCAGGGGTCCTTGAAAGGAATGCCAAAAAATAAAAACAAATCAATTACTGATCTGCAATTGATTCCAATTCACTGTCAGCTGGCCTTACATTTAATGTACTATAGTGTGGCACGATAGCTTTAGGAGACCACAAGGGGGCAATATAACATTTACTGTACTACAATGCCATGCAGGTGGCAGTCTTTCTTCAAGAACAATCAAAGTAACGTTGATGAGTTTGCAGATGTTTTTAGCTGGTGTAACTGTGGAAATTAAATTATTAGAAATGGTGACATTTATTATGCAATTTCTCTGCATGGAGCCTTGATTAGGTTTCATTGAAAGAGAAATCTACACAATATATCATCTAGTTATGCTAGAGTAAATAATCAATGTCCTTTCATAATGATTTGGGGCGAATTTGATGGAAAACTCTGTGAGTTCCACTCTATGGTGCTGCCTCCAATTTTGAACACCCTCGGAGTCATAGCTAGGCAGATGCTGAGCAGCGGGTGTGTGTACCTTCATCAAAAATAATATAGTGGGACCCCCTTCAAGTTACCCTGCCATTCACACTTTACCAATGTTGTATTGAGAATAATGTATGAGAGACAAATACTATTGTACAATGATTAGCCTTATTTATATCTGATCAGAATCTGATATACTGTATATATATCAATAATCATTGGCAAAATTAGCTTATTATCGGTGTGCGGAAAATGCATCAATCACAAGCCTAGTGCTTGATTAATAAGCCCACCCAAAATCTGAATTAAACCATAACATTAAATTAGAAAAGATCACTTGCTGTCTGTTACATACAAACCCACCTTAGTTCCTGGCAGGCCTGGTAGCCCAGGCTCACCTTGAGGCCCAAAGAAACCAGGTTCACCCTGCATAAACAAGTTGAAGAAAAACACTGAGGCAACACTTTTCCCAACAAAACATGCATCTTTCAGTTGAAGCAACACATGGAACTGTCAATCAATGTTATTTAAGCAAAAAAAAATCAGCATGTACAAAAAAAACAAGAAATCCATACAGTAGACATGATAGTCTTCCAAAACTTCACTTTGATATCATATCCATTATTAAAACGACTTTCATTTCTTGGACTGATTTGACATGGTGGTCTAGGTGCATTCTTTTCTTTTATAAAATATTTGCTTATCTAGATGAAAGTGCAAGTACTGTGAAATAAGTTAATATAGAAATTCTGATGTAAAAGAAAAGAGACACTTGATGTAACTAATTTCACAGAAAGGGTTTGAAAGTTTTGCTGAACAGCATGGCTATTGCTGGTCCACCTCTCAGGCCAGGACCAAATGGCAAACCCTAGTGTTTTCAGTAGGGTTTGCCGCAAAGCTTATCAAATATAAAATATCTGCTTTTTGTTGTGGTGCAGTATTTTCTGTTCAGCTAGTATGCTATAATCTATCTTATTAGGAGTGAATAAGTATTGTGTACACATGTAAGGGTAAAAAGAATAATATATAATTATCTCAGAATCCTTTAATAGTAGTTGTGAGCATCACATTAGCACAATGTTACCATCCAAAGCATTCAGTCCCTAAGTAAAACCAGGGTTAAATAAAAAGGGAGAGATTTTTACAAGGCCAACAGTTTGCAAGCATAAAAAAGAATACAGGCAAACAAACCAAAACAGCAACAAGCATTAGCTCATGCTTGTTTGAGCATTCTTTGCATTGCAAACTATGAAACATTCTGAGAGAGGACCCAGAAGGACAATGATTTTTCATTGCTCCAATGATTTTTCACTCATTTTCTTTTATATCAGAGTCAAAACATTATTTAGCCAGTTTGGAGCACATGCACACTTGTAATCAACCATTTCATTTTCAGTAAGTTCCAAACACAAAACCAAGCGGTCAAATAACCTTTGATGGCTCTGGAAAAGTATATTCTGTATGACTTAAGACACTCTGTCTGTGTTTGATTGTTTGTTGTGGATACTATTTGAATAATCATAATCCAAGTTTAGTGACACCATCAATTTATGTACTAAGATTTCAGTATGAAAATATCATGTAACCATCAGAAACAGTCAGACACCTCGTTTCTAAAGTAAAGTAAAGTAAAGTTTAGCTTTACTCCGAAGTGTGATAATAAGCTAGTTAAGTTGGCAAGTAATAGTCTTGCAACAACATTGCAAAGCTAATAAATGATTGTTCACCATTGAAACATGAATTGATGATGCATTAATGAATCAATCTTGATTGAATAGCCCTATATTCAGCACACTCCATCCAAAACTAAAACTAATTGAAGCCATGTCAAACAGGTTAATGCAAAATGACTTTTTGGCTGGATTATGGGGATGGGTGGGACTTGGGGTTTTAGGCATGAAGACCCAACATTTACCTTAATCCCGGGAAGTCCAGGCAGCCCTGGAAGTCCTGGCTCTCCCTACATAGGAAAAGTGCAACAAATTACAGCCAAACCAAGCCACCACCACTGGCCATGAGCCTGGAAACCCATCACAACCACAGTAGGTTTACTATTAGCCCGCTATGTTAAAAGATTGGCCTGGTTCACCAAGTAAAGTGAAAACCCAAGATTCAAGCAAAGAAGGACTAGTAATCTAATGGTGCACCGTAAACCCTAATGTTGTCATTACTGGAAAAATCAAGTTGTCTGAATTAAACATTACTTGAAATGTCAAGTCTTGGGTTCATAACTCAAATATGTCCATTTAACTTATTTATCTTAAAAATCTATAGACAAGATTTTCAGTGTAAATAACTCGATTAATTACAAAACTGAGGATGAGAGGAAAACTCACAACCCATTGCGCTTGAATTATTTAACTATGTTTTGTTGGTCCAAGTGAACATATAGGGGCATTAAAATAGTTGTTATTAAGAATTAATAGAGGGTTTAGCTCTTTTGCAGTATTCATGTTTTTATTTTTTTTTTTACAAATAGTTTGTGTGATAACATCATTAGGTTGATCTGTGTCCTTTTTGGTCAAGTTGGACCCTGTTGAAACTCTATTTCAATTCACCTTGTGCATATGCAACTGAAGTACCGGTATAAATCCGGGGATTAAGACATATCAGACCGCTCATCTGGGTTCTGCGAGCCGTCTCTACGGCTTCTCGTATAACTGTGCGATCTCTACAAGTAAGCTAAAATAATTTCAACTCAAATCAATGTTTCATATGCATTTATTTAGCAAGTAGTCTTGTATAATAGGCTGAATATTGAAGAGCCAGACGGTCATTTTTAACGAAGTAAACACCAACAGATCTTCAACGCAAACCGGAGGTTGATTCCAGCTGTTCAGTGATTTCTTTCTTCTCAAATTCATAATTTCAATGCAAATCTGTATTTGTATTTATTTATTTGCTTATCAGTCATGTAATAAGTGGGATAATGTACAGTCAGCCGGTTTTTATCGCACAATAATCCGCTTCAGGTTCATACAAGACCCCTCCTCTTTGTGTCGGGGTCCTGATCACCCTGTCGGGGTTTATTGTACGATAACAACTGGCTGACTGTACATTATCCCTTGCATATATACTGTAAATATATATATATACATTTCATCAGAGAATTACGTTTATTTAACTCAAATGTTTAAGTAGAATCAACAATATTTAAATAGCAAACCTGGGTTAAGTCTGTTTGCATTTTGTTATCTTAACTTAAGTAGTTAAGTTCATCCTAATAAACACTAAGTTAAGTGATCTTAATTACACAAGTTTTTGAGATGCGATTACTCAATTCAATTAAAGTGAATTGAACTTATTAGGTTTTTCAGTATGTTGACGTAGGATTGCTTCCATCAAACTTGTATACTCTTCTTGTTGTATTGTAATTTCCATGGTACTTTTACGTTTGGACTATTTTTAAGCCTGCATGTTAAAGTCTAGTATAATTGGCAGGTGGATCTATACCTGTGTATATCATGCTACAAGTAGCCTATGGATCCCATTAGAACTTAAGATGTATTATCATTGTACTGTGCACTCAGTAAACCTTGAGAAGAAGTGGAAGAAAAGCCAAATCCTCAGAAGCACTAACATACCTTGTCACGGATAATGTTTAATTGTTAGTTAGTCATTCATGCTCTGTTGAAATTAATACACATGTGGAATATGAGTAGGAACAGTGGTCAAATCGGCTGCATTAAATAGATCACAGACAGCAGTTTGAGCGTTTTCTCAACACTTCTGATTATCAATTCTGTAAGTGTAGAACTAGCTGTCCTCTTGGGGTTCACACTGAATTCTGAGCAGATTAATTATTCAGTGGAGCCTAACAGTATTTTAATAAGCAATTGGAAGTTATGAAGCACATTGTAAAAACAGATTAATCAAAAAGACAAAGTATGCAAAGCTATATAATTCCATGTTCGAGAATTATCCTTTTGTATTCATGTGCATGATGAGGAGTAAATGAATGGACTGTGATGCCCAGGTGTAATAAGGCACAAACTGAATGGAACCTGAAAAAAATCAAGCCATAAATATTATGATATAGATTACCTTGTGAAAAGATAAGAACTTCTTATCAAACGAGCAGGTTGTAAATTGAAGTTGAATTAAGTTTTTTGGGTGGAGCTCCACTGTAGCAGATTTGTGCTCTGTTTACATGCTTATTAGAGTTGAAAGCAAATGTTTGCAAGCTTTATTCAGCCACACAATAGATGAAAGTTAGTACAATATTAATGGATTTTTGCATTTAGATAAATCATTAATGACTGTTTTGTTAAAATAATTTTTGCATGTTCTCATTAGATAATCAGCTGTCATTTGGACTCGTGTGCTGTAAATATACATCCTTCCAAATTGTTCCAAAACACATTAAGCACATAATCTTGGTAACAATTCAGTATGAGCTCTGTAGCTTTACCTTTTGTCCACCACGTCCTGGCTCACCTGGCTCACCCTATAATAATAAGAATGCTCATAAATATCATGAACGTAACCAGATGCTGAGAAAAAAAAAAAAAAAACACACACACACACACACAATGCAAACTCACCAATACATATCAACAAAGATAAAAATAGATTCCGATTTCCTGGCTTACCTTGATGCCAGCAGCGGAAGACCCTGAATCACCCTGTGAGAGATTAAAAAATCATAGTAAAAATATTTTTCTGTCTGTATTTTTTTTTTTTTTTAATCTACTGTGCTATCAGGAAATGCCCTTTGCTAAGGAATGAGTGTAATGATGACAGTGTAGAATTGTACCTAATTTATTCCACATGCAGGTGTTTTTGCAATATAATCTAAGCATGAGTATTCTAAGCAAGTCACACTGTTGCTGAGCATGCCAAAGCCTCTTGTTAAACTGGCACACATAGAAGCTCTGCTGTTAGCCAGACAGATCCACCAGATTTTGCAAGTGCAAAGCAAAGCAGATTAGCTTGAGTGAAACAAATGACTAGAGCTGAGTATCCATTGGCTCGATCTTCGACCACTTCCACAATACCAAAAGGAAATTAACAGGAAATGAGGCAAGAGGTTGTCAAGGAGTTTGATTCGAAGGTTTATGAGCTAGAATTGGTTAGATATTATCCACCTTAGTTATGTGTTCTAATTCACTTCAATTTGTCAGTACATTGGGATATTTTGACATTTTTATTCCACACTACCTATAGATTTCCACATTCCCTTGGCATAAGGAGGTTAATCAAAGTAAGTCAACAAGAAAACTAATTGCAACCCATTTTAATAACATAATCAGACAAATGTCTTTGGTATTTAATGAGAAAGAAATTAAGAGTGAGACTTGATTTTATCCATCAGTATTTGATTGGATCGATAAAAGTGTCTGTTACTATATTCTATAATGCTATTACATCCTATAACATTATTGCATTCTATAAAGAGTTGGGTAGAGGGAGGCGAGGGGCTAAAAATTAAGAAGGATTGGTGAACTCAGCCAAAAAGTAAAGTCGTTTCAGAGTTGGAGCAAGTTACATTTTGATTAAAGATTGCGAAGACAGACATTTTTTTTTACTTGGAATAACGGGCAAGTAAACTGAGTGAATTGTTCTTTACCCTAAATATGACTGAAGATGAGCCTCTGATTATAAAAAGTAATCAACTAAATGCCCCCTCCAAAATTATATACTCCCTTGTTCAGCATTATAGCTCTTTCTCCAGCCTCCTTTCTCTGTTCATCAAATAGATTTAATGAAAAAAGAACTGCTGGCAGAGAGAGAAAGAGGATTTATGCTGCCATCTAATATCAAGTCAA
This sequence comes from Xyrauchen texanus, assembly GCF_025860055.1. Lineage (NCBI taxonomy): Eukaryota > Metazoa > Chordata > Actinopteri > Cypriniformes > Catostomidae > Xyrauchen > Xyrauchen texanus. The sequence goes on from NC_068276.1 coordinate 51,896,650, forward strand.
GGCAACTTGAACAAATGCATAATACAATACGCTGGTGTTAATCTTCTCAGATACTCAGCACAGACACTCCAGAGAATCTGCGTCACATTAAACAGATGTGTGCCAACCTAGTGCAGACCATTGACATTTAAATCAGTCAGATGGTTGAGTTCAGTTTGGGTGAAAGAGCTGGCACAGTTGATGTACAGGTGCAACAAGATCTGACATTGTCTTCCTGCTTCAAAGAGCAATTCCCCAAGGGAATAAAATCTGGAAAAAAAAACATTGCAGGTGTTTGTTTCATCTCCTTCGAGAAGAACATTAGATGAGAAAAATCTCCATCTACGGTTTTCTGCGCAGCGTAGTTCTAGCGGGAAGGCTAGCAGCTGTACATCATCGCACCATTAGCTGGGTAATTCCCAGCCAATCACATGTAAGCTGTTGCTTTATAAGTCTGCTCACAATCTATCACATTGCTGTTTCAGTGCGCTAACGCGGCAACCTCCACCACCACCAGTTAAGTCCCGTCCTGCATGGGGGTAGGCTCCTCGCCCCTGCCTCCTATCTCCGGAAGGATATGACGATTCCGAGTACTACAACTTCGGGACGCCAGACGGGGCCTACGCCAAAAAGAGCTGTTTTATATTCATCAAATAAATGTCATCTTTAATTTCACTCAAGTCTGCGAGTCTTCCTGGTAGAAATAAAATGAAAGTCCAATGGCATTAATTTCAGAGAAGCTAAACGTCTTAGGGACGTGATGTGCTGCGAGGAGCAGAGGGCAGAGGATCGTTAGAGCAGGTGAGAAATGATGGCTGGGCCCTCTGCCTGCTGCTGAATCTGCGGTTCCACTTCACAAGCGTCTTGTGCTCAGAGATTGCTGCGGAATGCATGCCCTGTCTTTTATGGCCGTCATTATGATGCGCAGCACACAAGGCGCACTTAAATGCTGTATTTTTTTTTTGTTGACCATAAACAACATTAACAGTTACAGCTGGATATCAGTAAACCACCTCTCCCCCACTCTTCATGCCTTGTCTTTTGTTTTTTATATATGGATGTTCTTGGTGCATGATTGCTGGATGAAGACACTATGCCAAGAAAAAGGGTATAAAATTGTTTCCCCTCATTTGTCACTGTACTTCTTTGAGTTTTTTGTTATGTGTGGTTCAGAATGACAACATTAAACTGTCAGGCTCATGACAAGTTTTGTTCAACTTTATAGAGCAATATAAAGTTAAAAACACAATACATCAAAGTGTATTCTGTTGTGCACCTGTCGAGGACTGGCTGAGATTTGGAGTTGTTAACTATTCATCACATCTGGTTTTGATTGAGTTGTGTCTCAGGGCCTAATGTAAATCCATCATAGAAGCCACCAGTTTGCTAGCATGACATGCCATGCAGACTAATGACTTATAAAAAGGCATTACAGTCACTACTACTTCTGTCTTGTCAGCAAAAAATAAAATACAAATAAAATGTTTTCTTTGTTGTTGCTGATATTATGATTTTTTTTTCATAATAGGATGTGCAGTGCTAGTCAAAAGTGTATGTGAATGTTAAACATGATTTATTCAGTCATAAAAGTCAACATGCCTTTACACAAACACACAAGGTTTTGATAATGTTTTTACTACTCATGATACACCAAGAGAAAAAAACTGTATATAGTGCAAAAGGTGAACAAGCAACAGCACAGTGGCTACTGTCAGAAAACATAATCTGTTGAAATGAACTGTCATTATTTTGTTGCTTACATGATAATCCATAAACTAAGAGTCCCTGACAGATGCTTTACGTAGGAAATAACAAAGCCAAGAGACTGAGTGAACACCATATAATGAAAAGTGACTCTGTAGAGTCTTACATGGATGAGAGAACATGCCGTGAATTATACTCTGATGGTGATAATTACCACATGATACATCAAAAGGTAATGTACTAGTGATGTTGTCAGCATGACAAACAGCTTTTGATTATGAAAAAAAGTGCTGATATGGTTTATTGACCAATTTAATGGCCTTGTACTCCAGGCAAATAAAATAACTGATATATTGGAGTGTCTTAGTCACTAGACCATATTTAACTGAGGGAATAAAGTGAAGCCACAATCAACAATATGACTGAAACCAGCGTAATGTGGTTTGCTGGTTTAAATTGATTTAAGCTGGTTTTAGTTGGTCTCCCAGCCTGGCCAAACTGGTGTTTAGCTGGTCGGCCAGTTGGGTTCCCAGACTGACCAGATAACAATTGCTCAAAATCCTTCTAAAACCACCAAAACACACCAGTAATCCACTTTAGGCTGATTACAGATGTTTTTTCAGCTGGGTAGTTAGGGTATGACTGAACCAATTAACACCAAAACTAAAACACACCAGAATAACCAATTTAGGTTGCTTTAAGACGCTCCCGCCTGCAAGGCAGTCACCAGACCACATTTTACTGAGTGAATATAGTGGTTCCTTATGCTATAAAATCTTACCTAGGTCTATGATGCGTGCAATAAATGTTATAAGTGAACCTGAGAAAAACATTGTAGACCAGCGTAAGGTGGTTTGCTGGTCTTAGTTGGTTTAGCTAGTATTCCAGCCTGGCCAAAGTTGTCTTCAGCTAGTTTTCACTGGTCTCCTGGCCAAATAAAGCTGGTGTTTAGCTGGTCAGCTAGCTGGTTGCCCTGCCTGACCAGCTAACATTTGCCCAAAAACCCTAAAAAACCTACAAAACAAACCAGTGTCACTGGTCTGGCCCAGTTGAGAGACCAGCAAACCACCTTAGGCTGGTCCACAATATTGTTTCTCAGGTTAAGTCATAACTCTGATTATGGGTAAACAACAGGGTAGTCTCCACTCCACATTTCAATGAGGGAATTAAGTGACTAATTTTTGCTACAAAATCTCATTACAGTCTATGAGTGTAAGCCACAATCAATATTATAACTAAAGCTAAAAAAAAACAGAAAAAAAAAAACATTGTACACCAGCCTAATGTGGTTTGCTGGTCTTAACTGGTTAAAGATCGTTAAGCTAGTCTACCATCCTGGCCAAGCTGATATTTAGCTGGTCAGTCAACTGGTCTCCCAGCCTGACTAGCCCCAAAACCCATTCTAAAACTAGCAAAACAGACCAGCCATAAGGCCCTTGCACACTTCCTACAAAATCGAAGAATGAATGGGTGTAATGTCATTAAGAACAGTTTTTGGAGTTTGTTTCAGTGGTTCGTAACAACTTGTCAGGGCCGAACTTTTAGGATAACTTCGTACCTGGCTGCGAAACACCTTCTTACTGCCATTGGTCCACTTCATTGGTAGGTTATACATGGAGATCTACCTACTTTGAGACCGACAGCAAATTCCAATTCAGTCAGTCAATATCAGTCAACGTGAACACACCGACAAGTAGAGTTATTGTGTTGAGTTAAGTGAATTTTTTGTTTAACTAGTCTACAAAAGGAAAAATCTGCTAAAAATACTTTTAAGTGCCCATTCAATCATGTGCCATCTGCAGGCGAAAGCCATTCACACATCTGCACAAAGTCAATGGCATCTGCGGCTGTACGGCCATACGCACTCTGCATACCATGAGCGCTCTGATGGCCTGAGAAATATTTACTCCCAGAATATTTAATCAATCAAGAAGAGTGTCCCGTATTTCTGTTGGCTGTTTAAAAGAACTAGCAATGTCCAATTTGTGAACAAATCATCCTTTTGAGTCGGTTCTTTTCAGTGAATTGGCCAAACAGGCATGTAAAACGGTCTGAATATCTTTGTATTCGGTACAATTCCTTCAGAGTGCTCTTTCACTGAATCATTTGGAGCGGTTTTTCACACAATAAAACAGTAACGGGATATTTACGAATACAGTGCTGGATACAGTGTAAATGTACCTATAGTCAACTGAAAGACTACTTGTCTTTTTGAGAGGTTACTTTGAGAAACTTCAGCTAGTGCTGTGGCATGTGAACAAGGGGCTGGTCAAACCATACATGTTTTTGCATCCGCTTGTGCTGTTTTTCAATCATTTTCCATGTAAACATTAGCTGGATAGATGTTTTTTGACAACTGTGTTTCATGTTTAACTGTGCTTTTAGCATCTCTCATGGGATCACTGCATTTTTAGATGCCATGAAAGTTAAAATAGTTGCTGGCTCCAACTGCTAACAGCACTTGCATTGTAACCAGTTATTTTAGAAGTTGTTATAATATTTCTAATCTTGTATATATCTTGTTTTGCCATAAAGTGTTGCCACTTCACATGTGGTTTAAGAGGTGTTTCTAACATTAGTTTTATTTAGATCTCAAACTTTATATCTTACTCTTCCACCAATGATCACGTGGTTGATGCAGATTTCTAAACTGAGAAAGGTCAGCCCATGTAACCATGGAAACTTCACACTATTGCCTAAACAGAATGACGATTTCTATATAATCTAATAAGAATAACAAGTAAGTCCCAATGTCCCGTTGTATAAAACACCTTTCGTCTTTTTTCAGGCCTAATTATTGAATCCTCATTTGTGTTTTTAGGACATTTCTTGTAATGTGTCTGAGCACTTTCCACTTGACCTCAAATTTGGAACAGAACTGACTTTGATTTGCAAGTATTTTTTTAATTTTAGTTGATATTTTTAATATATTTTATTTATACAGATTGTTAGGTGTTTTTTTATTATTTGTTTTTACTAAATTAAAGTCTTAAAATAATCAATAAAAAATTATATTTGGCAGAATATATTTATCATGATACAAACAACTGCAACACAGTAAACTGTAAGCTGTTGAGAGAAAATGCACACCCACAGATGAAATCCTGCATGCGCCCATGCCCAAAGTGAGATATTCCTATCATCATTCTTTTGTCCGTATTCTACCCATTAACACTAATTTTCAAGCCAATATTTGCAGTAGTATTAGTGTCATCATAAATTACAATAACAGAGTGTAAGCGATGCATATTATGGCCACGTGCAGCGAGATGAATGCAAATGGTGAACACTGCAAATCACACATTATCTACTGCATGCATATTACTTTAAATAATCAACGAGTAGTTCTTTTACTAATCTTGTGTGAATTGTATTCATAGAGTGAGGCATGAAGTCACTGATAACAGATTTTAATGTCAAAATAGTTGATGTTTTACATGTAAATATGTGAAGCGTCCTCATATTTAAATGTTCCTCTAAATGCCTTCCCATGCAGTGTGAATGTTCTCTAACAGTATGTTGTTGCTCAGCTGTTTCAAACTTATTTTTACCTCTGAACAAACAACAAAGAAGACCTTCTCTGTAAGAGTGCTGGGGCCTTAACAAGCTTAGCCAGGCTGGGAGACTGGCAAACCACCTTAGGGTGGTTTAAGATGTTTATTTCAGCAGGGGTGCCACTCTTATTCCTTTGTTTGTAAAGAGTACTGCTTTCTAACAAGTCTTCTATACAGAACAAAAGAAGTAATGCAGACGTTCTCAGCAGCTAAGAGACTAGCATGACATTACCAACTGCTGAGCTGCTGCCAAACTTCTTGGGTAAGCTGCAACCTCAAGATTGCAGGGATCTGTCGTGAGACCATGCCACTGGCTAAACCTCCAAAACCCCAAACCTTTTTGCAGTCCAATTATGGAGTTTATTTGTGTTATGTTCTGACACAAAGAAGATATTTTCCACCTCTGTGATCTGAGTGCTTTAAGTGGGAACTGCGCTACATGGCAAGTAACAGCTAATTTCACACCCAGTAAAATATTTACACACATAACACCAAAAAGTCATTGTTTTAAGTACCAAAGCCATGCATCCCCACTGGGACAAAACCCCTGATATGCCTGTACACCATCCAGAGACAGCCACACAAATCTTGAATAAGCTAAATGTTTGGTGATTAAAGTTAAAGTGATTAACATATAATGAGCATGTAATAGAGAAGATATTTGTAAATGGTATAAAGATACAGATTTCCCTGTAATGGGAATCTGAATGCTCAGGCCCAAATATTGCTTGCATGGCATTCCTATGTTAATTTCTCTCCTTGTGCATAAGACCAATTTTAAGATATTTTGGCCTCACTGGTTGATGTATGGCCATTAAAGGGTTAAATCACCCAAAAATGAAAGTTCTGTCATCATTTTCTGCCCTTGAGTCATTCCAAACTCGTATGATTTTCTTTCTTCTGAAGAAAAGGAGGTAGAATATTAGCGACTGACAGCTTCAGCGACTAGTCATTTTGAGAATGTGATATTATGAGAACAAGATGCAATAAAAGTAAAGTGTAACTGAGGCTGTCTGGCCCTAACAATCTCCTTTTGTGTTTCATGAAAGAAAGTCATATGAGTTTGAAACAACATGAGGGTGACTAAATGATGACAGAATAATGCGATATATAGGTAACATTAGGCATTTAGGAAAGATCTTTTCACTCTGCCATCCAGTCTCACTCACACAACAAAGGGCCACTGCCAAAGCACTTGGCCATATTCTCACAAAGTATGGATAAGTGTCTGCCTCTACCATCATTATGTTATCTCTCTTCTGCAATACCCTGTATAGGTCTTAGTTCAGCAGCCTGCATTACTTTGTTTTTCCCTTAGTCTGAGTTCAGGCCCTGGCATCCCTAGAAAACATGTGCCAAAAGGTCTGTATCCTATCTGAGCCACTCACAATGAACTACAGTATTGACAAAATCTTCATGGAAAAGCACATTGATTCCAGATCACATCTGAGAGTGTTTTAATTGTGCAGACAGGGTTGAGACATTACACATTAGTGCTCTTAGTCAGTGGTGAATCACACATGGGTTGCCTGGTCAAATCAATAGCAAGCAGTCCAAGCACACATGGACAAGACTATTAAGCATTATAAAAGGTGGGCGACAGGAAACTGCAATTACATTAACAAAGAGTAATTGTTCTAATATTTGCAGTAACTGTATAAATGTTAGAATATGTTTAAAATATATCACTGGCCGAATTTGATTCAAATGTATTTAGATGGGCGCTGCAAATGTGCCTGGGTAAGTTGCCTGCTATTGCTCCTGAAAAGCCTCTATTATGCTGCGGTTCATGTGTATATGGTCCTAATCTATGCCTTCCAAATATTTTATGATCACTGTCTCGAAGCTTGAAGGCTTTGCATACTTTTTCCTTTAATACAGAGGCTGAAGTAGGCACTTTGTCAAATGTCTGTTTAGAAAAGCTTTAAGGCTTTAATTTCCTATGAAGCTAACTTCCTGAATCATATTTTACTCCCTTGTTTAAACAAGTTTATTACAGTTAGGAAAAAAGATCAAAGGCCAAACAGCAAAGTTTTATCATGCCCCCATTTTCCTTGTTTGGCCAGATTCAGCACATGGAAGCCCGGCATGTGTTTTCTACTCTCTGGTAATGTTAAATATCCATTATGTGTACATTTCAGTGAACATGACAGATATGTTGTTATACATGATGTTAAAGTATTAATATGTTACATTTTAAAGTGAGATACAGTATTAAAGGGATAGTTCACCCCAAAATGTTTATTATTTTGTGATTTACTCACCCTCATACCATCCCAGATGTGTATGACTTTCTTTCTTCTGCAGATTAAGATATTTAGATGAATGTTTCAGCTCTGTAGGTCCTCACAATGCAAATTAATGTGTGCCAAAAAGTTAAAACTATTTTTAAAAAAATGTACATAAAGAGAACATAAGTAATCCATATCGCTCCAGTGGTTAACTCCATGTCTTCAGAAGTGATTTGATACTGTGGTGTGGGTGAGAAACAGATCTATATATAAATCATTTTTGCCGTAGATTATTCTTTTTGCCCATTAGGGGGTGATTTGCAAGAAGGATGTGAATCACCAAAAACACAAGAAGGAGATTGAGAAAGAAAAGTGGAGATTGACTGAGCAAGGAGGAGACTTTATAGTAAAAAGGGACTTAAATATTGATCTGTTTCTCACCCACACCTACTAAATCACTTCATAATATATGGATTTAACCACCAGAGTTGTCTGGAGTACTTTTATTTTGCCCATATGTGGAATTTGGAGCTTCAAAATTTTGGCACCCATTCACTTACATTGTATGGACCTAACAGGCCATTCTAACAGTATTCTTCTAAAAATCTTCATTTGTTTTCTGCTGATGAAATAAAGTCATACACATCTAGGATGGCATGAAGTTGAGTAAATGATGAGAGAATTTTGAATTTTGGGTGAAATAACCCTTTAAGAACTTTTATCTCTATTTAAAACATCTATCTAAATTTTGGACTGTGAATGTTAACCTTCATTAACATCAACATCTGCACACAAAAAAAATTGTAAAAATTGTACCTTTAAGGTTACAAAAGCTTGTCACTGGAGCAAAGGTACACCCACTGTACTGTATTTATACTGTAAGGTACTAATATGTTCCCTTTAGGTAGACACAAGACACTTAAAATTCATAAAGTGCTCCCAGTAGTACTTGTGGTTTTGGACTCTATACTGACCCCCATTGTCCTGGATACTAGAAGTTTGCTTGCTGCCGCTTCACAACGGAGATATTTGTTTATCTTCTTGTTTGTTACTTTTAGTCTGTGTTTTTCTCCATCTCAATCTACAAATATCCCTATTATGGAAATTCTTGGACTTAATCCAAATAAATTTTCACACGTTGTAGCGCTCTAGACTGTGACCAGGAAGCAGCGACTCGTGAGCTCTCTGCCCTCTGTAGACCGCCGTTTATCTGTGATCCACACCGTGAGAGCTGCAGGAAGTAGCGATCGTTTCATGACTCCCTCTTGTTTGGACATTTTATTTTTTCACTTAAACTCATTCTGTTTGGACTATCTTTGACTTTAAGGTTTGAGCATTGGCTAAAATCACTATATTAAGTAAAAATGCTATTATTATTGCCATTATTAGAGGTAGTAACACAGTCAATTGCATGACACAGTGTCATGTGAACATGGCAGCGCCCAAGAGGGGGCAACCTGCTCCAAGTAAAATTAAACAGCTTTTATTGGGTTACTGATTTGAGTCTTCATCTAATGTGAATGTACATCATTTTCAACATATTTCTAGAAAATGCTATTCATACATTTTTGTGTAAAATGTTTTAATAGGCAAAAACGAATTAAGTGCAGTTTTAAGCTAGTTTCAGAGTCCTAATTGGTAGTGAACCTGAAGCTTTTGTGTGAGCTGGTCTTTAACTACCATATTGCCACCAACCTTTCTGTGTTTTCACAGAAATGACTTGTTTATAACACATAGAAAAGACTCAGAACACCTTTATCAATGCACTAAAATACTTAATTTCATAATACACATTCAGATTTCAGTTTAGAGAGTTTACAGTGTAGTAATGCTTTCCTAGGAATAGCAATGTCACAGAGTCACAGTCCATACCTACATGAAGTTAATCATGTTATAGTCTACTCTTATTGGAAAGCTAAGCATTTTCTGTTTTGTATATATAGGATGCAGGCTTTTTAATTAATCACAGGCTTACCTTCTCTCCAGGGTCACCTTTCGGCCCCTCCTCTCCCATGTCTCCCTGAAAGTGAAAGCAAAGCACACAGCACACATTTAACCACGTAATGCATCTCTAGTAGTTTTATTTCATCCACTATTATACACTGCTTCATGTTAAAATATAACCTCTCTGGCATTAGTTAGCAAATTAATTAGATGCTTGTCCATTAAAAGAGAAATTAAACAAACAAAATCACTTAAAAGCAAAGATATTTCTCAGCATTAGTTAAACATGACACTCTTTGTCCCTTCAATAGACTCGCAGATTAATGTCTGGACACAGTGCAGATCTGAGGCGGGATGGAATCTGCTCAATCACTGTAAGTTTGAAACTGTGTGGAAGTTTGACTTCATAAGATAAAATAGTCAAAAATTGATCTAAATGAGCAATTTCAGAAGGAAAGAGTGGTGATAACCTGTGGTTAAGGAAATGTTTGCCAACCGCAGCAAGTATGATCCCTGTTTGGATCAGCAGTGTAGTTGGGGCCATACACACGTATACGCCGTATGCTTACTTTTTTCCAGGGGAAGTTTGCTTTTAATGGCTTCTAAGGATCAACATTTGCGTATAACCTCGGTATACCCACATGTTTTGCTGCTTCAGAAGTCCATAATCTACTGATGTGTTAGCTTCCTTTTAACTGTATTGTATGCTGTTTTGTGAAATTGGATATTCTTTGTTGTAATTGGTGCATTATCACTTGAATTCTACCATTCCCAGTCCCTGACAACCGTTGTCACCGCTATCATCAACTGAGAGAATTTATGGCAGTGAGTGGAGTCACCCTCATATCAATATCAATATCAGGTAAATTTACAAAATTACAAAACAAAATATGTCAAATGTCCTGTAAAATAAGGAATCGTCCTGTAATTAAGGGAAAAATTAGTTCCGTATGAAATCCATACGCAATGCTGTTAGTCCCGTATTTTAGCGTCACACCCAAACTGCTGAGAATGTTTCACAAATCGAAAGAAATTGACCTGAAACACACACCTTTTGCGTGAGTTGTGTGAGATATCGGCTCTTGCTTTACACGGATGCTACAATTGACAGAAATGGCTAGTGGAAAGATCAGTGACTATCAGTGGACATCTTCTGTCATGTTTCTGTCAGAAGCAATATCATTTTGTCAAAATCACCTAGCATTCGAGTGCATGTTAAATGCACCTATTCATGACATGGCATAACATTTTACAGCATATGTCAGAGCTCGTTCTTTAAGAGAGGGGGGCATTTATTTTCTCTCTCTGTCTCCTCTCTCTCTATGTCTCTTTCGCTTGCTCTTTCTCTCTCCACCTCCTCTCGTCTCTCTCATATTCTCAGGAGGTGGGGAGGACCATCAGGTGGCGGAATGGCTGGAAGGGCAGCGTCTCCACTCCTGAGATGGGGTAGGGGGAGTAAGCCAGTCCGGATGGTGCCCCGCCCTGAATCAGGCAGTGGAGGAGAGAGAGACACGCACAGCCACTCAGTTTGATGTTCTGTTTGATTAAACTTTTTGTTCCTTTCCCGAACTGTTACAGGGATGTTCACACTGAACGCGTTTTTACATCCATCCACACTGTTTTTCAATGTTAAGCAGCGTCTCGTGCAAGAACGCATGTAAATATTGGTCATTCCTACAATTCTTTGACATTGAAGTCCCCATTACATAAACTTGTAAAAGTATGTTTTTTTTCCCCAAAAGTTTCAAAGCTGGAATGTCACCGAATTGAAGGAATAACCAATTTATGATATGCACAAAGCATTTTCTCTTTTTACTCACATTGAACCAATATATCAAATGAGAAGGTCTCGAGTGCTTTGGTTGTTCAGAATTCACATAATCCATCTAATCCCGGCCTGATTGCATTTTACACCAACATACTGGGAACAGATTTGGATTCAGATTTCATCTCTAGACACTTCACAGAGTCTCCTGATCATAAGCAAAATTAGAGGAAACGAAAATGGTTCCTTATCCATAGTCATCTAAAATCTGCCAGAACCAGATTCTGAGGAGTTTTCAAAGTTTGACTCTTCCAGTCCTTTACTTATCACAGTATTACTAAAATGAGGGCTTTAGGTGTAATATTGCTTCTATGTTGGTCTACAACAAATAGCTTTGGATATCCTGTACTGAAGCAAAAGAATAATGTCAAGTAAAATTAATGTACAGTCAACTGATCATTAAGGACAAATAAATCCCAACAGGGTGATCGGAAGCAGATTTTGAATCATTCTGGCATTTTTTTGTTTTGTTTTTAGTTTTTTGTGTGCGATAATGACCGATTGAGTATGCTGCTTATTACCTGGCTACTTACAAAATAACTAAATAAATTGTCATAAAATGGTCGATAAAATATCTTCTACGATTGACCAACCAGAATCAAGTTTTCCAGGGAGCCATTTTATCAATGATTCAGTTCATGCATTTATTATTTTACAACTACAGATTTAGGTGCCCAGCAAATCAACACATCAAGTATAAACTGGGAAAATAACAGCTAACTGTAAGAGTTAAAAAACATAGTTTTACCTTTTCACCCTGTTCACCTCTTTCACCCTGTAGGAAAAGAAATTAAGGGGTGTTAAAAAAACAGCGGTTAGAGCCTCCAGGATTAGGGTGTATTGAAGCCTCAAGCTAAGTGAGATCACATCTGGGGTTCAATTCACATTCAGTTAAGATATGAAGCTCATGTTACAGATGCCCATACTGCATGACCTCTAGAGTACTAAACAAGGAAAGCTATAAACATCATCTCACTTATATAAACTTTACACACCTTCAGACAAGCTCTAAGCTTAATACATACATCAAAAACACACCACATATTTGCATCAACCCACTTTTTATACAGTAGATCAAATAACATGGGTTGAAAAATTATCTACATTTCATGATATTGAATGACATGGTCACAGTTGACATTCTGATCCAAATGCACCTCTAATAATCTACTGATTTATGGGGAAAAAATGTAGCCACGATTTCCATGGAACTTGCAATGGGAATGGATATGTTTCCATGAGATATGAAATCGACCTAGTAATCTCACGAAATCATGCCACAAACCTGGGCGCCATGGATTCCATGTAATCCTGGCATACCCATATCTCCCTATGAATAACAGAACACACAGTGACCTATTCAGTGGGCCTATCTCACAGAGAGTCATATGAATTCTTACACATGCTTAGAAAAGTTCCCATAAACATTGGCAATGGGAATTAAATGTGTAGAATCAAAAACTCATAAAAGTACATACTTGCATGTACTGTATCTTTAATAACAACTCTTAACTACATCCCCAAAGCAATGCATTTTGGCATGTGCACTGTAAAAATGATAAGATACTTTTTGAAGCACTTTAGTGTTCCTCAGATTCCACGCTGGCAGAATCATCTGGAGGACATCTAGATACGGTTTATAAGAGCCTCAGCTATCTTATTTATGTATTCAAACAAATCAAACAAACGATTATTTCAAGTCTCTTGAAACCTTTCCCTTATAATGGGATTACCAAAGTAACCATTGACAGTCCTTGGAGTTCTTTAACGTTTTTGCAGGAACTAAGAATATGTTTCTCTGGCCATGTCCACATTAATCTGTTTTTAGTCCAATTTAGCAGAGAAAGCTTACTAAAACCTGCAAGTGTCTGTTACTAGTCCTAATGCTTTTAGGACTTTTTTTTATTTTATTTTGTGAATTACATGTTTCTATGTTGAACTCTCCAAACAGCATTTAAAGAAGAGACCCTGGTCTGCTCATAATTGAAGTGCACTGCATCTGACATCCATTTCATGAGACCTGGCATCCAACAGTTCGACCATTTAGGAGTCTGAGCCCTTTGTTGTTTCAAAAGTGAGTATTGCTTCCACCAGAAAATGGTCTTTCTCTGATTCCTATTACTGCATGTCCTGCCTCAGTTTTAATGCATTTCTAAATGCTTGTGAAGATTGCAAAGCTGGTGTTCATCAGTCTCCCTCACTCTACTAGATGAGCAACAATGAAATATTTTTTACAACACAACCTTTTTCTTATTACAGTGTGTTTACGTTTGGATGAAGTTTTGGCCTCACAGCTAGCATGCTTGGCCGAATTTCAAAACATGCACTCTTCATGATAAACTTGGGTGCTTTCACTCTGGCAGTTTAGTTCGAAACAGAGCACGGTTCGCATGAAAAATTGGTCACGTGAAGCTGTCATGCGGGTGTGCACTGCGGTACCGAACCCGAGACTACCTGTATGAGGTGGTCTGAGTTCGGTTGCAATGTAACTGTAGCACAATTCGTGTGAACGTGAAAGCAACTCGGACTCGGGTGCGCACTCGTTCAGGATGTAAAGTAACCTGCGCATGCGTTTTAGCCGATGACGACTATTTTAGACAACACGAGGATCCACACATTCCTTCTATAATTAATAATATTAGCTGGAAGGATGTTTGGTTAATCCCCTTTAAATATTGTATTAATAATAAAGTAAAACGTACACTTCAAACTTTTACATACCATCTCCCTGTTCCATCTTTAATCTCAAAATATAATGATATTAATGATTTATGTTGCTTTTGCAAAAGTGAGAAAGAGTTGTTGACTCATTTGTTTTTTGATTGTAAAGTTGTCAAAAGATTTTGGGTTGAACTGGCAGAATTTATCTTTAAGGTAGTGAAAGTTGACTACTATTTTACATTAAAGGATGTTATTTTGTTCTATGAAAACAAAAGTAACAAAGACTTAGAATACATTGTTAACCTTTTTATTTTAATGACAAAATATTATATATAAGCACAAATATATTAATTCATCCCCTATGATTAAAGTGTTTTCTTTTGAATTTGACTGCTGTATGTCTTCACTAAGAATGTTAAAATACAAAAAGTCCAAAGCCTGTATAAAATCCTATGACATCATTTTCAATTCACCTGTTACACTGTAATATCAATATATGTATAACTTATTAATGTGCTATGCATTTTGTTCTTCTTTTCTATATGCTAATAAAAAAAAAATAAAAAAAAGGATCCACACATTCCTGAAAGTCCCAAAAAGTAGTGACACCACAATGACATACAAGTACAATCAACACCATAAATACTGTCTGTCTATCTATCTATACGCCTTATCAATACTATACATACATACTATTATAGGTTATAAATATAGGGTATAATAGGAGATGACAGTGGCGATAACTTCAACTTGGACACGAGCGTGAGTAAGCGTGCAGTGTAAACAAAGATGCAAATAAATTCTTTGCAATCAGCTGTCTCCTCAAAAAACCCAGTTTGCGAGTAGCAGCAAGCCGCCTTCCCCTGGACATCTGATGTTCACCATGCGTGTTTATGATGATGTAAGATGAACACAAATGGACCGGGGTTCAATAGAATCAAGTGAGTGTGAAACCAACGTTGTAGGGAGCACCGGGAACAGTCGCCCTCAGAATCAGACCACAGCAAATGTGCCCAGTGTGAATGCCCCCTTAAAGGCATAAAATATTTAAGTTCAGAGCTCTAAACCAAGTAAATTACTTATGACTTTGTGGTTTCTCAATTGAAATCTGCCTTAATATTTTATTATTACAATGATACTAGTTTAATACTTCACGTAAATGATGTACGTTTGTGATGTGGCTTTGTGTAGTTCAATTTCGGATTAATAAATAGAAAGGAAGGTTTTATTCTTTTTGACACTGCCAGCTAAATACGGGGTGTTCTTAAAGCTTAAAGTCAACATGAAATAAATACTGACCATATTTACTTTCTTAATGCATGTTCTAGGACTTGTTGTGCAAGACTCATCGGTACACATTATTTCAAAGGGGAAAAAAGTTTGTTTTAGTAATCTTTGATCAAAATGTAATAACTTTACTTTTTTGATGGGTGCCACAAATAACTTTTTTTAACTTCTCTCTCTCTCCAACCGCTTGGCTCCATTCTGCTCTGTAACGTTTCACTTTTCACAATCCAATCAATTTATTGGATAAAATCAAGCCCAACTCCACATTTGTTTTAGCTCATAAATATATCAGATTACATAAGCAATTGTTTTCCTGTCGACTTTTAAGTAAAATATGAAGTTAAATGAAATGTTTAATATATATTGCATAAAAAAAAAAATCTGTTATCTTACCTTTATTCCATCAATTCCTGGAGTACCAGGTGGCCCAATAAAACCCTAAAAGTAGAAAAACAAAAAACAATTCAACACAAAGTACTGTAAAACATCTCTGTGACCAGTTCAGATCCCTCAATAAATACTTGAGTTGCCGTGTAGAGAAGCTAATTTGAAACTGCAGCTTACAAAATGACAAACTACTAATAATTTAAAGTTAATAATTTACAGATCCTCTAAGCTACTCTTTTGAACTACATTATTGAATCGATATGTAATTCTTCATGGCTAATTATTTGAAAAACAATGTCTGAACCAACTGATTCGCTCATTCAAAGCTATCAAATTACATCAAAGAACTTGGAATATAGCAGACACGTCAATCTGTCCACTTTTATTATACTTTTATGCTGCTTTTGTGTACTTTGTGGAAGTTTTAAAGCCTCAGCACCAATGCATTGAGTTCCACGAAACAAAGAAATTCATATATATAGTTTTTGGAATGACTTAAGGGTGAGTAAATGATGACAGAATCCTTAAATCTAGAAAGATTGCAACTTTTATTTACAGTAGTTACTCTCCAACTCTTTTAAATTGAAATTCCCAACTGTCTAGCACAATTACTTTAGCTGCAGGAAAAAGATCAAGTCCACTCCAAGGTGCAAACCTTTTCCATTGCTAAACTTCATAAGACACAGAAGTGTGAAATGATTTTCCTTCTGCCGAAATTTTGAGCAGTGCCTGAATAAACAATGTAACATTTCTAGAGCTGCAGGGAAGGTTTGGTATAGAATGTGGGTGCTAAGGCTTAAAAAGACAATTAGTCAGCACTATGTAAATAGAAGGCCCTGTTGCGTTTATACACGCTCAGTGTGCTTGTCTAGACATGAGGATATTCACTTTATTAGTGAAATTTAATTACCTTACACTCTCCACTTAATGACAGGAGTGTCGTGTAAAAGCTTTGCGGCTTTTTATCTCAAGACCTGATATTTTGAATGCATGACAAATGGGCCTTTTTATTAAATTATTTCTCAGCAAGACATTTGGAGAACTGATCTTATTTAAATTTCTTTATAAATATCATCCAAAAGGTCAGCCACAGGACACACCCATAAAAGGCCCTGAGGTGAGCCCAAATCGGGCCCCAATGCTTTGTGAGTCATGAACACATCAGTATATCATTGGTCCCAGTGTCCTGAGACAACTGTCTGCGGCTGTCAGTTCAAACAGAAAGCTTTTAATGAGATTACTTTGGAAAACACTGGCAGCTACCTGATGGCATGACAAAGTTAATCTGCCATTCGTGTAAGCCCTTGTGGGGCTCAGAGGTTTTGTGCTAATGCTCTGCTTTCTTCCTTTAAACAGTCATTCTCAAGTTATTCAAGGGAGATATTTTAGGTGATTGGGTGCATGCAAGGCAATTTTCCTCAAATATTGTCATTAGGGATTGTTCTAAACCCTTCACACCAAGTAAAGTTCATCAATTACCGGTAATTCAGCCTTAACTGCTTAATGTACAGACTCTATTCAAACATTTTGTATATAAATTCAGCCTTAAGTGTGCTATTTTTGGTTTTTGTACGGTTTACACACACACACACACACACACACACACACACACACACACACACACACACACACACACACACACACACACACACACACACACACACACACACACACATGTTGTGTTTCCATGTTTTATGGGGACTTTCCATAGACATAATGGTTTTTATACTGTACAAACTTTATATTCTATCCCCTAAACCTAACCCTACCCCTAAACCTAACCCTCACAGAAAACCTTCTGCATTTTTACATTTTCAAAAAACATAATTTAGTATGATTTATAAACTGTTTTCCTCATGGGGACCGACAAAATGTCCCCACAAGGTCAAAAATTTCGGGTTTTACTATCCTTATGGGGACATTTGGTCCCCACAAAGTGATAAATACACGCTCACACACACACACACACAAACACACACACACACACACACATACCAGTTGACAAACTTTAAGCAAATTACAGGTTTTCTCTTCTGAAAAAATTTACCAAAAATATTGATGACTCATTTTGGGTGTATGTACATTTCTGTCCAATACAATTCTCTCTACAATGAGAAACTAAAGCCTACTGGCTATTTAAAAAGAAAGACACACTCTTAAATAAGACCCAGCCAAAGTTCCTGTGTCAATAGAAAACACATGTCTTGTCATGAAAATTAGTGGCATCTTAAAGAATATAGTTTGAAAATCTCCCTTT
Source organism: Xyrauchen texanus (assembly GCF_025860055.1). Lineage (NCBI taxonomy): Eukaryota > Metazoa > Chordata > Actinopteri > Cypriniformes > Catostomidae > Xyrauchen > Xyrauchen texanus. Next base: position 51,914,479 of record NC_068276.1, read on the forward strand.
GACTCCTGATAAAAATTTCATGATTTAAAATGCTGAATTGGGATCGGTCTTTACAGCCAGCCATTTAACCAGCTATACAATTTATACTGCAAAGACATTGTCGTGGAATGTGCAGCTTTTGCCAAAATAAAGAACCAAAAACCTAAGATGAACTCAAATTTAAACACAATTCTTTTGCTGCCTTGCACTGGTACTGTGTACTGATAAATGTGGAATCCTTTTGGCTTGGTATTCTACTCTGCAAAACATGAAAGAATTCCATGATTTATGCTAGTATGACAAGTATTTAAGGAAACAGTATGACAGAGAGGAAAAGGGTGAACCAGACCATATCCGACCTCACATCTTTTATTGTACCAGGACAAAACTACACTTCCTTCAGCCTGTGGTTTTCACCTGGCATTGATTTCTGATATCCATTTGTACTATTGGTTAAAATTCAATGAACGATCCATCTACCATTTCTGTTTGTTTATTACTGTAGATGCTTGGCTATGATTTGCACTCAATCCTAAACTTCTGCAGGCTATTAGCCTGTTTTAATTATCGAAAAGCATAAACTTCCTGTATACCACAGTTAACACTTCTGACACTTTTCTGTTAAAGCATTTGAAACAATGTGTGTTGTGAAAAGTGCCATACAAATAAAATTACTTGTCTTGACCTGACCTGACTCGACTTCTAGCAAATAATCCTTAAAGACATAATGTTTTTTTAATGGACACATGGTATTGAAGCCACAACAATGCAAAAGCCATTTAAATCACCTCATTACCAAATTGATGTGTTTCATGAATCTTTAGATTAACAATAATGATTCTGTGCAACAGAGGATGACTTTAACTGTACCTTTGCTCCTGGAGGGCCCTCAGGTCCCTGAATAGGAAAAAAATAAGACAAAATAAGGAATTAAGACTTGCACCCAAATGCACCCTAGGCTCAAGGGCTTGAACAACTTGCTTGAATCTATGCCTCTGCCGAGGCCCTAGGGATTTTTGACAAAGTACCCCATTTCAATAACACTCTTTGTTCTGTACTATTTCTGCTGAATAACCATTATGACTTTAATGAGGCCTGGATTAAGAAAACTATTTGTGATAATATTCTTATATCAGTTTTCTTTGGCAATGTTAGCACACTGTGATATCTAAATATATGAATCAGAGCACAACCAAGAAAGGCAAAGGCTGTTGGAATGCATCATTATACCTAGATCCAAAAAGAAAAGCCACTGCCTTGTCTACTTGCTTCAAGCATCAACCAAAATCTTATTTGGCATATGTGCACTGGCAGGCCAAGTCTTATGTAGATTGCCAGTCAAATCTCCTCCTGGTTAGCAAAGCAGAGCTTTCCAGATAACTGAACTTATTATATAAAAAGCATAAAAGAAAGCAGAAAGCTTAGAACACTTTGAAGCCCTACAGTAGGTTTACACAGTGGCCTCAGAAATCTGGCCTGGTGAAAAATGTGGAACAGAGACACAAGGTGCATTAGCTGTGGCAGGGCACCATGCTACCTTACTATGCTGTCATCGCACACACATAGTTCCAAAAACATTGGAATATTCTGCCTTGGCTGGAAGTGCACTTGGCTCATCACAGCAGTATTCACCGCATGGGATCCAAGAGCTCTTCGGATCATGCACTGGCACAAGCCAGCAAAGGGTTTAGGTTTGGATAATTTGCATCAGCAGTGAACCCCTGCTGGTAGATTGTGTAACTACACCAGCTGGGGGCAAAAATCCAGTTTGTCTGTTGATGGCCATTTAAATGTAGCTATGTACTCTGATGAAATACATGTTTTAGTAAGCAACATATACATTACAAAAAATGATTTTCATCAGTAACTGCAATTACTCATGCACTGGCTAGATAGTCACAACTGAAGTGCTTGGGACTTTGTATATTCTCATGGTGCCATCAGCAAATCAGCATTGTCAGGATGTCATTTTCCTGCAGGTTCAGAATTATAAATCACACTGCATTTACAGCTCAGGGGACTGGCTCAATAAAATGTTTAGTTTGTTGGAACTGAGTGCCCATGATGCAAAGATGGCAACATCCAGACCATTTACTTCCAGGGCTTTATGCCCCAGCATGGCAACTCAATGGCAGTTGCTGGCTGATGTATAAAGCCCCGGAATTACAAAATCTGAATGAATTGGAATGCTAACAGATATATTTCTCAAGGTAACTTAGAACACTTTGTGCACAAGTAGCACTGGTTTCTATAATAAAAAATTCAAATAAATAAAAGTTGGTCCTCTTTACAACCAACAGGATGAATCATTGTGTAACCTGCAAGTGTTCAAGACATGCTTTGGGAAACATGTCCACAGACATTATATTACTGACCATATTCCAATCAATTAACTTTAACGAACTTGTCCCAGGCCTCTGTAAACCTCTCTTGATTGTAGAGGCATTATGAAGGAAATCACCATCATTATGATAGACTGCAGCCTTCAATAATGACAAATCATTCATATATTATAGTCTGTCTCTGTGGCTAGTCAGGTACAAACGATTTTAAGTAGAACTTCAAGCATCATAATATGTAGGCTACTGGTATAATAATAGTACTGAAAATTACTAATAGATTGAATATAAAGTGTTTTGGAGAGATTGTTGCTGGATTTTAATGTATTTTTCAGGTGCTGTCAAGGTTGTTTATAAGGATTTCTTCAAGTTCCATTCCAAACTCTTTATTTTTAAAACCTCTCAATAGCTTCATAGACAGGCATTCCTTTGAATACATCTTCAAATTTGCAATCTAAAGCCACAAATAATTATTATACTTCAAAGCTATGCCAAATTAGATTTTAATCAATATTTTCTAACAACTTTCAAACCTGGACCAACAAACATCAAAGACCACAGGAACAATTATACAAGAATTCTTACCTTTGCTTAATTGAATGTTTATAAGGTAATTGACATTTCTTTGGCATTACAACATTTTATATATATACTGTATATATATATATATATATATATATATATATATATATATATATATATATATATATATATATATATATTACAAATTAAGTTTTTTTTTTTTTAGGATATTACTTTATATAATGTAAATCTTTTAGCTAAAGAACATTTATAACTAGAAATATGAAATATATTTAGTTAATTACTTATAATGGTTTGAATGGTTCAAACTCCTCAGTAATTAAGCAACCTTCTATTATGTTATACTCCATAGCATTCACTACGATCACAAAATTCTGGCCTGTTAATAATACCTAGAATATCAAAACCCACAAAAGGAGGGAGATCGTTTTCTTATTTGGCTCCTAAACTATGGAATAGTCTTCCTAGCAGTGTATGGGACTCAGAAACACTCTCTCAGTTTAAGGGTGGTTTTCACCAATAAGGAATAAATTAAGCAGAGTTTAGACCTAATCCAGGGTTTGTTGATCAAAGTTTTGTTTTAATTTGAGTGGTGTTACACCACTTAATTGTAATACTTTTAACCCGTGATTAAAAAGGTCACCTGCGATACAGTTTGTCCACCGAGATGGATTCTGAATTTAGCAGCTGTAGATAGTTAGTACAAAGGTCCGATCAAGGAGGTTAAGAAAATGTCACAGCAGCGGGTACAGTGTCACAAGCTTTAAAATATGTCATCATAAATTAAGAAAAAAGGACCACACGGGTCCTCGGCTCGACCGCTTCCCCTCGTCAGCACCACTATTGTGGCCAGAAATTAACAGCCCAGGCTGCCGACTGAAACAAGTATAAGAGAGGAGGGGAGCAATAAAGATCACCTGTTGCTTGTAACCATTCCAGTTAAATGCCGAAATGACTCTTTATTACTCTCGCTTCTCCTTGAGAGATCCGTCTGTGTCTGGTGTCTCTGCGTGTTAAGGATGGGGATGCGGGTAATCGAGATGAGCTACCGCACTCGCACACCGATTTTGAAAGTACACATTGCGGCCAACGGCCCAACATTTCGTAACATAATAAACATAAATAATATGATAGATGTCTCTTAGAGTGCTGACTGCACATCCACAGTTCGTTTACCTAGTCATTCATGATTAATTGTCGGTCCATTTTTTTATTTAAACCACCTAAGCTGCAATTTTTACAATTCTAAAGTATTGGAGCAACAGGATTAAAGTTAATACAGATTAACTGTAAAATTTAAATCGGGATCAAATTGATGGTTGAAATGTAACCCTGATTATTTTTAAACAAGGTTTAAGTCTGGTGCAACAAAATTATCAGATAAACCTTGATTTAATCTAAATTTAAGATTAATCCTTGTTGGTGCAACCCACCCTAAGTAGACTAAAGACTAATCTCTTCATCCAAACATACACGGAATGTTTCCCTCATCTCAAATACGCCATTAGTCTGGGCTGCTGTAGCCAAAAACACCTCTCATATTTTATAACCCTGCTATAAAGAGAATGGCATCTACTACGCTAATATTATGCAATTTTTTTCCCTGTCTTAACCTCAGGACACATATCCCGAGATTATCAGAACCTGACAGATCCAGCTCCGGTCCTGCTCAATGTCTGATTCCACCACTATGTGTCACTGAGTGATGACTACTAACTGCAGGCTATGCCAGTCATAAATCACTTCAGTCTTCAGTCCAACCATAAATGGTTTACTTCACAGGCCATTGCCTGAACCTTGGACGTAGGTTGGACTTCACTGGAAATGAACTGCCAGAAATCTTCCAGCCGGACTGTGATGCACCTCACTGACCTCTGTCTGCATCATCTTGGTCATAGGCTGGACTACACTCTCTCTTAAAATGGAATACAGACAATAAATTAACTGCCAAAAAAACGCTTCATCAGCCAAATAACAGGACACTTCCATGTTCAATTCGAGATGGACGTCCAAAATTGTCATTTGTTTTACAGTTCATACAAAATCCTTTATTTTAAATATTGGCCATCAACATTTACTCAGTTTACTAATTTAAAGCAGAACTTGTATTACACATAGATATCTAATATTGGCATTATATTAATGCATTTTAGCCAGAGGGGAACTGTTCCCACAGTTAAGCCTAGATTCCCCCTAATTTTATTTTTCTCCATTAATTACATCTTATAGAGTTTTGTGTTCCTTGCCACAGTTGCCTTTGGCTTACTCACTGGGGGACTAAAAATAATATATGTATATACTGTATATACAGTATGTATTTTTAAGGCATAATCTACAATAATCTTTATTTATTTATAATTTTTTTTATTTTGTTATATAAAACCACACAATGAAGACTTTAACACATTACAGACATTACAGCAGGGCTGGATTAACCATATGGACAATTGGGCATGTGTCCAAATGCAACACATCCAGAGGGGCACCACACAACAGTATTTTTTAAACTGCCTTTGTCAATTTAAGATTTGAATGGTAATTAATGACATCCGATGACATATAAAACTATCCGAGATTTAAATACAGATGGATAGATGATTTGGTTTTCTAAGCTGTCAAGCAACACCTCCATGAAGTAAACTTTGTGTTTCATAGGACACAGTCAGTTGGTCTGTTCTACACACAAAACTCTTGTAATTCTTGTAACAAAGAATCTTGTAATTTCCTCCAGAGATCTTGTGTCACTGATGATTCTAAATAGATTTCTTCAAATATGTCCTTCCCTCCATACTCTGAGAGGTTAACATCTCCCAGACCAAATGCAACCAAGATTTACTTTATTAGCTACTGACAACCCACACAGTGGGAAGTCTCATTTTGCATCTTATATGACTGTAATAATGCCAAATAACCTCCCTGCTAACAAGACACATCAATCCTCTAATTACTTGATTATATCTCAAAGGTTTAATTTGCTCTCTTTAAATACATGTTTCTTACACATGGAGAAATATTCAAATTTGTATTTTTATTTATGTATTATTATTGTAATTTTTTTTTTAGGCTTGAGGTTACATTCATAACTTAAGGTGTTTACTATCCAAGGTGGTACAGTAAAATATTTCCCTTAATTTCTGATTTTGATTCTGACCTGTTTTTACCTCATAAGTGTTAGTTCATGGGCCCATTACAAGGTTTGAATTTTACTGACTCAGCCCCATCTCTAGCCTACGTAGTACATACTACACCATAAGGAAATATTGTTATAAGGGTAGTTGACACATAACATGTCCTTAGACTTTTAATCCACTTAAAGATTTTAGGTTAAAATGTTATGAATGTAAGGAAAGTGTGTTTCTTAGGTAATTAATAACACTTTTGGCCTTCACTTATTTGTTTAATATGGTCCTGTGGTGTACAGTACACATAACTACAAATAGTCTCTCAATTAATATGAGACCATATAAGCTGCATACATAGTAATGATAAAAGAATTGTCAAAATTCTGTTCAAAACTGTCATGGATGGAGTATAGAAGGTCACACCACAGGACATTACAACTTCCCAAAAGTATATAATTCATGTCAACTAAAATGATTAAATTGAAAAGAGCACTTTTTCAACTTGAAATTAAACAACCATATTTCAACAGTTGTTAGTGTTAACTTTTCAACATCTTGAGAGAACAGATATCTCCCTCTAGTCTAGTTAATTTACTCTGTTCTCCTCCAATCATCCGATTCAACTCTGTAGACTAATTTATGGCCTTTGATCACACTTACCACTTCATTAATGAAACCCCTACATTATTGTCAAAATTCAAATGACCACATTTGTATTTGTCCCTTTCTTTATGGACTTTTTATGCGGGCATTTTCATTAAATGTCTGATTTGTTAAACACCAAAACCAATATCCAATTGCTGTTTATTGGGATTATTTAGCCCCATAATATGTTTCATGTGTGAAAATAAAATGTTGAACATGGTATCATGAAATAGGCTGCTCTGACTCAAACAGCTTCTTATAAATAGTTCCAGGAATTCCTAAATCTAGTTTGCAGGGACACTCTAAATGTAAGGCAGCTTTCCAAGAGTAAAAAACCTTTGTTTCTAAAATTACTTTGAATGACTGACAACAAAGGGCAAAGTGATTACTGAGAGACAGCTCAAAACCTAGTAAAATTGTTTAAGGAAATTTTAGACTGTAATGCGACTCAGTTTTTTGGCAGTCACTGAATGATGGCGTGCAGCAAATGTGACATCACATAATGTTTCCAGGAAGCAGCATTTGGTCCTCCTGTTATTTCCCTAAACAGATGTAACAGCTCTTTAGTCACTATATTTCTGTTATAAATGTGGTTTTATGGGTCAAAAAACAGGCCCTCTGTGATCAATTAGCATAATATTCATTATTATAATCAAAACCTCTTTTGAATCTTTTCTGGTTCTAAATAATTGAGCTATAAACTAGATGTCTAATTAAGAAGGAAATAACTCTCTACAAAAGAACAGATGACCTGAATTTGACATCTAATCTAGCATTGCCTTTAATTGTGAATGTACAGAAAATATTAAAATGTTAGCAGCAGCTGTATATAATAAAAGATCTTATAATATAATAAGACACTTACCATTTGACCGATATCCCCCGGACTCCCAGGGTCTCCCTGTGAAGGAAAATATGTTATTTTCTTGTAAGAATATGTAATTAAGAAAATCTAGATTTAAGACCTAACTGTCAAATGATTTACCTTAATGATTTACAATGCCCAATGAAACATGAATTATCTTATAGTGTCTCAAAAACTGTTAGAAAGCCATTTTCAAAAAAGGTCATAGAGCTTATAATGTTAAGATAATATTATATAAGATAGGGAAAGGGTCAGGGCCTTAAACCACCACATTGTCCAGAGGCAACAATAAGTGTCTGAGGTCTCCTCATCCACATTTACATTTATTTTCTTTGTAGATGCTTTTAAAAAAAAAAAAAATCTAATAAGCTGGAAGCCAAGAATATCATAGGAAGCTTAGAATAAAGGAATTTGACAATTTACATACTCAGAGTGACTCATAAAAGGAGATCTATAAAAGAGAGCCTCTCAAAGAGTCAACTTATTCCATCAAAAACAAAGAACAGACACGTAGAGTGTTAAAACGTTGTTACACCACTTTCTGAGTAATGAATAACGGGACGGTTCAAAAACAACATAATGATCTTGCCTGGAATGAAAAAGATAAACAACACTTAATATTTTTACACTTTTGCCTTGGTCCAAACAAACGGTTGAAGGCCCTGTTGGGGTTTTATGAATATGGATAATTGACAAGTTTTCTGTTTTTCTTTTGTCTTTTTTATCTCTCAGTCAAAATGTACATATAATAAAACACCAGTCCATGGATAGCATTTCACATATGGGAATGGTTACCTTTAGTGAGGGATATCAATTGGTACAGAACAGACTTATTTTTTTAAGCATGGTCTTTTGAGAGGAGCCACTGGGTGATGTTGAGCTGTTAAGATATTTTGGATGGGGACTGATTTTATAGGTACTTACTTGGAGCCCTGGTACTCCCCGAGGACCATCTTTGCCTGTGTCCCCTGGGGGTCCCCTTGGGCCAGGAGGACCAGGAGGCCCAGGAGGTCCTGAGGGCCCCTCTTGACCCTGATCACCCTGTGGAAGTGATAATGTTGATATTGTAGGTCAAACAATATTACAACAATCATAAGACAATTAATGAAGCAAACATTAAAGTTGTTTTATGGAGTCAAAAGGGAGAGACAGAAAGACCACTGAAGAGCTATCACAAAGAACAATGGGACATCTGTTATCTCAGTAGAGTTTAAATTAAACAACATTAGAAAAAGGTTTAAGCTCTAATGCATGCTCTCTGTATTAATCAAAGCATTTTTGATGATAGAATTCAGTTCTACTTCTAGAATTTCCCATCAAAATTTCAAGCATAATTGCTGTTAATTATTTCCAGATTCTTTTCAACGCTGCCCGAGATCAAGTATGAAACATTAATCATATTTATCAACACTTAGATGCTAAACAATTCATGCTAAACAATCGCACTGGTTGTGACGGGGAACAGACGGAGCCGTCTCTCTGTATTTAGCAGAACAATATCATCTGTGATTTATATATCTTTTTGTACTCAGTTTGCTTCTGTATCAGTTTGCTTCTTGTCCTCAGTTTAATTCTGTATTGTATCTGTTGACAGACAACATATACTCTGTAATTTGTTGTTTAATCATGTGTACAAGATCACTAACCATATGTCTTTAAAGACAGCATAGAGTTGGCCTATAGAATTAAACTCAGAGCCTTCTCTTTTATTGCAGTTGAAGACATGTAGAAATGCACAATTTGGCACAGTGATTACTCGATAATTTGCAATTTACAGTGGCTCCAAAAAGTTACTGGACAGTAAAGCCACATATAATATGAATTCAGTGTAGCTATATGAGCATCTTGGCATTAGATAACATATTAAGCCAATGAAATGAAAAGAATGCTAGACCTTTTCTTAGAGCTCACTTTTTGATTTTATGTTTATCTTATCAGTGTTATTATCTGATTAATATTTGCATCATAATAAACATAATCAGGTGCATTAAGGGTCATATATACTGAACACACTTTTGCATCTTTGACTGTTACACTACGTGTATCTAATTCAAATTCTAATCCGTAATGGACTGCTGGGTTTCTAGATGCCCTGTCATAATTGAAATTACTAAAACTGTTCAAATGCATCTCGAGACATCCCCGTTTTGTTCCATTCATTGTGCTGCGTCTAGCTATTTTAGCGCAAGTATGTGTTCGGTGTGAATGGACACTGAGACTACATTTACACTGCCTCATCTAATGCTCAGATCCAATATTTTTATTAATACTGATTGGTGGATACTTTAACGCTTGTATGCATACGGTATATGTGCAAGCGCTCATGCCGCATGTCAGTCTGTCAGCGCACAGGAAATATTATAGATCTTATTTACAGTAATGCCATATTTGATTTCTGACATGAATGAAAACAAGGTAGTAAGGATAGACTTACAGTCTCTTCAGTGGCATGCACTGTACAGTATAGCCTAAAGCTGTATAAGGCTCCTCGATCACATTCAATTTTTCACAACTCACTTTTTTTTTGTCCACTGAAATTTCTGAGCTGGATATAGCTGCAGGCTGACCTCCAAAAACTTTTCAGCATAGGAATGATTCAAAACACTTTAAACAACAGTATTAGGTATTGAAGGGACTGCAACTCTATCTCCTCACAACCTTGTTGTAATTCCAGTTGAAAATTAAAGATGCCGCTACTGTAGATGAGAGTCGGCACTTCATACTACCAATATTGTTGAAGACAATGTAACATTTTTCTTCACAGTCATACATTTTCATACAGGAGACCAAATGGTGGGCCAAAGAGAAGAAGCCCAGTCAGATGGAGTACTGAGAGAGAAAGAGAGAGCAGAATGTGGACAAGCACTACCTTAATGAGTCGACGTTTAATGAGCTGCTGATCGGCAGAAAGAAAGCCATGATTGATCTTAGGGAAGACCATCTGAGCAGGTGTGTGAGGTCAAAAGAGGTCGGAGGTCAAAGGTGAGAGAGGTTGGAGAGGAAACAGTTGCATGAGGTCCCGGAAGAAGGAAGAGGAAAAGAAAATAAAAAGGTACAAAAATAGATTAGATCAAGCAGTTGAGTCAAACGACCCAATCCAGTGCAAGGACACCCACTCTGAGAGCCCCAACCCAAGGAAGCACGTCAACTTCCACTCAATGAAAGCACTGTCATCACAGTGTTCTTTGAAGCCAAGGCACACTCCAGGAACTGCACACACTGAAACCCATCATGTAGATTTATTAATCTTTGTCCGTGGGCTCTCATTAAGATATCTGAATAGTTCCACCATATCAAGGAGGCACCTGTAATTACGGGGCAAAAAAGTAATTCTGTTGCCATAGATTGATATATTGCATGGTATGACCCACTAATTACATATAAGAGTATATTTCTGAGCATTTAAGCAGGTGGTGAAAGAATCACATTTTTTGAGGGTGGGGCAGATTTGTGGTGAACCAGAGGTATCAGCTCTGAATATATCTCACCACTTTAGTTTACCCTTTAATGCGTCTCTTTTAACATTTTCCATTTGTAGAATCCGCACAGACACTGGCCAGACTGTTCGGTGGTTAGAAAATCTGAATCTTGTTTGTAATTAATCACACATCACTGGTTTATTAGTGGGAAAAAAAACTGTTGCTCTGCTGTGAATGCATACATTCCTGTCACCACACTACTTAAGGGCACCCATGGAATTGGGAGCTGGTAGCTTAGGGTCATAATGAAAGAAAGTACTTTTTGATTGGTTGGACTGGATTTATCAAACGCAATTGTGTTTGGGCCAAGTCTGTCACCACATGGGTGCAGGGGACAAATGCACTGTTGATATATCTCAGTGTGTGTGCCATCCATAGAGTCTGCCTGAGCCATTTGGCCATGCCAACAAACCTTCACAGTCAGGATTTGATTGCTGTGTAATGCAGCCAGGGTGGGTAGACCAGGAAGTCCCTGGGGACAAACAGCACAGAAATGGCACAATACAAACACAAGCACACAGCATGACAATACAAGACATTGACTCAGAACAAGCAGAGGGCACTTGACCTTTTTGCATTAGTTTCATATTAGTTTGACTCAAAATTTCAGAAGCTTAAACAAACCGTTCTTCTAACTGACAAAGAGGCGTTCACACACTGGCATTTTGGTATGCTGAAATAATTGTGATTTAATCTTAGTAATACACTTAGCCAAACACAAATCATATTTATTTGAACTCATTTATTTTAGATATGTGCTCTTTTATTGTGTACCAATACCCCTAAATCTGAAATGTCTTTGTTTGTGGTGTGGGATTTGCAATTTCATTCAAAATGCCTTAAAAATTGGAATTTTTGAATGGTAAACTTGTATGTGTTTTTGACCTAATGACAATAAATGGTTATTGGGAAATTTACTCAATGAAAGGCTCTATTCTATATATGTAAAAAAATAAAAATAATTATATAAGTTTAAAAAAAAAACACACAGGAAAATATCATGTTTATGAGATATTCAATCCCACCATGTTACAGGGAGTAATTCGAATTGCATGGCTCATTTAGAAGATGGAAGCAAATTAAACCACACCATCTTCTGTTTTGGTGCTCAAGCAAAAAGTGCTTGCAAACAAAATACCCTCACAAAATAAAATAGTAATAACTTGGAGTAAATGGGTCCTTTTGAAAATATATAAGGCAGCAAAGTTATGCAATAATGATTATTGGGTAATAGATTCTTGTGTTAAAAACACTTCTTCCATGGGTGCTGCCTCTCTTGTCCTTGTTTGTTTAATTTGTATGGAGACTGTAAGACTTAGCACTGATCCCATCACCTTTTACAATATGCCTGCATTTAATTTTATCCAGCTTTATGTCCCACTAGCCACCATTTTAAAAGCATCAATTCAACTGTAAGCATGCATTTGTTCTTACAGTACCATTATATTCTCTTGCAGTGGGAAAGAAAAACATGTTTTGACAGAAGAGCAAGGCTAAAAATGTTTTAGGTTTCTTTCTTTGCTCAAAGCAAGCTGAGAAGACATTAAAATTTTCCCCCAGACCCATTTACTATGTGTGGGTTATTGAATTGCTAGGAATTTATAGATAGCTTACAAGTACAAGGGTGAGAATAGCGTCATGATAGTGGTTCACTTAGAATCTTAACAATTTGCAAATCGTTCAGTTTTGCTGCATCAGATGTTTTGTTTTGCTGTGGGTTTGCATGTAAAAGTGTGTGCCTGAAGCTAAACAAATGTAATAGTAGTAATTTAAATTGGCTTGAAGACCAAAAACCAAACTGGCAATATTGAACAAGCGCACATGCTGTTAAAAGCCAATAGACTTTCCACTCATGAATATTCTGATGTGATGGTATTCAAAAAAAGAATCCATATTTATAATCGCTTGACTAATACAATGAAAAGTCAGAATGAGCAAACTTCTGTGTGCATTTCATAGTGTTTTTGTGCAAATGTGCATGCGTTGTGTGTGTTGTTGCACACACAATGCAATGCTAGCACCCGATTTACTACAGCAATTATTCAAATCAGATAACAGCACAAACATGCCCAAACAAATTGTCCTAAACTTAATTTGCCCAGCACAATTTCAGATTTTGCAGGCCGGTTCAGAGTGCTACTGTAGGTTGTGGAGGATGCAGTAGCACAATCTGGCATACTTTACTGGGACTGTACAACATTAATCCACCACTGATTAAAGCACCTGAATCGGCTCTTTAAAATTCCCAAAGTGCATTCGACTGCACTGCACGTCTGGCTATATGCCCAGCTGTAATCCTTTTCTATATCATTTGATCATCATTTGATAAATTCCCACTGCCATGGTCAATGGAAAATGTATGCAAATGTCTCCTATAAAAGAAAATTAGGTAAAACTTTCTATGAAGCCCATGTGTATAATGCATTACAACACATGTAAGCAATCTTCTTGGGTGTGAAATCAAACTGATTCTATGATGGACTCTATTCAATAAACTTTAATGTTTGTGAATGTTATTTGGTGGCTTATTTTATAAATAACTTCCATTATATAAGTTTGACTTGTAATGTATTGCATGTTACAAGTTTATGTTATGGCTGTTGCTTTTGTAACTTTTCTTAAAGCAGGCAAATACCACTTATAATATGATCATGTCATAAAGCCTTTTGACTGTTTACACTATGCTGCTTTTGCATGACAGCACTTGTACGATTGACTTTATTAGCTTCTGTTGCGTTAAAATAGGATGTTGCTTGTGTTATAATGTATTATACTCCTAAGAATAACTATGAATAGGGGAAGTCTTATTATGTATTAAACTGTAGTTATAATTATTTATGAGAAGTTATAACTTATTATAAGGTGTATTATGAGACATTATGAATGCAGTATAATGCATGTGTAATGCCTTTGCAATGCATTATAAATATGGGCTTCATAGAAAGTGTTATGGAAAATTACATTTACTTCCTACTCTCCGTAGGTGACAATAGCTCGACATTAAGTGTGCCAGGTTTTCCTGTATATTTTATGATTAAGGCACAATCTATAATAAACTAAATTCACACAGAATTTTTTTTTTTCACACAAAAAGTTTTAACACTGAAAAGAATGACAACTTAATTTAAACACAGTATTTCAGCACATTTAGCATCTTGTAAATCTGGAATGAGGGTGGTAAGTGAATAAGATGCAAGTTTTTGAGCTGAAATACCATGTAGAGAGTACAACTGCTAGTACAACTTTGTTCGAGATGGACATCTTTAAAGCTTCAAACACACTGAGCAGGACTACCACTTATGAATCATTGAGACCACACTCTAATAACCTTTGTAGAGTCAATGAATCGTGCTGACGAAACCATTTGTGGTCCAGACTCACACCTGTGACAGAACAGACCATTCTGCCTGTTCATTGAGATTTTTAAAAATGTGAGTAAAGCGTGAGGGAAAGAAGACCACACATCTCCTTCAATGGCAGAACTACTGCACTAATTCATGTTAATGATGACACAAAGTCTGGGTGGCAACACTTGTGTTTGTATAGGCACTAATCAGTGAATGTTTTATTTGCTATTTATTCACCCTTTGACCTTATGATCCCTCACCATGGTAAATTTTCCTTTTGACAGCCATGACCCTGACATATGTGTACCCCTTTAGCGGTCTAGTGGCTGTTACCACACTGGGCTTTAAGTTACAATAAAAGTGAGATATGGAGGTACACACAGTTCAGTACAACACATTATCTTTGCTGCTTGAAGAACATTTTTCAATTTAGAAATGGACATAAAAAGTTGGTTTGCACAATAGGTCTAATACACTGTACATGTCTGTGTGTATATTTGGTGGAGGTTTTTAACATTTATCTAAGGGTTCGCATACTTTTCCCACCCTGCAATGTAAATGTGCACATTTCCTTTCATATTTTCATAAGGACATAATAATATCTAGCCTACCTCTTATGTAATCTAGTGAAGTTATGATGGCAAATTAATTTCACAAACACACCATCAACCAGTACAGACATTGGTATTGTTAATGTGTGCTGATGCATTCGGATGGTGAGGCCCCAGATTTCTTATAATTTTCCAGCTGTCGCAGACATAAATTGAGCTCTTTTACAGTGGATGCTTTTGTTTCTCTGGTTAGACGGTGCAGACCATAAAGTGATCCTACAAATTCAATTTGAATGTAAGATCAGCATTGCAAGATTTAAGTTTCTAATCTCATGGTTTGGGAAATCAAATCTTTGTAGAAAGAACCCTAAAATATATCTGGACACTTAAAACACTCGCTTCAGAAGACATGGATTATACCACTCAAGCCTCAATTATTAATTTTATGCTACCTTTATGTCCTTTTTGGAACTTGAATGTCTTGGCTAGACTTACAAACACATCATACATCCTTCAAAATATCTTTGTTGTGTTCTGCAAAAGAAATTCATATGAGTTTGAGACAGCATGAGGGTAGGTAAATGATGAGAGAATTTAAATTTTTGAGTGAATTATCCCAATAACATCTTTAAAGGCATAGTTCACCCCAAAATTAAAATTCTCTCAATTTTACTCACCCTCATGCCATCCCATCTGTGTGTGACTTTCTTTCTTCTCCTAAAAACAAATGGAGATTTTTAGAAGACTATTTCAGCTATGTAGGTACATAAAATGCCAAACTTCTGATGCTCCAAAAAGCACACAAAGGCATCATAAAAGTAATCCATACGGCTCCAGTTTTTTAATCCATATCTTCAAAAGTGATGTGATAGGTGTGGGTGAGAAACAGATAAATATAAGTCCTTTTTTTGCAAGAACTTCTTCTCCTTGCCCAGTAGGGGGCGATAGGGAGGAGAATTTATATTAAAAAAGGACTTATATATTGATCTGTTTCTCACCCACACCTATCAAATCATCTCTGAAGATATATATTTACCCACTGGAGTCTAATGGATTACTTTAATGCTGATTTATGTGATTTTTGACCTTCAAAAATGTTGCCACCCATTCACTTGCATTGAGTGGATCAAAAGAGCTGAAATATTTTTCTAAAAATCTTCATTTGAGTTTAGCAGATGACAGAAAGTCATACACATTTAGGATGGCTTAAGTGTGAGTAAATGATGAGATAATTTTCATTTTTGGGTGAAATTTTCCCTTTAAATAACTTGGTCTGCTATTTTATTAGATAATGCTAAGACATTCATAAATTATTTTTGGGGCCACAATATATAATAATAATACAATAAAGTCACGCAGTTAAAGAGAAATAATTCAGGAACCATAGAGAGGTGACCTCAATTTACAGTAGTGAATAATTACCCAAATATAAAGCCTTATTGTGTAAAGATACTAAATAAAATGTACAAGCAGTAGGAAGCCCAAAAACTCTCACTGTGAAATGTGGTAAATCAACACAAGAAGTTTTTCTATGAAAACCAGTGTGGGCAGCTATCAAATATGGCTGACAGCATCAGATTAAAATGATTAAAATGACTTCTATCAGGCCCACAGATGTGGCTTGGCCACATAAAATTTCAAGGAGTTAACCTTGGCTTGCTCTCACGCCTGGGTGAAATCAATTAAAGGCACTTTAAGCTGTGACCCCCTCAGAGTCTGTCCAAGATGATGATGGATACAGAGTAAATGCACCAAAAGAAAGATCAGGAAAGGGCACTTAATGCAACGAACCTCAGACAAATAGCCTTGATAGGTTAGTGAGAAGTTGTGTTTTGCCCAACTGCAGAGTGATCATTTAAACTCAGCATACATGCAAGCATACAGAAATGAGATATGCAAGTGATTTATTTCATAATCTGCCAACTGTAGCAAATCACACTCTTCACAATCATCCTTTAAGAGATGTGAATTTATCAAGCTGTCAAGCAAGTGAGCTGGAAATAATTATGTTATTTGAATGAGCTCTTAGTCTAAAGAACTCATATGTCATTGTGAAGTCAGAATGTTAGGACCTCGATTCTGGTAGAAAACCCTCAGCTATATTGAATTGCAACAGGATCAGTTAACTTTTGCTTGTACTTCTTCCACAACTGATACTGTATGACCCCCTATTGTTGAAGCCAGATTGTCCCTGAAGGATTGCACTTTCAAAACGGCTCAGGTGTATATAGTTTTGCTTTTCCAAGCCTTATTCACACACTCTGTTAAGGCTCTGTTGTGCTTGGCAAGCCTGAGTCAGCACTGTCCACAGAATTCCATGCATTTCAAACATGCTGCCCACAAGTTCATATGGGAGACATAACACAAATTCACGAACAGGGCATGCAAGAAAAAGTCCACATACCCGTGGTCCCTGGTCACCTTGATCGCCCTATAAAAACGGGAAAAATAGAGTAAGAGAATATAATTTTGTAACATCATACTCAGATACACAGAGAGAAAGAAGAGAACCATTGTAATATAAAACACATTGATGATGAAAGTTAATACCCAAGGCCACAAAAATTCATTGCGGTTGAGGGTAAAATCACTTGTGATAACACAAGCTCTTGTAGACAGAGGTCGGGAGAAAAGTGAGAGTGGGTGTGTGTATGTGTGCTCATGGGTAGGGAGATGTAAGGAGCAACCACTATATCTTAGAATTTGGTTCCTCGCATGTCTGTGGGTGCATGGCTCCCACAAAAAGCAAAGTTGAGACATCTATGCCGTCTTCTAAGATAAATACAGAATAATTTAGAGTGTTTCTTTGTCAGTGTTGCCTTTCCTAATGATCACATGACACAATTTGACAGAGCAGGGAATGTCTTTATTATAGCGTAAGATCTGAATAATTTCTCACATGAACATAATGTATGCAATGTACTGCTTGCTGTTTGGATACAAAATAAGAACAGATTCAAAGATGTTGAGCTCCCAGACCATTTTCAGTTTTCCTGAATTACCGCAGGAAAGGAGCCCACCCAGTTCTCCTTGTACCATGACCAGTAAGGCATGTGACTCCAGAGTGACTGTGTGAAAGCAACGCTTAGTTTGATGACTCTCCCCATCTACATATTTTGGCTTAGGACTCTGAGACAAATGAGGTGCATGGCTGTTGGGCTGGAATGTCTTCAGAGAGCCGTTTACATTTGATTTGGGGGTTTGTGGTCATCGTTACGGCAAACACTAAATGGTAGTGACTGGAGTGTGGAGAGCCCTGCAACTCAAAACGGGTGGATCCAATTTTGAAACGCTTTAGTTTGTCAGTTTTCTGCTTCTTGCATAACTTAAATGTAAGCCTGGATTTCCCGACAATTGTATAATTGCCCAGACTTCACGCACTACTAAATGAGGATACCCCAAGGCCTTTAAATGAGGAATGTTAATATTTCAAATACTAAACTTCTACACACTGATGACTCCAGGACTCAACAATAAGGATGGCTCACTCGTCCAGGGACTTTGTGAAAGAGTTTCGGGCTATTTGACGGAACTGTCACTTTCCCTGTCATGCCAGTGCTGCAGTGTCAGAACATTTATTGATCTTTTTTTTATGCCTGAACGTATTTGTTACAATTTAAACTTATCAATAAGTATCTATCAGCTAACAAAGATGGAGTTTTATCGAAACTGGGATAATGGCTGCATCTTGGAAGCATCGATAAGAATGAATTAAACATTTCAAAGCAATCAACTCATCAGCAAAAGTCTGTTTTTTCATTTATAGCTGTCTTCTAGTTGAAGAAATTCCTGCATTTATTGCTAATAAAAAACCAAGTTATTAAAATTCCTTGCAAAGGAAAACTTAAAAGGATAATTCATCCAAAAATAAAAATTCTCTATTCATTTAATCACCTTTTGTTTGCTGAACACAAACAAACAAAAAAAAATCTCAGCTCTGTAGGTCCATTCAATGCAAGTGAATGGTGGCCAGAACTTTGAAGCTCCAAAAAAAACAAAGGCAGCATGAAAGTAATCCATACAACTCCAGTGGTTTAGTCCATGTCTTCAGAAGCGATATGATGGATGAGAAGCAGATCAATATTTAAGTACTTTTTTTATATTTAAGTCACTTCTACATTCTTCTTTTGTTTTTGGCCATTCACATTCTTCATATATATTGCCACCCACTGGGTATGAAGGAGAATTTATAATAATAAAAGGACATTTTTATCTGTTTCTCACACACTTATCATATAGCTTCTGAAGATATGGATCTAACCACTGAAGTCCTATGGATTAATTGTATGCTGCTTTTATGTGCTTTTTGGAGCTTCAAAATTCTGGCCATCATTCACTTGCATTGAATGGACCTACAGAGCTGAGATATTTTTCTAAAAATCTTTTGGGGTGGCATGAGGGTGAGTAAATGTTTCCTTTATGGGTAAACTATTCCTGTAAAATTCAGTAAAGCTTAGCTGGTGAAGCTGATTGGCCAGAATGGTCTTTCTGGTAAAGTTGGTAAAGCCTTTAAATTAATGGTCCGGGTTCAATAAAAGTTAGCTCAATCGACAGAATTTGTGGCATAATGTTGATTACCACAAAAATGTATTTAGACACTTTCCTCTTTTTCTTTAAAAAAACCAAAGGTTGCAGTGATGCTCTTACAATGGAAGTGAATGAGGACCAATTTTTGAACATTAAAAGACTCAGCCAGAAGACATTAGCAATATGTGTGTTAACAAGATTTTAGTGTGATAAAATCACTTACTAACCTTTTCAGTATAAAGTTATAGCCAATTTTACAACTTCGTTACCATGACAATGTAATGTCAACAAACACTAAAACCCCAAAACGACTGTAAAAATGACAATTAAAACAACTTTTCAGCTCAGATAATACAGAAGAATTAATGCCATTGCTTTCATAAAATTCTAAGCTTCACATTTCTGTGTTTAAACCCTTCAAAAATTGGCCACATTCACTTTCATCGTCCCCATTCACTTCTATTGTAAATGCCTCACTGTATCCATAATTTTTGTATTTTTTAAAGAAAACAAGTTAAAATTAATTTTTGTGGTAATCAACATCATGGCAAAAATGCTGTCGATTGAGCTTAACTTGAATAGAACCCGGAACATTCCTTTAAGAAGCCTGATGGAGATACCAGCACACCAACATTCTATGCTGGATCTGAATCCAAAACACAATATAATCTTGTGACCACACATCCTTGTCTTTTCAGCAGGGGAATCAAGTCTTATATTAAAGCAATTGAGGAATGTCCTTACATCTCAAACACAGTGTGTCAGTGCGATATACTCTGTTTGCATGTACATCTTGGTCCATGCTACAACCAGAACAGTTTCCATTTCGTTCTAGATTTGTGATGGTTCAGATTGTTCAAATATCAAATGTTTACTTGTGTTTGCAAATCATCATCCATTCTAAATCATCATCATCATTATTATAATATTATCTTATTACTTAACTCACAAGGCAGCTAATATTTAATACTTTCTGATAATGAGAAAAACAAGATTAGCAAACATCATAAAGTTTGTAGCATTTTTCTTTTTTGTTTTGCTATGCTCCATCTAGAATGCTGAGTGATGACGCTGTCTTTCTGTTGTGTTTGAAGAACCTCAGACACTTGTATGGTTTTAATCTTTCTACGTTAGAGCTGTGTGGATACTGATTTGTCACTGCTTGTAGCGACTAAAAAAGACAGAGTGTGGTAATTCATGCTTGGTATCTGTTTTATGGAGGAATACTCTCTGAAGCGTTAAAGTACTTCAGCCTGGGGCCTGGTGGGAAGGCATTAATATAGTACACTCCGGATTTGTGAGCGATTTAGATTTTCCAAAATGAGCCTTGAGGTCAAGGCCACTCCATATGCAATGACTGAATGCAAAGTTCCATTCAAATCCATTCCTTATGGAATGAAATCTAATTAAGAACAAAGTGAAGCAATAATTTGGTGACTGTAAGCCAGAATGCTTACAATCAGGGATTGGGAAGTCGGTATACTGGTATTTGTGTCAGATCTTCCATTTTAACAGTGGTGTGCATGTTATAGATAAGATATTCTCTCTTTAAGAATGACTTGGAACATTCTGCTGGGAATTTATGTATGTTTGTATATTATTCCCTGCCCAGACTCTTTCAAATTGTCCTAAATGGGATATTCAATATTTGTGAAGTTGAGAGAAATTAAATAATAAGAATTATTTGCATACTTTAATTGCAGAAGCTAAGTTCAGTTTGAGATGGAAGTATTTAAGTTCTGCAAGTACAGTTTCCATGCAGCCTGCTTATGACATACACATGTACTATTATAGATATATTGTACATACACTCACCTAAAGGATTATTAGGAACACCATACTAATACTGTGTTTGACCCCCTTTCGCCTTCAGAACTGCCTTAATTCTACGTGGCATTGATTCAACAAGGTGCTGAAAGCATTCTTTAGAAATGTTGGCCCATATTGATAGGATAGCATCTTGCAGTTGATGGAGATTTGTGGGATGCACATCCAGGGCACGAAGCTCCCATTCCACCACATCCCAAAGATGCTCTATTGGGTTGAGATCTGCTGACTGTGGGGGCCATTTTAGTACAGTGAACTCATTGTCATGTTTAAGAAACCAATTTGAAATGATTCGAGCTTTGTGACATGGTGCATTATCCTGCTGGAAGTAGCCATCAGAGGATGGGTACATGGTGGCCATAAAGGGATGGACATGGTCAGAAACAATGATCAGGTAGGCCGTGGCATTTAAACGATGCCCAATTGGCACTAAGGGGCCTAAAGTGTGCCAAGAAAACATCCCCACACCATTACACCACCACCACCAGCCTGCACAGTGGTAACAAGGCATGATGGATCCATGTTCTCATTCGGTTTACGCCAAATTCTGACTCTACCATCTGAATGTCTCAACAGAAATCGAGACTCATCAGACCAGGCAACATTTTTCCAGTCTTCAACTGTCCAATTTTGGTGAGCTCTTGCAAATTGTAGCCTCTTTTTCCTATTTGTAGTGGAGATGAGTGGTGCCCGGTGGGGTCTTCTGCTGTTGTAGCCCATCCGCCTCAAGGTTGTGCGTGTTGTGGCTTCACAAATGCTTTGCTGCATACCTCGGTTGTAACGAGTGGTTATTTCAGGCAACGTTGCTCTTCTATCAGCTTGAATCAGTCGGACCATTCTCCTCTGACCTCTAGCATCAACAAGGCATTTTCAGCCCACAGGACTGCCGCGATACTGGATGTTTTTCCTTTTCACACCATTCTTTGTAAACCCTAGAAATGGTTGTGCGTGAAAATCCCAGTAACTGAGCAGATTGTGAAATACTCAGACCGGCCCGTCTGGCACCAACAACCATGCCACGCTCAAAATTGCTTAAATCACCTTTCTTTCCCATTCTGACATTCAGTTTGGAGTTCAGGAGATTGTCCTGACCAGGACCACACCCCTAAATGCATTGAAGCAACTGCCATGTGATTGGTTGATTAGATAATTGCATTAATGAGAAATTGAACAGGTGTTCCTAATAATCCTTTAGGTGAGTGTACATGTAGCCTACTGCTGATGAAAGATATGTTATGAAAAGGTTCTTACCTTGTCACCTTTCAGACCAGGTGGACCCTAATGGGAATTGTAAAGAAGAAAAAAAAAATATTAAAGGTTGTCTTTATAAATTGTTGTAAAACAATGTGTTGCACTATGATCCCATACAATTGTATACATAAGTCCAATATCCCACTTATCTATATATACTGTAGATGCATAGTGTCCCACACATGCTGTGAGTTCAGGATGGCTTGTGAATGGGATTATGTTTTAAGTGTATCATCCTCCAGTTGTTGTACTCAATTTACAAAGTGACCCTCTGCCCTTCTATGCGAGGACCTAAATTATGTCCTTTCCTACTTTAAATACACTCTCCAGACTGTTATTTCTGAATCTCTCCACCCTGTAAAATGAGCTAACAGACCTGTGCCACACAGCATGTCAATGAAAAACTCCTGTTGTTCTCTTATTAGATGAAGCGTGCTTTTGATGGATTAGGATACAGCCTTATAGTAAAAATATGACAAGCTGCAAAAAAAAAAAAAAAAAAACTGTGAAAAAGTGCTTGTTTTGTATGCACAGAGAAAGTGGATTGATAAGATCTCTAAAGTATAGTAGCTGCATTTTGCCTGTTGACCTTTGGCTGACTGGCCCATTTGCTCCACTGGAGTCTACTGACCTATAAAAGATGGAGTCCACAGACATGCAGTAGATGCCATAACACCATCAAACACTGTGGGGAGCAAGTGTTCCAGAGCTAGTCACAGAATTCCCTGTCAATCCCAAGGCTCACTACACCAGGGTATTATGGACAAATATGAATGAATAAATAAATAAATAAATTCCTATTGTACTACTTCATAAATACTGCACAGTATACATTATATGCTACCTACTATTTTTTTTTAGATATGAAGTTAAACTTTATTTTTCAACAATAAAGTTTTCAAAAGTAGTATGCTATATTTCTGTCACATAACCTCACATAAGTTGTGTTTAATCATCATGTTAGATATTGCATTGTGGAATACAGTATTCTACTCTGTGAGACACTACACATACTGCCAAATGTAGTACAGTAGGTCATCTGGCAAATTGTAACAAAGTTCATTTTTAGGGAAAGAGGAAGTGGGATTCAGGTACAGTGTACTCAAAACTCAGGTCTTTACTAACAGCTTTTTCTCAACTGTGGCTTTTCAGCCTTAACTTAGGTCACACACACACTGCACTCTGCAGCGTCTCTCTCTGTCTGACTCACTCCTGTTTCTCTCCTTTTTATCACTCTCCCCAGTGCTTACTGCAATCAGAAACAGGTGTTAAACGTTATAGCGCACAGGTGTGTACCCTAACTGCTTTCTCTCTCTTCAAATGAACACTTGAACACGCCCCCGCTTCCACATACCCCCACCGCCCGACTCAGCCCGGGAGTCATCCGGCCTGGCCACCACTCCCCCCACATTGCTGGAGAGGAAGTCCGTGAGAGCCCTCTGTGCCCCCGGCCTGTGGACCACCTCAAATTTAAATGGCCGAAGAGCCAGATGCCAACGAGTGATCCAATCATTGGCATCTTTCATGTGTTGGAGCCATTGGAGCGGGGTGTGATCTGAGGCTAGCCCCAACAGGTAGTACTGGAGAGTGAGGAAGGCCCACTTGATGGCAAGACACTCTTTTTCAAAGGTGCTGTACTTAGTCTACCTCAGAATGAGCTTGTGACTAATGTAAAGCTCCAGCCGTTCCTCCCCCTCCACCACTTGCGAGAGTACCACCCCAGCCCCCTATCTGAAGTGTCCATCTGTAAAATGAAAGGGAGAGAGAAATCAGGTGAATATAAAAGCGATCCGCCAAAAAAAGTGCAGCTTTCACCTGTGTAAAAGCCTATTGACACTGCTCCGTCCATTGGACCGGATCTGGCACTCCCTTTTTAGTGAGATCAGTCAGCGGGCTGGTGGCGGTCAAATAATTAGGCACAAACCTTCTATAACAGCCAGCCAGCCCCAGGAAATGTCTCACCTCCTTTTTGGTCTTGGGCCTCGGGTAGGAAGCAATTGCTGCTGTCTTATCAATTTGGGGACACACCTGTCCATGACCCAAGTGGAAATCCAGATACCGTACATCCACCCGTCCTATTGCGCAATTCTTTGGGTTCGCCATAAGTACCGCTCGCCTGCTGGAACATAGCCGGAGCCCCGAACTAACCGAACGGAATTGTCATGAATTGATGTAATTCAAACGGCGTGGAGAAAGCTTTTTTTTGCACAGTACATTGGTGTTAAGGGGACCTGCCAATATCCCTTCATTAAGTCCCTTCATGATCGAGCAACTCATCAATCCGAGGCATTGGGTACGCGTAAAATTTAGACACAAAATTTAGGATTCTTCTATTAATCCCATATCGAGCATTGCATCTAATTCTTCCCAAACCACATTTTTCTTGTGCTCGGGAAGTTGGTAGGGATGAGTGCATACCACTCCCCTGGGTGTAGAGCTCTATGAGATTTGTGCAACTAGGCAGAGGCGAGAACACATCTGAAAACTCTTTTTGCAACTTGGCAACCTCTGTGAATTAAGACAGTGAAAAGCTGTCTCCGCAAGTGACCGGGGTGAAATGATTGCCTTTTAACTTCATCTCCAGCCCGAGCTCATCCCTTGACACTTGGCGAGTAATTTAGAGCTCGACATTAGGAGTAATACAAGCACTTTGTCTCCTGGTGCAAATTCCCGTATCTGAGTGTCCCTGTCATATAGTTGGCTTGGACGTTCTTGAGCTTGGAGCAAATTCTCCTGTGTTAGTTGACCCAAAGTGTGGAGTTTCGCTCTAAGATCACACATTTACTGAATTGAATTTATGCTGTTTGAAGTTCCATCCTCCAAGCTTCCCACATGATGTTGAGCACCTGCGAGTGTGGGTTCAGCCACCTGAGAGGGAGAGCAAAAAAAATAGAGGACACTGGTGGAAGAACCCTACGAACGGGTAGCCGGCTTCGGAGGGACATTCCCATGTGTCTGGGGAACCGGGGTAGGATGAAGAAAAGGGGCTGTGTGCATGGTCACGGAGGGATTGAATAACTTCTGCCAATGGTGAGGACTCCATGCCACCGTGTACTTCCTCCAAACTCCCGGGTTTCAGCACCAGTGCAACAAATTTCATTTCTAGAGAAGCAGGAAGTGGGACTCAGATAATGTAATCTAATATAAAGATAAGATAATTAAATATTTTACAGATGGAATTGTACACCAAGCCCTGTAGAGTGTTGATTATCAGAATTAAAAGCTGCACACGTTGGCATGTTGGCTTTCATTGCAAAATAAAATACATAAACGATCCTAACCAACAGCCACTATCACATTTATACTTATTAACTTTTTCCCTTATCACTGACCTAATGTAATGATCATTCGCAGCAGGTGTACATTAATACAAATGCTACTTATCCAACTCTATTTTACGATATTCAATTTTATGAGCTTCTTGATTTCTACAATAATAAAAAAAAGAGTTAATTTATTGATGTACTAATTACTTTCATTATTATTCATCAAATGTCTTCTGTCTTAAAATTGGCATCATTCCTGATTTATGAATCATGAATTATGCATTACAAATTAATTCACTGTCTAGTTTTAACACGCTGCTTTAATCAATAATACCTAATAACCATTAAACAAGACTGCAAAATCAAGTGTTCCCATTAGTTTATTTGCTTACTCAGACTGTCAAATGCCCAAGACATGCACGTGAAATATAGTAAACAGGTGTCTGATCATTGTTTCTTGCTGTCTGTCAAGCAATGTAAATTAAGTTTGTTTCTTAACTCATGCGATTGGGTGCTGGAGCTTGGCCGGTGCTTTCAGGGTTGTGCATGAGCTGTGACGTCAACAGTATAAGATGAGGAAAAAAAAGTACATTTCATGCTTTTAGCAGCTCGCAAATAAAACACTGGCGTGTCCATTTGCACCCTGGTGTAAATAGCATCTGCCGCACAGGGCAGCTATTTGCACCCTAATAGCCTGGTGGAACCACAGAGATAGATATATGACAAAATAGACAACATGTGTCTCTGCAGTGGTGTGGAGTGTAAAGATGGTGTGTGATTGTGTACTATTGT
This sequence comes from Xyrauchen texanus, assembly GCF_025860055.1. NCBI lineage: Eukaryota > Metazoa > Chordata > Actinopteri > Cypriniformes > Catostomidae > Xyrauchen > Xyrauchen texanus. The sequence goes on from NC_068276.1 coordinate 51,941,012, forward strand.
CCTAGTGACCGTTGTTCCGATTTGTGTTTTGTATTTTTTCCATCCGATTTCCTGTTTCCACTCTTAATATTTCCTTTAATACAAAAGATAATAGATAAAAATTAATATAAAAAGTTGATTTCATAGCAGTAATTTGGTCACGGTGAATGTCTGGGAGTACAGAGAATGGTTTGATCCAGAGGAGGGGTCAGTCGATCACACTCGTTCCCAAGAGATACGATTAATACATTAAAACCGAGGATATTTTATCTAAGGTAAGGTTAAGGTTTGGTTGAGGGGTAGGGGTTAATGTAGTTTGTCTATGGGACTATAAATAAACACAATAAACACACTGCAGTGATGCCCATACTGTATGTTAGTATTTAAATATGGGTGCAAATAGAATCTGAAACTATTTGCACCAGGGTGCAATTAGTATCTACCATTATTTGCACCGGGGTTGGGATGCAAATATTATCTGCCAATCTTTGCACTGGGGTGTTAATAGCACATAACATTATTTGCACCAGGGTGCAAATAGTATCCGACACTATGTGCACCAGGGTGCAGTTAGTATCTACCATTATTTGCACCGGGGTTGGGATGTAAATAATATCTGCCATTATTTACACTGCCAAAAAAAAGATGTAGAACTATTTAATGAAACGTTTGTGAAAAAAATATTTAGTCAGTTGTTTTTGAATGGCTGTGTAAAGGGTTTAAGGGAAAGGAGGAGGCGAGAACCGGATTGACAATATAAATTATATTTAATAATTAAGAACTTAAAACAAAAGACATAAACACACATATATGTCAGACAGCTGCCCGTAAACGCTCTCTCTCTCTCTTGCACCACCGCCTGTAGTCAGCCTTCATCACTCAAGGAGGCTTTATTAGCCTGATAAGAGGCCCGGTGTGCATAATCGCGCCTTATGCCCTGTCCTGAATCTGGGGGAGGGAAACAATAATGAAAAATAGGGGTTACTCCCTGTAACAGTACAGTACTCCCAGCAAAAAAACAGTACAATTTAAAAGAGAGGGAAAAGGTCAACACGAAGAGGCAGTGGGAGAAAAAAAAAACACTTATTCGCCGGTTCTCCGATATGCTGTAGCTTGGTCCTCGTCCACTCCTCCACCCTCTAATGGACGACATTCGTGCCCCCCCTGGCGGATGGAATGCCCCGCCGCATTCTCGGGGAACAGAAGGAGTCTCCGCCACCCCTGGCAGCGATTCTCCAGCTCCAGGCCGTCAGCCGGGAGCCCCACCCACTCGCGGTCAGCGGTCCCCTCTTAACCCCACCACATCTGGTATGGGTCTCCCCCACCCCTGGCAGCGGCCCTGACTGCTCCAGGTGGTCGGCTAGGAGCCCCCTGTTAAGATTTATTACAGCCCTTTCTAAACTCCAACACACCAAAATCCTGCTTTGTAATAAACACATATTATAAACCATCCATTTTGATAAATATTTTTTAATTTTTTTACATTCAATTGTAATTAATTAATTGAACTGTTTAATAATAGACTGCTGAAACAATACTATGAATTGCCTATTAGGAACACATCTCATGGCGTTTCTCTAAGAAACATGGGGCATTCAGTGTTTCTAAGTCAAAAAACACAGTCTTTAAGCTTGTTCTATAAGTCAAGCATCAAATACTCAGACTTGGGGCAATGAATAATCCCTTGTGTTTTATTTAATCTTCAGGGTCATATTAAACTTTGAAAGATGTGAAATATTAATATATTTTTTTGTGTAGAGTAAATGTGAAATGTAAAGTATTTGTTCTTAGTCTCAGTTGCATACTAATGTGGATGATGTTTCTAGTCTTAAGACTTCTGCAAAAAGTGTGCAAACACAGTTCAAAACAACCTCATATGATGTTGCAATTAATTTAGCCATGATTATTTCAGTTATTGACTGAAAGAGAATCAAAATGTATTTCTCTCATTGCTCTCAAGTCACTAATTTGCTCTAGTTGAGCCAGTTGGTGTTTTATTGGAGGTAAAGATGCTCCTGACAAATTCTGGTCTTGTTCATGCTGCTATTCGATGTGGCAACCAGAGGGTTGTGCTACTGAGTACACAATAATGATGAAGAACCACGTTGGTGACATTTGTGGCAAATTAGAAAAATAAAAAAAACAATAGTCTATATATACATTTAGGCTAAATGACATGCTTGATGATTATTTACTCTTGTAGTACAGTGTTGTACAATTTGAGACAGCCTTGCATGGATCTGCATAACATCAGCTTGTCCATTCCCTCATAAATTGTTGCCTAATGCTGACTAGTTTGGATGGATTACTGTTAGCAGTTGGCAAATGCTAATATTATGATTTCAGACCCATGCATGCATTTAGTGTATTTCAAACCAGCCCTTGCTTGTTCTATCTGACTGAAAGGTAAATACATCATCAATATGCAGACCAAATTTTATTAGAATGTAGAACAGTCAGGACAATTACAGACTTATGACTCTTGTCTGCTCGGCTGTTGTAATTGAATTATTTATGTACAGACAACAGGCCCTATCAAAAAGGATGTTGAGAGAGGAGACAAATGATAAACGACAGCAAGCACACACTCTCTGGCCACAGTTGCAGAAAGCCAGGTCAAATGGCAATGGATTTTAAGACCTAATGTGCATGTTGAATTACTCTGTGATACCTGGCCTAGCGGCATTTCCTTAAAAAAATGAAAGAAAATAAAATTACTGGCATAAAAGGGCCAGCCAGAAAAAAGCAGGCAATTGCAGAAGAAAAGATATTCCAGGGACCTACATGAAAGGCTTGTGCATTCATAGCCAAAACCATGAGGAACTGGGAAACACAGACTCCCCACAAATCTGATAAAGTTAGTACACTTAATGGTAATCATAATATGATAAGTTATCACCAAAAGCATCTCATTATGGTTTGTATGCACTTCGCTAAGCATCATGCTTGAACCAAAGTCTACATAGTATTGAGTTATTTTTAAGTTTATTATGTTTTATTGAGTTAGTTTGGCCTAGAAATGGTTCGAAACAGTCTATAAACAACTAAAGCATCAAACCAACCTGACAGGAGGTATTTGCAGAATCAGAATACCAATATGGCTCAATGCAGCAGAAATTCATGCAACAAGATGTTGCTTTCTTACAAGATCTGAACTGCTTGATTCTTCCACCCTTACCATTATTGTCATTCTTTTTTTTTTTTTTTGCAAGTTGTACAAGGAAAGTTTTTAAAGGATAATTCACAAAAATGAAAGTTCTGACAATTTACTCATCCTCCTTTTGTATCAAACCTGTATGACTTTCTTCTTTCAGTGGAAATCAAAAAGAGTTGTTGAGCAGAATGTTAGCCTCAGTCACCATTCACATTCTTTGTAAGGAAAAAAGATGCAATGAAAGAGAAAGGTGACTGAAACTAACATTTTACCCAACATCTTTACATCAACATTTTTCAGTCATAGTTTTAGTCTTTAGATAAAAAAGTTCTTTAAATGTAGCCAATATTTTGTCTTGACATCTGAATATATTTTGGCCAGTTTCACTCTGACTAAAATGGCATATAATTTTAGTCAGACATCTAATATCACACATTTTAGTTGATGATAATGTGTCAAATTCATAAAACATGTCAAACTGCAAAAGACCAAACTTTATCAAATATTCAAACACTTAGCCCGTAAATTTAAATATTTCAAACATTTAAAATATACACAGTAGTCTACAACTCTCTTTGCTGTCAAATCCTGAGCTCCTAAAACAAAAGCAACAGTATGAACATAAATTCTGTTATGAATTCTTCATTCATTACAGACTGTTTTCCGTATTTTAGCCTGTTTAGGACATTGCATTCCATGTAGCACATATTTAAAGAAACAGGTATTCACAAGGCAGGTTTTGCATTCTGACGCACATAACTTAGTTCAAGTTCACCAGTTCATTAGTTTCATTTTCTGTGAAGATGTAAGTTAATTATTACATACACTGTATGTTGTGGATATAGTGATTAATCTCTTGTATACAAAGGTTGCGTACGAGTGAGGTAATTTACCCTTTTTGTAAATCGGTTAATTTTGTTCAGCGTTCAGATCTTTCTGTTCATGGAACTCAAGTGGGGAAATCCTCAACATGCTGGATTATTACAGTATATGAATTAATACTGTCAGGTTCCTGACACTCTAGTAAAGTATATATTTAGAATCGGGATCATGTCATCTGTCTAATTGTATTGTTTTGGACTTTGTCTGGTGTCTTGACCCCACCCCCCTCATTTGCCTTGTTAGTTATAATTAACAAAATAAATATAATAACCTTCAATGAGCATTTACGACAATAATTACATTGACGAGATTAAGACTACAAACAGGTTTGGAACATCACAAGGGTGAGTAAATGATGACGTAATTTGTATTTGTGGGTCAACTATTCCTGATGCTATCTGTATACCATCAGATGAGATGAGCTCTTTTTTGTGGGCCAGCAATCAGTTGTGGCTAAACCTGCCATTGTCATTATCACATAATTACCTTAAACAGAATACACTGTGCTGAAATCTAAACCCACTGGTTCTGTCAGCTCAGTTTCAAATCTTCCAGGGAAAGGTGACAGTAGAGTGAATTCATAAAGCATTTGGCATTTCACAAATCATTACCATAAACCATGGTAGATGATGCTTTGACATTCTGTCCTCTGCATCGTAAGGACAAGACTGGATCGCTGCCACCTGTTGTGCTGTTTTAACATGTAAAATAAATAATATAGTATCTTAGGTTTTCAGCCATGGTGTAGACAGACTTTATCAAACAAAATGATCTGCGTTTTTTGGGACACCTTTTTATTTATGATGGTTCTAGACCATCACAAATGCATTTCTCATTCTCAAACTGTATGTGAAAGTGGTAGTACCACATTTCCTACTCATTCCTTCTAGTTTCAGAGATTAAGCAAACGAATATGGTTTCAGTAATGCAGTCCAGAAAGCTGATAGATAGCACCTGATTTATTATCCTGTTGAAAATCTCTGCCGGGTTGTTTATGGCAAGATTAGGCCTGTTTAGATGACAGTGCCCTGCAAAAATAAATGGATAGGACTTATTGTAAACGGAAATGGTCTAGGGCAAACCAAACACATTGAGGGCCTCCTCTTGGCTTCATTGATCTTCCAGCACAGTCCTTGCCAAAACAAGCTTAAAACTCCCGCAAGTGTGCTTTACCATTAAAGGGGCTTTGCCTTTGTGCTGATGGCATTTCAGGTACTTGTAGTGGCAGACCCTCACCATCTACAAAGAAGGGAGCATGTAGGATTTTCATGGCAGATCATAACTTATGGGACCCTAATAAAACAGGGGTTACAAATGTTGTAAAACACAGTCGTGAAACCAAGTAATTTAGGCTGGCCTCTACTTTCCACGGAAATGCCATTGGACGGCAGATTTGTTTGATGTAAATGCGCAGTGGTGAAGGAAGTTACTGAAACGTTAAATTGCCTGCCAAATTTCACTCGTCCATATATGGTAAATTTTAATGCCAGTTAGGGTCATCTGAGCTGATAAATACAATTTAAAGAGATTCATGATGTTCTCATCATGAGAGCAACGGTTGCTTCTCTGGATGTTCTGCGGTTTACTTAAGGTAGCATGGTGTAGAGGATATTAGTTGGTACCTAAACTTTGAGTGTTCAACTCTGGAAGGTGTGATGCAGTACGTTGCTGAGTTCCCCATCACATGGAGAAAGACAGGAGTGAGCCCAGGTTTCTAAAGCGGGGAGCTGCCCCTCTAAGTGCTCGTAAGGGGCTTTGGGTACAATCTTAGAAATGGTATGACTTTGCTTGTACAATAAGATCACATTTTATTCCCCAAGAGACATACTAATCAACAAAGAGAATTTCTAATCAGTACAATGCACGCATCAAATTTTAGTTAGCATCCTATACAAAGTTTTATTTTGAAGAATTTCATATTTATTTAAGCAATACTCCTGACGAAAAGTACGTCAATAACAAGTAGTATGCATCCATCGTCTCATTCCAAACCTCAGTGATTTCTTTCTTGCATGATACACAAAATGTATTTTCCTGTTAGAATCAAGGCTATGTTTAGGGTTTGGGTAAAGGGTTAGAATTTAAGGTTAGGTTGAGCTTTAGATTTGGGGTTTAGGTTTAGATTTAAACTTAGGAAAAATCATAATAATGCTCATTCTGTACCAACATTTTTCTTATTGTACATGGTACACAAAAGTGATTATCATATTAAAACTATTATACTTAAGTTTAGGGTTTGGGTAAGGGTTCTTTATGGTTAGGTTCAGGTTAAGAAACATGTCAGTGTTGACATAGCTACTATATTTTGCCTTTGTAGGGTAGCATACTAAGCAATAAAATTGGCAATGCACTAAATTCATATGAAAACACCACTTTTGAACCCTATTTCTTGAAAACAATCTTGCAAACAATTAGATTATTTCAGTATCATGTGAGGAAGTGGTTGTCATAGTACTGTTGTTATAGTTGTTATAGGCAGTTCCTATAAAGACTTTAAAAGGGAGCTTTAGTGGTTAACCCCTGAAATTAATCTAAAACCAAACGTGGAACCCCCAAACCTGAGATGGAAAGTCAGAGAAGGAAGAAAAAAGATGCCCGCCTAAGGGTTGTCTGTTAGTTTGAAGTGAGAACGCTTGATCATATTAGCAGTTCTCCAATGCAAGCTTTATCTAGTGGGAATACAAATGCAGGACGGGGCTGTAAGTAATCATAGGAGAGCGGGCAGGAGCAGATGACCACATGCGGCTGGTGCTCATCGGCGGGATCCCAGTAAGGGAGGTTAGGCTAGAATAGGAAAACCACACTGGAAAACTAGGCTGGGAATGCCATCTGGTTCCTGTATCCACAGTATATCATAATTACTTTGCAACAAAAAACCTTTAATGTCAACTGCATGCAAGCGCCTCTCTGCGTTCCACCTTGGGGGTTCCACATGTAGCCAGGCAAGTTAATTTTCTGGGTCACCTTGTAATTAGGGTGGTGTGGCCAGAGAGGCCTGTGAACACTAATGAAGCTGATCATTTTCTTACAGGAAGGGCCACTAAAAGCAGGACGTCCCAGCTCAGCATGCTCCATCCTTCTGTGGTCTCCATATTTATTGAGTGTAAAACACTCATTAAAATCTATCAAACGGAACTGCCTGTCGCTAATACTCTCATTACGAACACTGCTGCAATATTAAAAAGTTTGAAATGTCCGTCTGTTACTACACTTGGCTCGCTTATAAGTGTGGCAATATTTCAACCAATGATAAATGTCTTTCAATGAGTTCAGTAATGCCACACACACAAATGCCATGGGCTGTGTACTGAAGTCTCTTAATGCTCCAGAATTAATTGGAGTCTATGTTTCTTAAAAACTATAGCCATTGCAAGGAATAAAATAGTTTGAGTCAGCAGGCACACTCAAAGGGATTCAAATGGGGGAACATTTTATCATTCTGCATAGAATGACTGAGAGATCTGCAGGGACTTTGTTTCAGAAATCTCTGTTTGTTTCTGCATCCTCGGAGAAGAACACTCAAATACAGCAAAGTCTACAGTATTTCTATCTATTCATCTCTGAATATGAAAAAGCTGTTATTTTAACCAGCACTAATATATGCACATTTTGCTGAGTGATTCAAAAGCAGGAACAAAGAATTACCTCTTTACAGTCAATTGTTCTACTGTACAGTCTACGTATATGGATCCACAACATGAATGTTATAAGACAAGCTAACACTACAGTATAGTCATAGATTGGCAATTTGACCAACCCTGTTACGGGCAGATCATCTGTTTCAACCAGTGAAATCTTATTTGACAATTTGACAAATGTCTAACAAAATGTCTATAATATTTTAAAGGAATAGTTCAAACAAAAATGGAAATTATGTCATTATTTACTTACAATTGTGTCGTTCCATGAAATACAGCAGGGGAATTAAAAAAAATGTAATAAATAAATACAATCCTGGCCACTTTTTTTCCATTACGTGCTCCAAAATGAGCAAAAGCACATAAAAGGCCCATATGACTTGTGCGCTATATTCTTCTGAGGCTATCTGATAGCTGTGTGTGATACTTAAATAAATAATTACATGAAAAGAAAAGAAAGAAAGAAAGAAAGAAAGAAGAGGGTGAGTACATGAAGTTGGAAATGAACTAGTAATTTAATATGCGTACTGTATTTTTGTTTACAGAATTATGGATATACCGTAGTGTATTTACTTACAGAGATACAGGTTCAAATGTCAGAACAGACAATTTTTAGGTTGTGTGCTATGGAACCGCTTTTTAGCTTCCATTGAGTAAACCTGGACTGTTGTGGTTACAGATTCTGACAGTATTAAATTAGAATCAGAATAAGCTTTATTGCCAAGTATGCTTACACATACAAGGAATTTGTCTTGGTGAAAGAAGCTTCCAATGCACAATATACATATGTATACTGTATATCAATATGCATTGATAAATATTGCATTGACTTTAAAATTATTCTCCTTACTTATTCTAGGCACTTAATAATCTTGCCCCTTCATACTTATTTGACCTTCTTCAAATCCATACTCTTCCTCGCACTTAAGATCTTCTTCTGCACTCACTCTTGTTCTCCCTTGAGTTCGCACAACGTCTATGGGGTATAGACCCTTTAGACATGCAGCTACTTCTTTATGGAACTCATTGTCACAGGATGTGCGAATCAGCGAAAGTCTTCTGGTTTTTAAATCTCGCCTTAAGACACATCTATTTAGGCAGGTTTTATGTGATTGCTTTTGTGTTTGTATTATGTCTGTTCAGGCTGAAATAATGATTAATTGCTGTTATGTTATTGTTTTGTTGTAAGGTATCCTTGAGTGTCATGTAAGGCACCTATAAATAAAATGTATAATACATAAATATATAAATACACACACACACACACACACACACACACACACAATACACAAATGTACAATATACAAATACAAATCTGCTATACAGAAGCAAGTGAATGTAATGACAGAAGAGTTGTGGTATGTTGGATACATATAAATAGACTAAGCTATGTATTGCACATTAATTATTTATTAATAGGGCAGTTTTAACTGTTCATGAGATGGATAGCCAGAGGGAAAATAACTGTTCCTGTGCCTCAGTGCTCTGTAGCACCTGCCAGAAGGCAACAGTTCAAAAAGGTAGTGGGTTGGGTGAGTGGGGTCCAGAGTGATTTTTCCAGCCTTTTTCCTAACTCTGTAAGTGTACAGTTCTTGAAGGGAGGGCAGGGGGCAACCAATAATCCTCTCAGCAGTCCGAACTGCTTTTTGTAGTCTTCTGATATCCAATTTCGTAGCTGCATTAACCAGACAGTTACTGAAGTGCAGAGGACAGACTCAGTGACTGCTGAGTAGAACTGTATCAGCAGTGCCTGTGGCAGGTTGAACTTCCTCAACTGGTGAAGGAAGTACAACCTCTGCTGGGCCTTTTTCACAATTGAGTCAATGTGCATCTCCCACTTTAGGTCATGTGAGATGGTAGTGCCCAGGAACTTGAATGACTCAATGTTTTGGTCAGTGTTGGGGTGTTCCTCCTAAAGTCCACAATCATTGAGCGTGTTCAGCTCCAGGTGTTTTGACTGCACCAGATAGCCAGCTGTTCAACCTCCCTTCTGTATACAGAGTCATCATCATCTTGGATGAGGCCGATGACAGTAGTGTCTTCTGCATACTTCAGGAGCTTGATATACAGGGAGTCATTTATATACAGGGAGATGAGTAGTGGGGAGAGCACACATCTCTGAGGGGCACCAGTGGTGATGTACATGTGCTGGAAGTGAATTTCCCCAGTCTCACTAGCTGCTGCCTGTCTGTCAGAATGCTGGTGATCCACTGACAGATAGACATGGGAACAGAGAGTTGGTGTAATTTAGTCTGGAGAATAGCTGGTGATGATGGTGTTGAAAAGTTCTCAAAAAGGACCCTTGCATATGTTCCTGGTCTGTCCAGATATTGCAGGATCTGATGCAATTCCATGTTGACTACGTCATCCAACAGACCTGTTTGCTCCATAATCGAATTAAAGGGGATCTAGAAAGGATCCAGTGATGTCCTTCAGGTGGGCCAACACCAGTCTCTCAAATGATTTAATGACTACAGACGTCAGAGCGACGGGTCTGTGGTCATTAAGTCCTGTGATTTTGGGTTTCTTTGGGACAGGAATGATGATTGAGCATTTGAAGCAGCATGGGACTTCACATTGCTCCAGTGATCTATTGAAAATCAGTGTGAAGATGGGGGCCAGCTGGTTAACACCAGATTTTAGACAATATATGATATATGATGACAATATATGATGTCACAGAATCTGTGAGCTCCTTCAGATTGGTGTCTGCAGCCTCAAATACATACCAATCAGTGCAGGCTTGTAATTCCATCTCTGCTTCATTGGTCTATCTCTTCACAGTCTTTACTACAGGTTCAGCTGATTTTAGTTTATGCCTGTCGGTTGGAAGAAGATGAACCAGACAGTGATCAGAGAATCCCAAAGCTGCTCTAGGGATTGAGGGATGTTCATCCTTTATTGTTGTGTAGCAATGATCCAGTATAATTATGTCTCTGGTTGGGCACGTGTGACGAGGAGAAGGAGGGGCTACGCAGGCCCATCCCCCAATGGGGGAAGCGGTGAAGCCACTGCCAGGGGTGGAGGGGCTCACTGCTGTCCGAACGAAGAGAAGTGGCTGTCGTCTGTCAGAGGGTGTAGGAGTGGTCGAGGACCAGACGAAGGCATGTCCGAGCAATTTTTTTCTCTCTCTCCTCTCTCTCTCTCTCTCACACTGTCATTCTGTCTCACTCTTTCCCTCTCCCCTTTTACCACCCCTTGTCTCCCTCTCTGGTCACGAGGAAAGTGCCTCCTCCTTGCCCATGCTTTATACCACGGGTGCCCACACTTTTTGGCATGATGATCTACTTTTAAATGGCCAACTCAATGAGATCTATCAACTAAAAAACACAGTTTCATTTAAAAAAAAATGCTTGTTGGGACTACTGGATGTATACCTACATGGAATTCATCTTCTAATTAATTAAAAAATATATAATAATGTTCAATGTTGATATCATTCAGTTTTAACACTAAACCCAAAACACCTACAGCACAATAGATTACAATAGCCAGGGCATTTACCTTATTCTGATGACTTGCACTGAATGGAATCAGACAGTTTTGCATAATCCGGGCAGTATCTGCTGGAAGCTAGTCTCAAACACTGCTAGCTTTTTTGCGCTCTGTTCTCAGAAGTCCTTGGAAGGCACAAACCTAGTTGTCATGGCAACTGAATAAACAAAAATCTCGCCTGGTCAAAATTTACTCATCAAGTGCAAGTCAGACAGAATCTAAAAGAAGGAAAGACATTATATTTATTTTTATAAAAATGTAACAAAAGCACATTTAAATTTAGTGCGATCGACTGGTAGATCGCGATCGACGTATTGGGCACCCCTTATTTATACTGTTACAGTCATGCGGCTCTCTCACCCGAACTGCTGCACCCAGCTGCCTTTATCCCTCTGCTCAGCTGATTAGCCTGATTTGAGGCCGGGCATGTGTAGTCATGGCACGGCCCTGCCCTCCTCCTCGTCACAGCATGAAAGGTGCTGTTTATATTTTGGCAGTTCACGTGTGAGGTTTGCTTTGTTAAAATCCCCAAGTATAATAATAACTGAGTATTGTTATTCCATGTCTGTGATTTGATCAGCCATCTGTTGTAGCACTGCGTCCACGCACGCGTATTGAGAAACATAAACAGAATAAATGAGGAAAACTCCTTCAGTGATAAATAAAGCAAAAAACTAATTCAGCACTTTTTCTCTGCCTTTCCACAATGCACTCATCCTTTTGTCAGTTCCATTGAATTTGTTCATCCGTCCCTCGTCTTACTGTCATGCTAATTAGCAGCAAGTTAGCATGTGCTTGAACTCAGACTCCCCTGGTGGATGGTTGATCAAAGACCAGCTTGAGAATGTTTTATTTACTGACGCACTGCATTATTGATGAGACCAAATGTGTGGCTCCTGGATTTCACCTGTGTGTGTCTCACTCCAGTCAGATACATTGTATAATTTATTCACCTCGACACATAGCAAAAAAAATATATATTGAAAAAACACCTTTCAGGACTGACTTTATATTCTAAGTAAAATGTTTATTTGTCAGTGCTAGAAAGCCACTGAGGCACATATAGTACACTCAAGACCTAAACAGCATTTTAGACAGCAGTTAGGCCCAAATTATCGTTATTTGTGTGGTGTCGGACGCCCTTTAGTGCACCAGTTCTCAAGCTAAATGATCCCTGGATTGATTATTTCTCCCTACTTTGCTTTGGTAGGTTACACCTATGAACACTCAAGACTCTCAGCTTATGCTAATGTTACCATTAAACTTGCATCCACTCAATTGCTAAATGCCTGTACTTCGAAAGCTTACATACTGTATCATTTCTAAGGACACTTTGCAGAAATCATTCATAAATTTGGAGCATATGTATCTTATGTTTATTTCATGAGCTACATAAATGTCTCCCTTCAATTATTTATTGTTGTGAAGGTTAGGCTACATGAGAGGGTACTCACATATAAGTGTCCTTGTGGACCTAATTTGCTAGCGCTTTGCATGTGAAATGAATAGGCTGGGGTTTAGCCAGAGGGACAAAGAAAGAAGCAATGCCTGTGATTAAAACCATGCCACTGTAACCTTAAGATGCATTACGTTTATTACGTGTAATGGTGAAGATGTTATGGGCCTTTAAATGACAAACGAAGAGTCAACATGCTAAATGAAAATTACATTCTGTTAGCTAATGAGACAGAACTAAAATTATAACAGACAGAGGCTGGGTTTCCCAATGCGTTAAGTAGAATATTAGCAGCAGTTAAGTAGTACTTAATCTTTAAGTTGCATTTTTCAAAAGCATTGTTATCGAAGTAGTTCGTAAAAACGTTTGTAAATTAACACCATTTTTGAACCGCTCATAAGTCCAGTAAGTGCAACTTAAACATATCTTTATGGCATCTTTCACAGTTTATCAAAGACAATGGACATATAATAAATTGTTTTAATATATTTTGATCATTGGAAAGCCATCAAAACTATTTCAGAGGATAAAAATTGTTGAACATATGACTATGAAATCAATAGGCAGTCTCTGCAGTCTGCACATGTGACGTGATAGGTCTAAATTTACAAGGCACGAAGTATAAAATTATATTACCCTTCTTAGATAAGCATAATTATAATGCAATAGAAAGAAGACAGGTTCTTATTAAACAGATTATTTAAGAAGACATATGTGAGAAATGTGACCACGCAGTTTAAAACTTAAATATATATGAAATATATATAAATAAAATAAATATGCCTGTAATATGTAAAATAAATATGCAAATTTTTCATGTAAAATTCGCCTTTGTTTGCCAATGTGTGAATGGCTTGTAACGCAACTTATAAAATTAGCCTTTCCTGGAATTCCTAGGCTGCCTATTAAAGCCTGTAGAATGATTTTCATGAGAATGGAGTGGGTCGCTTTTGCCGGGAAAATCCAAAGAATGTGATGTTAATGTGCGCTCCCGAGAACCTTGCCTTAGATAGTAGCTTCTCTTTCGCTATTCAACAGCGTCAACAGACAGTCTGCAACACTAGGTAATGTTATCTTAGAGATGGAATCCAGCAAACATCAGGCTCCCAGCACAACACAATAATTTCAACGATCTTCTTTTTATACTAAAAGTCATGTTAATGTCAATGTTAATCTGTAATTATTAATCAAGGTAAACTACAATAACACATAAAAATGTATGCTAGACAATTTTCAAGATAATTCAAAAAGCTCCATTCATTAGTTTAACGTAACCTGGTTATACAGGAAACATATACATTTAATTATTATAAAACAATAGCGCATCGATATATCAAAATGACAGTTGTGATGGAATCACATCAATACTGAATTGTGTCAACATATTTATAATATACAGTCTATTTTATAATCAGCTACTGTTGTCATCCACTAAATTTAGCTAACAGCTTTTGATAAAGCTGGCTAGCTAGCTATTGCCGACATAGGAGACAAAACTAGAGGTGAATATATATCGTATAAATGCAGTCAATGTATCAAGAAATTAAAAGTGATTACTTCAAACTACAGTCTTGCATAGTCAGACATATATCCACACTTTGTTTTAGCCCTGTTCCAGCACTGGAGAATCAAATATAATATACAGTCTCAAAGTTTGTAGTAAAACAATCATAACTGTGTATTTAAATTTTGCTAACTCATCTGTCAGCATGATGTCGGTGAATCACGTTCAGCCTCTTTGTATGTTACATCATTGTTTTGGTCGATGCCCGCTCGCATCCCTATGGAGTGTGAGCACAAGCACGAGCAACTGGTAGCTTCCTGCAGTTTACTTAATGGCCACAAGTGTCATTAATAATGGTTTCTGAATCTTACATACTGCACCTTTAATAATAATACAAATTTGGACCGCACATGGAGCTCTATATGATTCTGAGCAGCTCTTTGTTTGCTGTGGAGGACAGCGGAAAGGGACGCTGTCCCCTGTCGGCGGACCCGCTTCTCCCTTGGGCAGCTCCCTCTGCCCCCGGTCGCTCTGTTTGTAGAGATCCTCCCTCACCAGGTAGGACCTACCACCGTGCCACTTCCATGTGTGGCTCGTAAGCCCATGTGAGGCATTTGCCACATGTGACCTCCACAGCCTGGGCAGGATGTGGTCACCACGGGGTCTTTTCCCCTGAAAGAATAGGATCGGAAAAGAACACCTTCCCCAATATGTGTTATAGTGTTAGATGGCCCCCATGCTTGGCATGTCGCTTGTCCCCCTCAAGAGAAGAGGTATGCCTGGAACCTAAAAAGTGTATCACATTTTTATGGGGCATCAGGGAAGGTTACGTGCAGCCTGGCGTGGGCTGCTCCTTTGGCATGCAACAGCTTGCTTGCACCCGCATCAGCAGTTCACGTTACATGGTTCAGTGTCGTGGCGTTATTGGATAGGGACCCTTAGTGTCACTTCACCTACTGTCGTAATCCTGATCCCTGATGGAGGGAATGAGACGTTGTGTCCCTCTTGCAACAACACCGTACCAACCACTGTAAAGGTTGTACCTTATTATCGGCTCCTCAGTGCAAAACCTGACTAAAGACATGCACGATTCCCTCCCTCTATACTCGTATGTCCAGGGAGGGACATGCAAATTCTGTTCGCCAATTCTCATTGGCCTTTTCTCAAAGCTCAGAGGCAACTGAGGCTTCACTGACACAACGTCTCGTTCCCTCCATCAGGGAAGGGGGGTTACAACAGTAACCTAGACATTTAGTTCTGCCACTAGTCTATGTTATGGGCCTCTGTCAACTAGTCTTCAGTTGTGGTTGTTCAATATGGTGACAACAGGAGTAATACTCCCCTGTCCAAAAAACTGCATTCCAGTGTATTTGCAAGGAATTTATTTTGTATGTTTGGTAACCTGTTCTGGCAAATACTGTATTTTTCAAATTATGAGATGCAAGAAAAATAAAATAAAAAAATAATATAAATTATATATATATATATATATATATATATATATATATATATATATATATATATATATATATATATATACACTCACCTAAAGGATTATTAGGAACACCTGTTCAATTTCTCATTAATGCAATTATCTAATCAACCAATCACATGGCAGTTGCTTCAATGCATTTAGGGGTGTGGTCCTGGTCAAGACAATCTCCTGAACTCCAAACTGAATGTCAGAATGGGAAATAAAGGTGATTTAAGCAATTTTGAGCGTGGCATGGTTGTTGGTGCCAGACGGGCCGGTCTGAGTATTTCACAATCTGCTCAGTTAGTGGGATTTTCACACACAACCATTTCTAGGGTTTACAAAGAATGGTGTGAAAAGGGAAAAACATACAGTATGCGGCAGTCCTGTGGGCGAAAATGCCTTGTTGATGCTAGAGGTCAGAGGAGAATGGGCCGACTGATTCAAGCTGATAGAAGAGCAACTTTGACTGAAATAACCACTCGTTACAACCGAGGTATGCAGCAAAGCATTTGTGAAGCCACAACACGCACAACCTTGAGGCGGATGGGCTACAACAGCAGAAGACCCCACCGGGTACCACTCATCTCCACTACAAATAGGAAAAAAGAGGCTACAATTTGCAAGAGCTCACCAAAATTGGACAGTTGAAGACTGGAAAAATGTTGCCTGGTCTGATGAGTCTCGATTTCTGTTGAGACATTCAGATGGTAGAGTCAGAATTTGGCGTAAACTGAATGAGAACATGGATCCATCATGCCTTGTTACCACTGTGCAGGCTGGTGGTGGTGGTGTAATGGTGTGGGGGATGTTTTCTTGGCACACTTTAGGCCCCTTAGTGCCAATTGGGCATCGTTTAAATGCCACGGCCTACCTGAGCATTGTTTCTGACCATGTCCATCCCTTTATGGCAACCATGTACCCATCCTCTCATGGCTACTTCCAGCAGGATAATGCACCATGTCACAAAGCTCAAATCATTTCAAATTGGTTTCTTGAACATGACAATGAGTTCACTGTACTAAAATGGCCCCCACTGTCACCAGATCTCAACCCAATAGAGCATCTTTGGGATGTGGTGGAACGGGAGCTTCGTGCCCTGGATGTGCATCCCACAAATCTCCATCAACTGCAAGATGCTATCCTATCGATATGGGCCAACATTTCTAAAGAATGCTTTCAGCACCTTGTTGAATCAATGCCACGTAGAATTAAGGCAGTTCTCAAGGCGAAAGGGGGTCAAACACAGTATTAGTATGGTGTTCCTAATAATCCTTTAGGTGAGTGTATATACGCTTCCAAAACATATATTATAGAAGGTCACATACAGAGAGTGCTTCCTGTATTTAAAAGCAATGCCATAAAACAATCTAAGTCTAAATGATATATATATATATATATATATATATATATATATATACAGGAAGACATTTATGTGACCTTCTATAATGTATGTTTTGGAAAGTGCCTTTAGGAATGTTTTGAGCCTTTCCATTTTGTCTTCCCTAAAAATGTCATTGCCACTCAAAGGACTTTTCTTAGGACATTTAAATATCAATTTGGACAGTAGCAAAAATAATGGCTGGTTTCCCCTTATTATAGTACGGGTTATAGATGTATGACTGTTTTTCTAATCTCTTTTCTAAAACTTTTAGGTGGGTTGTTATTCTCAGAATTCCTAAATAATAGTCTGTCATTACTTAAATGACAAGCTCTACTAAAAAAAAAAAAAAAATATGGAGAGTAAAGAAATGGACTCTGAAGTTAAAGAGAAGTAGAGAGCAACATTGATTTTCCACCTCTAGTTTTGTCTCCTTGAATGGAATTGCTCTCAAATGATCTGTAAATGGACAAAGCCCATTGAAAACCACACACAGCCCAATTGTTATTCAGGAAGTATAAATAATCATTATTCACATATAATAGAGTTAATTTAAGTAGACAACTGGCTCTGGTCGAAATTCAAGAGAAAGAATGATTCTTTTTCCATAAAAGCCCACGTAATAACCGTAGTATGTCCAACCCACTACCCTTCAACAATCATAATAAATGTAAATAGCAGCACCTTTGACTTACATAAGTATAAATTCTCATTATCTGTAGAAGTTCTGAAATGACTCTTCTCAAATGGCTTGTGTTTTATTGAGTGGAGAGAGGAGGAACATAGGAACTGGTTAGCAGCTTTGTAGAGTTGTTTGGCCACATTCAGCATTCGAAGGACAAAGCATCTGACAATAAGCATCTGACAAAATCCTTTTCTGAGCATTTGTGGACCTCAATGACTCAAGTACATAATTGCCTTTGACTGTTGGAGCCCTGCATGATTTAAATATGGCCGTGCATTCCTTAGTTTGGTCAGCAGAGACTTTCTATTCATGTGAGGTACTGTAAAGCGTTCCTGTGATCACTCGGCACATAATGAGGTGAGACTCTTTTTAGTGCAATTTTACTGCATTTAGATGGAAATAATGTTCTCCTTTAAGGAGAACCATGGGTAAAAAATATATTTTAATCATACTATAAGATTACATTGGGCATCTGAGAGTTTTTTTTATGACAACCACAAAAGCCATTGCATTGGATTTATGAGATTAACCATTCCATCTGTGCATTGTAAGATGATTAAGCTTATTATAGCAGGACCAATGACCACTGATAACAATAACATTAGTACAGGAACAGAAAAAGCTAAACATTTAAAGAAAAACTGATGTAAATAACACGATGTCGTCACCTCCTTTCAAACAGATTTCTCTCTGGATAGCACACAAGACACTACCTGCAGTGATGTTGAATTAGTCATGCAAACTGCATACAGCTTGTTACCATGGTACTTACAGGAGGTCCTGGGGAGAAAAACAGACAAGAGAGAAAAGGAGTCATAATTAGTTAAAATTTGTTACAGGTGAGATCATTTGCATATTTATGAGAGATTAGGGACTGTTCAAACTGAACAGGGTTTTGCATGCATCTGGGGCCATATGCATAAAACTTCTCAGAAATGCTCTTAAGAGTAGTCTTAAGCTTTGACTTAAGTGTAAACAAAATCTTAGCAAAGAGTAGGACTTGTGTAAGAGTAGGAGCTTTTTATTAAGATGCTAAAAGCAACTTTCCGCAAAGTCTAAGACTGATCTTAGGCGCTGACTGAGGTGACAAATAAGTGTAAAGAAATAAGGACAACAATGATGTCTACTTAAAATGGCCAACCTCAAGCACTGAATCAGGCAATAGTAGGCCTGCAAGGGTAATGAATCACAGCTGGAATGACACCATTCAATCATTCATGATTTAATACAACACATTTTTAAACAATATTTTGATAATAGGTCATTTTCTGTAGATTAATTATTTAAATTAATTTTATTTCCTTTATTTTATTGGCAATAAAAATAATAATTACTCGGTTGCTGTTTTGGACAAGTTGTTTTGCAAAATGGGAGTGGAAACTTGCATCGCTTTGCATATGTAATATTTGCAAATAAGAATAAATACTTAAATTGTAAGTTATAAACTGGGGTTAAACATCTCTCAAGAAGGGCGAATCTGTTAAAGCACCTTACACCCCACACAAAACTATGAGCTTATTAAACATTTTACATAGAGCTTGGGTTGGGCTATTTTCAGATGCAGCTCTATATATATATATACATTTTTTATTTATTTTCATAGAACCACGGTTTCACTACTGTAAAAAAGCGTCACTGATGGAGTTTGCAGTGCTATTGCAAAGATATTCAACTAATCATAACTGAATTTATTGTTTATTATTTTCATAATTAATTATTATAATTTTTGTGATATTTACATTTTATTAATTAGTTGTTGCAGCTTAGGCATGTAGCCATCACATTTTTCAAATGTTTCAATACATTCAATAAGTGAAAAGAAAATTGCTGCAAATAAAAAATTATATTGATGGATTTCATTTAGCTCAATTATGAAAACTATTTACACAAATTCTACTATTCTATAAGTCCAAAACATTCTTTCTTTTTGTAGTGTGTTGTCTCCACGGATCACAGACATCATGCTACTCCTAACTAGGTTAGGAGACCTCTCCAACACTCTTAAACAATTTAGGAGCTGAGACTAAATCTTAAATCACAGTTATTCTAAAGTCTAGAAATAAGAGTAAAATTACGTAATTCTAAGAACTTTTACACACATAAGACTTATAAGAATTTTACTTGAAGTGTCTTAATACATAAGGCCCCTGGGCTATTTTTCCAATTGTTTTTCAATGTAAACAAGCACTAGAAGGACATGTATTGGGCCACTTCTTGATGTTTTTTAGCATCTCACACACGAACGCTATATTTTTAAGACATCATGGCAATAGAGCGCAATAGTGCTTGCCTAATGTTCAGCTGTCTTAGTTCTTGGTTTCCCATTATTTATTTATATTATTTCATAGGGGTTTAAATAATTTGGACAATAAGGCGAAAGTACAAGTCTGTTTACTTAACGTCTTTCATGTGGGCATAAACTACAGTCCCATGAAGCACTGCAAGCAACGTAATCAAATAAAAAATCCTAGTGAAATTTATATTTAAATATTAATTTGACAATGTTGATTATCAGTACAGAAACAATATATTTTAATTTAATCGCAAATATTAAGATATACACAAATATATAAGTAGTTTGAGATAGTCTCGATTGCGTCATTCACAGTGCATCATAAGGGTGGGCAGTAACTGTTGAGCTCTTTTGGTGCACTTTGTTTGCCACAACTTTATGACTGTTTGATCTTGTAGTGTAGCACTTCATCAGTAATTCCACATGATTTAAAAAAAATTAAGTTGCAATAAACTGGACAGATGGCTTCAACTGAAGCATTTACCACTGATTAACAATTATGGATCTCACGATAGGTCTGTCTTTAAAGGCTTGTAAGTTGTTGATAAAAATGAAATTGCCTTTGAATTTTTTTTAATAAAATGATAACTTCCAGAACCAGACTGTTGCACTCCAGTTAAAAGAACTTAAGAACTTAGTAAAAATTAAAATTCTAAAGTCTGTATTCTGTTCCGTTCCTAGCTCCACATCTCGGGTTCAGTCTGAACAGCGATAAGACACTCAGCAGCTGCAAGTGATGGCTTCCATCCATGTTCTAATACCACACTAGCCGAAAATAACCCTCTCATTGATATACAGCACCCCTGCGGAGGATAAAGGCAGACGACATACCTTTGTTTCCGGATACTCTTATTTTAATGGCACAAGCAGACCAGCATCACATTTCTGCATTTGTGCACAATCACAGCTTTTATTTATACCTGTGGCATTTAAATTGGCAAGATGACAAAATGCTGCCCTGTATTTTCTGTACATACTGTTGGGTAACAATGACAAAGAGGTAGTCACATGACCAACATATAGGATTTCAGGGCCACAGTTGCTGTGGGCTGGGTAAAATTGCTCCTGCTATTTTTTGTGAGGTGCTATTCATGTCCTTTTCCCAATTACTTTGGTCACAAATCAGTCTGCAGTACAGCTTTGAGGCTTTGTTTCATCAAAGAGCACCATATATATATATATATATATATATATATATATATATATATATATATATATTTCTTTTTTTTTTTTGCTTCTTTCGACTCCTATTTTAAGAATGGTGGAAGACAAAAAATAGTGAGACTTTCAGTTCTTCCAGACCTCCTTATGTTGAAGGTGCAAATCTCTCCTGCAGCTGATATTTTAGTGGTTTAATCTCATATGCCTTAACCATAAGAAATATAACTTTTCTTTTACCAGACTTCATTAGCAGATGAGTTACAATTGAATAGCTTTGGTTCATGTTAGAAAAGTAAGCTTAACACATTGCCAATGTGGAACTATGAATTCAAGGCTTATCATGCTCATATGCAGTCACTCATGTTATTTAAATGAATTTCTATACAATTAGAAGTCATTATAATCATGTTTAATTTAATAACTCAGTCAATATCATTATTATCATTAATACTATGTGGCTGGATTACATCTGTTTAAATGTATACTACAAATCGGTTTAAATACATTCCAGCCTGACGAGGAGGGTCTTAAATATCTTTAGGATTTTTTATGGCTAGCTTTGACTTGCTAACTAGCAGATTTGTAAGGCAAAAACAACACCGAATTGACTTAAAAATGTATACTGCACATTGTAATCTCCAAGTACAGTGACATGTCCTACATTTACTCCATTTATTAACTGTGAATCCTGAAATATTTTTAACATTAATATTTGTAATTATTATAACAAGCACACTACCTTAATGGAATAGTTCATCCAAAGATGAAAACTGTGGTGGAACACTAACGTTAGGCAGAATGTTAGTGACTGACAGTGCAGGCATAGTCACTATTCACTTGTACAAAAAATTATGCGATTAAAGTGAATGGTGACTGAGGCTAGCATCCCACCTAACATCTCCTTTTTTTGCACCATGAAAGAAAGAAAATCAAATGGGTTTAAAATAACTTTCATTTTGGAGTGAACTTTCACTTTTGCTTCAATTTCTTACAAATGTTCTTGTTATTATGACATGGAGACAGATGTCCTTTGGGGGTTGTTTAAAAAAAAAAAGCTCTCAAAATTCCCAGTTCTTCTACTTTTCAACAGCATCACATGATTTCAGAGTTGAGCTGTGTCTGTTATCCTGTGGTCAGTAAAACTGTCAACAGTTGCCGTAAGAGAACAAGCAAAGGTCAAAGTAATCCCAAATTACTGTATTGTTTTGTTTAGCAAAAATGATATTAAGGAAATTTACTGTGGCCACAGAGTCTTTCCTGTAGTTAATTGGCCATAAACACGATGCCTCAGTTCTACACAAAAGAGGTGTGTAGCTGCGCATGAATGGGTGAGGAAAAGCCTTGTGCATCCAAATGCTGACCACCTGTTTTAGTTGGGCAAAGAAGACTGCAGTAGTCTCACTCAGCAGCTTTCCACTGCCATCCTCAACCACTAGACCCACCAATGACTGCTCCAAGCAACAGTCTCTTCCTTGTCAGACTCCATTTACTGTGCCTAACTCATGTTCTCATGAAGTGTCACTCTGAGCTTCAGTTCCTGCATAAACACCTTGGTGTTTTTCCAGTTTGCACTCCTCTCTCAATTAGCTGGTTACTGTGGGACCTTAGTAACCAGATGAAAGGATGTTCCATTTACACTGATGAGGTAAGAGAATTCACCTAAAAGGTCGAAGCTTCTCAGCTTGGAAACCCTCTGGCCAGACAAACATGGATGTGGAGGCAGAGAGATTCAGCTTAAATTTGCTCTGCTTTTGTGGTATAGTTGAAAGGTCTCTCCTCAAAATAGCTAAGATTTTTTTCTGCTGCACAAACAACTGTTGATTTATGAGAAGCACAGACACAGAATTCATCCTGTGATTGAAGTGCCATAAGTCTGACCCAGACATGGAAAGAAATGGTGCAAATGGAGAAAAGCTCCTATTGTGTATTTGAGAGCTATTTATATGTACTGTAGGAGTCCAACTGAAAAAATGAGAAGAAGCCCTGAAGTTGCAAAATGTTCTTACTAACCAACATGTTCTCATCAGTATTCATTGGTATTCATATGTAAAGTGTGGTTCTGGCAAAAAATAAAATGTTTTACTTTTGTATTGACACTGATACATTATGTATAATATCAATAATTTACAGCTTCTGAAAGAGAAAATATTTTTGTTATGCACACTATTAGAGGAGTCTAAATGTTTATGAGTACTTCGAGCTTTATAAATTATTTAATCTTGGAATTCATAGGTACTCACTTTTTCAAAAGCCACAAGGCAATATGGATGTTTAAATGATCTTAGTGTGATAAAAATCACTCAGTAATCTTTTCATTGTAAAGCTATAGCCAATTTTACAACTTCCCCGACTGTACAAATTTACAATTTAACACCATTTAAACCATTTTAAAGCTCAAATAATACATGGTTTTTAACAGAGGAATTCATGTAAGTGCTTTTATAAAATTATAAGCTTTACCTTTCTGTCTTAAAACCTCAAAACATTTTCCACATTCACTTACATTGAAGGTGCCTCACTCGAACCCAGATTTTTGCTTTTTTTTAAGAAAAGGAGGCACGAGTTAAAATAATTTTTTGTGGTAATCAACATTATGCCACAAATTCTTTCGGTTGAGCTTGACTTGTATTGCTAAGTAAGTAGAGCCTTTTACTTTTATTAATCGTTATTTAATTATATTAATTATTTTACAAATAGAAATGCTATTCAAATTGTGTTTTCTCAACTGATAAAGAGAGTTCTGCTATGGTATTGTGTCTGATTATTGAACTTGGCTACAAGTGACCATACCCTGCGATGGTACCCTGGAAAAGGTTCCAGCAATTCCAGTTCCATCCAGTCTAAAGAGATTTCATAATGATTTATATGCCTCTAAATCAGGGATATCAAAAGTACTGGGAATTCTTTGCCAAGGCGATACTAAAATGAAAAAGATTAGAACGTAATTGCTAGACTTAATGTTGTACAAGTAGGACCGATTAATTTAGCTACCCTCACACTTTGAATGACAGACAGCTTCTGTGGTATATTTCCGTAAACGAGACGGCTGCACACGTTTTAGACTTTTACTATCAACACTATTAACACAGCACTTACACATGGATGTTCCATACTACATATATTCAAGGGCTTGCGCAGTACACATTAACTCAAAGCTACAGTAAGCCTATCAGATCAAACTAATGTGTCAATACACCACAGCTTCTTTCTATGCGTGCATGTTAAGTCAAGAAATGCGCTAGATGGATGTCTTTGACCGTTGCACCACGTCATGCTGTTTTTTCTTCATCTTGTACTAGAAAGATCACACTGTGAATTTAGCAACAGAAGGTCAAAAGTTTTAAGGCTGAAATCGGTTTGTGCTTCCTTATTTTCGAACCACTGGCCCCCCAATGGCTGAACCCGAAGTGCTGTTGAACGTATGGGCAAGTGTGGGCTCCAGTTTCTGGGTGAAATGTCCACAGAGGGGCGCCAAATGTGAAATGTGAAGCGAGTTGTTTTTAGTTGTAGAATCATTTTGGTAACTGAGCACTTTGACTGACAGGCAGCTTCTTTCTATGCACACATGTAATACAGCCTAATAAGCCTGCTGATTATTGTGTAATTAATATTAATCAAACAACATTAAGAAGAAAATTTGAAAACTCACTTAAATCTCTAGGCTGGATAATTTAGTAGCTTTAAAAAGAAGTGTATAGTGTAGACCATACCAGTAACTTACATTTTTGTTACAATTCATTTTTTTCATGGTATGAGTGCACAAACCAGCCTTTAATCTTAGCATACTGCACATACAATTCTTTTTGAGAGGGTGAGTCTGTGTTTTATTTCAGTTCAACTGGACACTAGCATGGTTTGTTAAGAAAGAGGAAAAGTCCAGACATAAAGTTTTTCTTGAAACATCCTCTGCTTTGTTTTGGCCTGACTTCAGACCACATCCTATGTAGAGGTGTGTGTGTGTGTGGTCATAGACAAGGTTAAGCGAGGTACTGGCACTTGTGAGACTATGTATTGGCTCAAGTTGGAAAGCATTCTCCTTCTGGCCTTACAACATGCTGTTTCTGCAAAGAGCAGATGAGGCTATTATTCCTACATTATGGAGGGATTGCTGTATATTTCTCTGTACAATGGCATTCGTAGACTGCTGAACAAACACAATCATTATAAATTTCATTTTTTGCTCTTTTTCAGACTAACTTATACCCATTACAACTCTTGCACGACAAGAAAGCAAAGTTTGTACAAAAGGCATTTAACGGTGCATTTCATCATTTTAATATGGCAATATCAACATAATGTGTACCACTCTTAGGGGTTATTCAAACAAACATGTTTTTGCGTGAACGCATTTGACTGTTGCGCCATGTTTTACTTGTATTATAGCATCTCACACAGGAGCGCCACATTATTAAGATGCCTTATCAAGTTAAAAGAACTTTATCTCGAGACACCTGCAATCTGCTCTATATGTTCTGCTCCTTCTAGCTTTTTTAGCACAAGACTGTGTTGGTCTAAACATCCCCTTCCACATTCAAAACTCACCTCCTTCCAGGACCACTGAACACAGTCGAACAATACGAATTATTCCTTGCATTTATATAGTGCATTTTCTGGATCATTTCATTAAAAGCGCTTTACCTATTGTAAAAAGGAACCTCCTAAACTAGCACCAACGTGCAGCATCCATTTGGATGATGCGATTGAAGCTAGTGCACAATAACACTCATCCAACACCATCTTCAAGTGGAGAGTAGAGTAATGTGATGTAGGCAATTTTATGGCATGATTAGGTGGCCTTGATCGATAGGTCAGTGGGGTAAATTTTGCCTGGTTCTCTAGCAACCTTAATTTTCCCAATCAGGTCTATTGACCAGGCTCAACCTTTTTTCAGTGCCATATCAGCAGACATCTCACCCTGCAGCTCTCGCCTGGTTGCCCACAAACACTGTAGAATTTCCCCCATTTGCCCTTATCTATCACGGCCTCCTAATAATCCCCATCCTTTAATTGGCTACCTCACTCTACTCTACTCTCCACCAATAGCTGGGTGGGGTTGGCTTTCTGGCGCACTATGGCTGCTGTCGCATCATCCAGGTGGATGCTGCACAATGGTAGTGGTAGAGGAGGTTCCCCCTATACTATGTAAAGCACTTTGAGTGCCTAGAAAAGTGCTATATAAATGTAAGGAATTCATTCAGTGGGAAACCAGGCGAGAGATTTGGAGTGATGTTTTGCTGGCAACATAAGCAAATAAATGGAATCTAGTGCTCTGCTTATTCTTCCAGTTACTGCCCATATTTCCTCTCCCGACCACCTCATGGCTCAAACTCACTGTGAATAGGAATCCACTTTTATATGTAGTCAATCAAATAAGCTTTTAATGGAGTGACTACCTTTGGGCAAGCAGGGTTGGTTCTTGTAAAACCCACATGTACCACTTCAGAATACCATTGAAATTCTGCATTCTGGTATAAAGTATTTGCCATTCTTTTCCATTTAATTTGATCCAGGAGCTATTTCACACTGCATGTGTTTGGGTTGCTACATGCACGTGTCTTCCAGAGAATAGTTTGTCCCATTGGAACAGGATTTGTCAGGCTGGCCGGAATCTGCACCTCTAACTGGAGGTCCAGTAAAAAACGGAACTGCTGGTAATAGCTAATGCAACAGACCCAAAACCTTTGGAATGCCAGTCAGTGGACATAGAATCCAATGCTGGCATGTAATTGTACTGAAAGACTCCTCCAAGCACTTGGAAATTGTGGTTAAGGGAAACATTTATTAACCATCCCACAGACTGAGACCCACAAATCATTTTCTTGACTTAAAGGTTGGCCATTGAGTGAGACAATCAGTGTAATACTTTACAGACAGGGTTAAGACATACTCACCAGGGTCTCCATTGCGTCCTCTTCTTCCCCTTTTCCCCGGAGGACCTGGACAAAGTGAGAAAACATAATTTAAATACTTTTAATTCCATCAACATTAAAAAATAACATTAAAAACACCACTATATGCACATAGTGAAGGCTTTGTCCAAATATTGCCAAATAATCTGTTCAATTCAAAGGTCAAGTACCAAAATGGAATGATGGAAGTAAATGAAGAGTATGTGTGCCATCTACGTTCCTCTCAATTTTTATAGTTATTTTTTTAAGCATTTAAGCAGTTTTCATCTTTTTGCAATGGCTTTTTCCTAATTTGTTTTTACAGCAGCAATTTTCAATTTACAACTCTTGTGAGCTCTCTATGAACAGTCACTAAACTGATAGAAAGAAGCAATTAAATTCACATTTAAATGTAAAAATCATATTGCTGAAACATTCTCTGCAAATTACTGTCAAGTGGAACTTCTGAGAACTTAATCAATATAAGCACCCCAAAGGAGAAAGTTGCCAAGATGTCCCTCAATTATATTTGTGCATTGCAGATGTTAGTGGAGGCTGTTGTTACTATTTATGTTTGAAATGTATTTTTCAGTTCCATATTGTACTCTACTTTTAATTAGGGATGCACCGATACCACCGATCTTCCGATCCGGTTCCGGTAACGGAAATCTCAGTATTGGCTGATGCCAATACCAGTGTTGCTTTTTTTGCATAATCAGTTTAGAATATCTTTACATTATTGTGTGGAAATAATTGTGAGTACTCTTTAATATGTAAAGAAACACAAACCTCTAACTACACATTATTTTAATATAAATGTATAGCTTATTAAGAAACACTTTATTATTAACTAGTATACTGGATAATGTAGCAGCAAAATTAACAGTAATTCCAGTCTTCAAGTCTTCAGTAGAAAAGAAGCCAGTTTTATTTTTGCCTTTTTTCTCTCTTTTTTCCCCAAAAATGTTTCAATTTGCATCTTGACTTTAAAGAATTCAGATATCTTTTTTGTTCAATTAAGACATAAGTCCACTTTTCATTCACACAGTTATTTTTTGGAACCCATTCAACTTAAATATTGATATAAATTGTAAACAAATACTAATTATGACAATAATAAATTGTTATTAATAAATTGTTATTAATATTATTATTATTGACTTTTAATTTTAATTTTAAATACAACAGTAATAGATTTAAATCGTGCACTTTTTAAACCCTCATGCTTTTATTTTGACATTCTGAACTCTCCAGGAAGTCCTGTATGTGTCTGTTTGTAGGCAAGTTCACAGTAGTTTAATTCGATTCTTATTCAAATTCTGGTTAAATGCACATCCGGTGCCGTTCTAAATGCATATTATAAGAAACCGAACTATTGAGCATCTTCATCTAAGATGCTGTTCTTGAGTAGCGCTTAAATAGTACATCACCAGCCTGTGCATGAGTTTGTCTCAACGGAGCAGTACCATTCACTAATGCGCTGCACATACTATATATTTACTTATTAAACACAGCCTTTTGTGATTCAAAGCGCTATCGCACATGTTCAAGTGGCTTTGAATAAAATGCACGAGTCATATGAACTGCTTTAATGGTGTTTTTATGGTTCTTTTATGTCATTTTTGGAGCTTGTCAGTAACGAACATGACTAACACACAATATCGGATTTGGATCGGGCTCGTCGGACCTATACCCGATCCGTCTAAAAGCTTCCGTATCGAATCGATGCATCCCTACATTTAATACAACATAGCACAAGATGTTTCTCTACAGACCTGGCAGTGGGCATTTTTACACTGGGCAGTAAACCCGCAAACTACAACATTTTCCAGGTTATGCATTATGTTGAGAAAAACATATAAAAATACAATTTTGTTAGTATGCCATAACTTTTCAGCTTCCAAATATTGTTTGCCCAAATTTTGGGGAAGAATAAGAAAATATGGATAATTCCATTATAATCAATCAGTTCAGAATTTCAACAAGCAAGATTTCACTGACTCTCCCCAACATCAATTATTGGTGTTTATGAACTTTTATCCATATAGCATGCAAATCTCAACCTAGACATTGACATGTATCTACAAAATTCAGACAGAAAAGTCAACAGATGAATGCAATCATACAGCTGTCTTCATCATTTCTGTTTTAGGGAACAAACCAAATGATCCGACTTCATTGCCAATGCCTCAAAACCCTTTCTCTGTTTGAAACACTTGAAAATTGATTCAAATACACACAAAAAATCAAGAACAGAATCTACTGTCAATCACATTTAAAAGTGCATTCATGAGGCATGACATCACAGTGGTACATAAATAATTTCTGTGGCTTTCTTATTCCATGTGCACGAGCCACTTGAGTCCATCCACAAAAACATTTTCCACTGAAGCATACATGTGGTCTTAAAATGCTATGATTTTGTTAAAGAATTCATCTAGGCATTCTTTTTTGCTTTTAAGTCAGATTGAGTTAATGTAAGTGATCACTATGATTTATGTATTCCAAATGTTCTCTGTCTTCTTATTTACAGATTTTCAAATTCCATATAAATACATAATGACACATGACCTTTGTTGAAAACGTAATGCCAACTCAATGATCTCATCGCCAAAAACATTACCTACTTCATGAAAACAGTTGAACTATTTCAACTGTAAAGAAGAACGTTAAATATGCTATATATTGACATTCTCTATAAAAATTCATTTAACAAGTTGAATATCTAAAATCTAGAAAGGAGGCCCTATAGCTGGGCCTCAATGGCTGCCACAGGTGCTGCATTCCAATGGCCAAGAAAGCAGACAAGGTTTTGGAATACTGTAACCTGGATAGTGATATTATTTGTTAAAATGATTTGGGGAAAAGCTAAATACTATAAATAGGGTGAATAAAGGTAACGTGGAATTATTCGATGTACCTTAAATGTCTCCACTACACTAAAAAGAGAAAAACGAAGAAATATTAAATACAAGTGTATTTCCCCTTTACCAGTTGTCCCACTTTACATTTATCAATGCTATAGAAATATGTCATGACATATTCTGGGCCATTTTCCATTGTTTTCCTTTTTAAAATAGGTTTTATGCATTTTTTGGAGCTTGCTGTCAGGTTTAGGTTGAAATGGCAGGACTCAAATGCAGAGTAGAGACTAGGGCTTTTATTTAACAAAAAATATAACAAAAACTACCCTGAAGGGAAAAAAACAAACACAGTCCAGGGCGACAACACAGTGACAGGCTGGGCTGATATGGTGAACCAACAGAAATACAACTGGACAGGAACATGACCGCCAGAGAACTAACAGAGGACATAAACACCAGCAACATCCCACAATGAACCGGCACCAGACAGAACACAAAGTGAGATTATAAAGGGATAGAAATCAGGAGGGAAACGAGGAAGGCAGGTGGAACTAATAAAATAATAATCAAACAGGTAACAAGGCAAATGAGAGGGCGGGGTTATCACTGAAGACAATACAGACACGAATGCACAAGGAAATGAGAAAATACAAAACCAAGTACATTCAAATAATATGAATCCAAACACAAGTCATGAAACAGACATGGAACTCATACATATCAGGGCTCTGCCACAAAGGGGAAAACCCCAAAACTAAGGGCAGAACCCTGGCACTTGCACCAACCCAGGCTTTCTCACTTGTCCCATCAAACTCAGTCTTTGAATTTAACCCTCATAAAAACCGATACAATACAGTAAAACTGTCATTTTAATTAGTGCACTATAGTACAATACTGTGACCAGTTGTCCATATAAACCCCAAAAGTTCTGCAGTTCCCATTCAAAATGTTAGCATTTTTTTAAGCACATTGCTAAAATTTTACTATATGCAATTTGTTTTAGCTTTTACGGACATATAAAGCATTTTCTTTCATTTGCACCTTAATAACAATGGCATCTCAAATACTCTGGCTCAACCTTCCAGGATGTGGCCAGGGTCCTATTTTTCACATCTTGTTTGTGTATTTTATGCTGTACTAAATGACATCTTAATGTGCTTCCAATAAAGGGAGATCTGCAGTCTCAATATGGAAGTTATTATCCTCTGGGTATGAAACTACATAAGATGACAAAGATTACATCATCTGAACCGTATCAGCTGCACTTTTCCTCCTATCAAGTGTCACTCACAAGGTCTTAATTTTAGGACAACCTTGAAATGATTCTTCATTCAACTAATATTTACCCCAAAAGTACAAAGCAAAATCTTAAGTTTGCAAACTGGACAAAGATATTGACATAATTTATATGCAAACAGATCAGCTTTGACAGAGGCCAAAAATGGCAAATTCACTTTATACTGCATGCCCATGATACAGCAAATTTGACGTGAACCAGGCTTTTGTGAGGGATTTTTGGAAATGATAATTTATTCAGGAGCTGAAGAGCCTTTTTTTTTATGTTTGGCATTACAGTCATGCTGAAAGCTACAGGAAAAATGCTCAAATGTGAGAGTAGGATATACATTTTTTGTTGTCCATCATAAATACATAGTCAATTTGTTTGATATCTTGTATCTTATGTAGTTGCATGAGACAAACAAACAGGCCCAGGTGTTGAAGGTGGTGTATATGATGTTTTTTTTTTTTTAAATACATTGTCCTATAACTTGACAGATATCACAAAAATAGGCTTCCTAAGTAGTAAATAGGTAAATAGTAAATAAGTAAATAGGTTTCCTAATACAGTAAAAAAAAAAATATAATAATAAAAAAAAAAATCCATGAAAGCATCCTGCACATTTCAGCCAAATGGAATAATGTTATGTGTCAATGTCGTGTTTGGGATTGCTGACATCAGATTGACTGGCATGTACGGTGGCTGTGATGTGCAAAACAAAACATCAAATCTAACACAAAAAGTTAGTCATTCACACCACTGGCTACAACCGTGGTAATGTAAAAATTCCATCTTGAGGAATTTTGTGTTTTAATAATTGAATATGTTAAAATAATTGATTACTGTAATCATATAATTATATTGTGACAGGGCGGAGGGCGGGGTGATTACGCACACCCGGCCCCTAATTAGGCTACTCAAGCCTCAGAGAGGGATAAAGGCCGACTGGAATCTGCAGTGCGACAGAGAGAGAGAGGTTTACAGACAGCTGTCCAATACCTTTGTGTGTTTGTCTTTTTGTTTCAGTTTTATATTAAACTATTATTTATATTGTCAAGCTGGTTCTTGCCTCCTCCTTTCCATTAATCCCTTTACACTGGTGCCGAAACCCGGGAAGGAGAAGGGATGTGCCATAGTACAGGGTTAGGAGGGTTACTTTTGAAATGTTTTCCAAAACAGATTACAGAATGCATGCTGTAAAATGTAACTTGTAACGTATTCAGTTAGATTACTAAAGGTCAGTAACGTTTTAAATACTTTGGATTACTTCTTCAGCACTGGTAGATTTTTTCACTTGTTTTGACCATAAAAACTCTGCCAAAATACAGTGAGACAAAATACACATGTTAAAAATACATTCTCTGAAAAACCTAAATATCTTATGCAGTGTTGTTTCTTAAACAAGAAATCCAGCTGAGCTTGTTTTAAGGATATTTAGATATTTTTACAGGAAAACAATATACAAAATTATTATCAAGAATACGATTTTTGCCCTACTATCAAAGGTCTTACTAGAAACCAACGTGAATTTCCTTGATAAAAAAAAAAACGATCGTGCATGGTAATGCGCATGTAAAATGGCTAGAAATAGCATTTTAGCTTAGCGTAAAGCTGACAATTTACACAAGGTTTATTTCTGTTTCTTGTGCTCCAAACTTACTTCAAACTTACTTCTCTGTCTGCTCGTATGAATGTAACACATCATAAGAAAGTGTTTCACCGCTATTCAAATGCACTTTGGATCGCATCATTTATATGTATAAATGTTTTCCATCTGAAAGGACTAAATATTAAATTAAACAAATTACAATAAAATGCAAAGTAATCTCTTCAGTAATCAAAATACTTTTTGAATGTAATTGTAGCCAAATTACCAATTATTTAAATTGTAACTCTAGTGGAATGTAGTGAATTAATTTTAAATACATAATCCCATTGCATGTACAGTATTTCATTACTCCCCAACACTGTATGCACATATATATTTATTATGTTTACATTTTTGCATTTGGCAGACACTTTTATCCAAAGCGACTTACAGTGCACTTATTACAGGGACAATCCCCCCGGAGCAACCAGGAGTTAAGTGTCTTGCTCAAGGGCCCAACAGTGGCATCTTGGTGGTGCTGGGGCTTGAACCCCCAACCTTCTGGTCAGTAACCCTGAGCCACCACTGCCCCATTATTATTATTATTATTATTTCATTTTTAAACAACAGTGTTTTTTGAGTTAGAACATTCAAACTGAATGAATGCTTGGATGCCACCAACATTTAAGCACAGTTTGTGGACTTTTAAGATGGTCCCTTATGCACTAGATGAACCATGAGACCATATATGAACTTCGTACCTAAAACTAACTTTTCCCACCTGCTGTTTTTACTCTCTGTGTTATAAAGTTTATTGTTACTGTAATACACTTCAAATTATTTAGTTTTTCAGTCAGTGACATTCAGTCTCATTCACACAGCCAATCAGGTGAGAAGCTATGTTTCCTGCCCTTTCCATTTCGACTGAATTGCTGTTGTGTTTACAGTCGTGCTGTTGTGTTTTCTGATTTGTTGTTTTGTTTCTGGATTTGGTGTTGTGTTTTCTGATTTGCTCTTTTGTTTTCAGATTTGCCATTGTGCTTTATGATTTGTTGATGTGTTTCTGAATTGTTATTTTGTCTTTGGATTTGAAGTTGTGTTTTTAGATTTGTTGTTTTGTTTTGCACTTAGGGTGGGTGTAGGGTGGGGTTTTGGAAAGAAGACTGGTTGAAGGAATGGGAGAGGCGTACTGTAATTCAGTGGTTTAGTCCAGCAAAATGTCCGCAATTGCTTATTACAGCACCTTTGAAATCTAATCAGAACACTGCTCCGAAAGTATTTTCCTGAGAAAAAGCACCATAAAATTACTTATCTGACTGCCTGGAATAGTTCTCTTATATATATGGCTTGTGGGGGGAGATCTCTATATACCGCTTATATGACCTTTCATTACTAATCTATCAACTCCAGGTGACCAAGGAGAGCTAAAGAAGTTAAATAGGTTCCAAATAAATAGCTCTTAATAAAATGAAATCTATAAGCTCATTTTTGAAATCTAGATTCTGTTGTTTGTGTATGAGGTGCTCCAAGAGTTAGTTAATGTAGGTTTGTTTAAAGTACCATTACTTTTTCCAGTTTTAATAATTACAATTAATAAAAATTGAAAGAGTCAGGGATATTCTGACATTTCATATGCTCCACTGTGGGTTATTGTGGAGCCTTCTACAGTACAGCTATCCAAGTCAAACTTGGCTTGCAAAAAAAGCTTTGAGGTTTTATAGAGGTGTGTGTGTGTGTGTGTGTGTGTGTGTGTGTGTGTGTGTGTGTGTGTGTGTGTGTGTGTGCGTGTGTGCGTGCGTGTGAGCGTGTATTTATCACTTTGTGGGGACCAAATGTCCCCATAAGGATAGTAAACCCCAAAATTTTTGACCTTGTGGGGACATTTTGTCGGTCCCCATGAGGAAAACAGCTTATAAATCATACTAAATTATGTTTTTTGAAAATGTAAAAATGCAGAATGTTTTCTGTGAGGGTTGGGTTTAGGGGTAGGGTTAGGTTTAGGGGATAGAATATAAAGTTTGTACAGTATAAAAACCATTATGTCTATGGAAAGTCCCCATAAAACATGGAAACACAACATGTGTGTGTGTGTGTGTGTGCGCGCATGTGTGTGTGTGTGTGTGTGTGTGTGTGGCTTGTCCGGTAAGCACTT
Organism: Xyrauchen texanus; assembly: GCF_025860055.1. Taxonomy (NCBI): domain Eukaryota; kingdom Metazoa; phylum Chordata; class Actinopteri; order Cypriniformes; family Catostomidae; genus Xyrauchen; species Xyrauchen texanus. The sequence goes on from NC_068276.1 coordinate 51,975,885, forward strand.
AACCGTGATTCACTCCTGACCAGTAAACACATATACACCCGTGTGCGCACATGCAGATAAAGGTACAGTATACATATTTATGGAGGCCATAGATTTGGTTTAAACCCTCTTTTTGATCTGAAAATTAGTGATTAGTGACAGTGTTTATACTCCTTTAAAGCTACAGATGATTGGTGTCACATTTCAGAGTCATTAATGTAGACCTGGTGAATGCTCGTATAAGCTGATAAGGCCTTCCATTGATGCTACTTAATTAGTACTCATTGGTTATACTTTGCAATAATGTTCTATTTTTTCTATGAGTAAATGTATGAGGCAACATGAACATACAATGAACAATATGATTTAACAGCATTTATTAATCTTGGATAATATTAATTTATGAAAAAAAATGTTCTTTAATTAATTCAATGTGAACTAACATGAACAAACAATGTTAACATATACAACTTTTAATGTTAAAATTGCATAAGTATATGTAGAAATTAACATTAACCGAGATTAATACAAATGTGAAGGTAGGCTACTAATCATTGATAGATCAGATATACTAATATATTTAGCTAACAGTTAGTTTAGGTTTAACAAATACAACCATATTGTAAAGTTTTACTGCCTCATTTTATTGTAAAACATTTGATAATTTGTTTTATAACAATGCCTTTAAAATAGCCAACACTAGTCTATAAGAGATGAAAAACAAACTGATGAGACAAGTATAGCAGGGCTCCAGTCAGCAACTAAAATGATCGCAAATGCAACAAAATAATTGATTGTGACAACAATTTAAAATTGATTCACCATTGGTGACAGTCGGGTTGTGTTCATTCATGTGCGGTTTTGTCAGATATCATCTTGTGAATGATTGAATATATTCTTAGAGCACGCACCACCCAGTGTGTCTCGCACTGCTTTTCACCTGTTCTGTTTCTGACGAGCTTGCTGCACCACACGCAACAACAAACCCAACGAGAGTCGTGAACAAATGAACTAGATCTTTTTCATGAATCACCCGAAAAGAACTGAGGGTTTGAACTCCTGCATCCGAAACCGCGTACTGACAAAGTATGTACTGTATTGGAGGAGAAACGCACATATCGCACGGTAAAATTATGCTCTTTAGGTATGCGACAGGCAGTATGAACAGAATTTGGACGTACTAGCATCTTGAAAATTGTGGATAGAGCACTTACTATTGAAAATAGCCTTCCGCCCCACGGTTTTCTGCCATTTATTTTAAATCCAGCATTTGAACATGATAGCTCCTCAACTCCTGATGCATTGTGGGATAGGAAAGTGTTGAACCGATCCACACTTCAAATTCCCGCTGGAAGTAGTATATCATCCTGAGGGCTGGACTGGTAATCTGGCTTGTCTGCATTTTCCCGGTGGGCCGACGCACTTTGGGGCCAATCAGGGGGCGGACTGGCCATCGGGAGAACTGAGCGGGCCAGTGGCTCTGCCGCGAAACGGGCCAAATGGGCCATGATAAGCTAAAATGAGCCGCCGTGCTATACACACACACACACACACACACACACACACACACACACACACACACCATATTATCTATATAGATTTATAGAAGGAAATTGGTACTTTAATTCACCAAGTGAAGTATAGTCAGGACATTACTGATGTAAAAAGCAGAACCATCACTTGGAAAGAAGTAATTTCTTATCAAATCTAGACAGGCCCCATTTCCTGCAGCCATCACTCCAAAACCTTATCCTTGAATAATCATGCTAAACTGTAAATTTGGAACTAGAAAATCACTTGCCATTATATCAAACACTGCTGAAAGCTATTTGGTTCATTAAATAAAGCTTAACATTGTCTTTGTGTTTGTTTTTGAGTGTTTTAGAGTCACAGTATGCAATAGACTGGCATGTGTTAAGATCAATATTAGGTAAAAAATGGCAAAAAAGAACAGTAAATCTAGAAACTCGTCATGAAACTTCATCCTCGAGGAATGAAGGTTATACAATGCTTGAAATTGCCAAAAAAACGAAGATTTTATACAAAGGTGTACACTACAGTCTTCAAAGACAAAGAACAACTTGCTCTAACAAGGACAGGTAGAGATGTGGAAGGCTAGATAAAACTATATATACAACTAAACAAGAAGAAAGTACATCAGAGTCTCTAGTTTGAGAAATGGAGACCTCGCATGTCCTCAGCTGACAGCTTCATTCAATTCTACTCGCTCAACACCAGTTTTATATCCAATAGTAAAGAGAAGACTCAGGGGTGCAGACCTTATGGGAAGAATTGCAAAGAAAAAGCCACTTTTGAAACAGAAAATCAAAAAGATAAGGTTAGAGTGGGCAAAGAAACAAAGACATTGGACAACAGATAGTTGGAAAAGAGTGTCATGGATTGTGATGAGGAGGAGGGTGGGCGGGGCCTTGACATTTATTTCTCTGAAAGGCCTCCTGTAGCATGTTCATCATTTCAGCATAATTAACATCACTTAGATTGAAATAGGAATTAAAAATGCATTCCTCTTCCCTTTAAAACAAAGAAAGAAGCTCAACAGGTTCATTTCTACCATTGCGCTCACCACTGATATGGCACATAACCTTCCACCTCAGGTTTCGAGCATTTGCCTTAATGTGTCAATGAAATTATACTTTGCTCACCAAATTAAATCCTCATAATGTGCTTAAGGAAAAGGTTAGACGTGCATATATACAATGGCATTTTATGTTTCCAAGTATTTGGACACATAAAATGCACTTACAAATGTATGAATTAAATTAGTTAGGTTTCAAATTATATATATAACTCAGCAAAAAAGAAACGTGCTCTCACTTTCAACTGCTTTTATTTTCAGCAAACTTAACATGTGTAAATATTTGTATGAACATAAAAGATTCAACAACAAAGACATAAACTAAACAATTTTAAAAGTAACAGTCATTAAGTACTGCAGTGAATCTCCTCTTCATGGACTGCACCAGATTTGCCCGTTCTTGCTGTAAGATGTTACCCCACAATTCCACCAAGGCACTTGCAAGTTCCCGGACATTTCTGGGGGAATGGCCCTAGCCCTGACCCTCTGATCCAACAGGTCCCAGACGTGCTCAATGGGATTGAGATCCAGGCTCTTCACTGGCCATGGCAGAACACTGACATTCCTGTCTTGCTGGAAATCACACACAGAATGAACAGTGTGGCTGGTGGCACTGTCATGCTGGAGGGTCATGTCAGGATGAGCCTGCAGGAAGGGTACCACATGAGGGAGGAGGATGTCTTCCCGGTAACACATAGCATTGAGATTGCCTGCAATGACAAAAAGCTCAATGCGATGATGCTGTGACACACCGTACCAGACCATGACGGACCCTCCACCTCCAAATCGATCCCGCTCCAGAGTACAGGCCTCAGCGCTCAGACGCTCATTCCTTCGACGATAAATGCGAGTCCAACCATCACCCCTGGTGAGACAAAACTGTGACTCTTCAATGAAGAGCATTTTTTGCCAGTCCTGTCTGGTCCAGCGAAGGTGGGCTTGTGCCCATAGGCGACGTTGTTGCTGGTGATGTCTGGTAAGGACAGGCCTTACAACAGGCCTAAAAGCCCTCAGTCCAGCCTTAAACAAGCCCTCATAATAAATCTCCAACTGATTGACAAATTCACTTGTGAAATGGATTGCTGTGAACTGTATGCCAATGACTGACTTATGATCAATAATATGGTAGTAAACAATACATTGTATTCTTAAGCCGCTTTTTGTATTGTCTTATCAATGATTAACTCTTCTGCTGCAGGAATGTAAAGCATTTTAATTATCTGAATATTTATATATATATATATATATATATATATATATATATATATATATATATTTTTAATATTTAAAGATAACTATGTATAATTATGTATTGATATAAATATGTATAATCATTATATATTGAGTTATTGTTATATGTGGGGCTTTCTCAGCAAATATTTGTATATGCGATTAATCGCGATTAATTAAACGGGACACCATGTAAAAAGAATTGTAATCGAATGACAGCCCTAATATATATAAATATATATATTCATAGCAAAATTGTCAAGAAATTGTTAGTTGCAACTTCACCGGCATCATTGGTTTGCAGATGCCACTCAGTTTGATATGTTGTACAATATATTATACAATTATATGCATACATTTTAAAGTGTGACTTATGTTTCCAAATACATTTTGGGGCCCACTGTAGATTTCATCTATACAATCAATTCAGAAAACGACATGTAAGTTATCATGTTTTATTTACTTGAGCCGAGGTAGGACTCCTTACACAAGCCAGCAATACCTAGAATGGTAAGTTCATGGCCTGAGGAGATCAATGTGTTTCTTTTTTGGCAGAACATAGTGCAAAGATATTTGTAACTATCCTGCATAATTATCTTCCCTACAGTGCCTGCTGTGTTCCAACTGGAAACAAAGTGCTGTCTCCACTGGTGAAGGTCAAAATGAGCTGATCAATGGCCAAGTTGTTGTCTCACAGTTCAAGCTGAAATGGCTCAGGTGAGAGACTCACTGTCTCTAGTGGAATAAACTTTAAGCTTTAAATAGACTTCTTGGCTTGGAAATGTGGTTGTTAAATCAACCATTTCCCCCCATTTTGCTTTGGCTGTTCGCAACATATTTGACTTCCATAATCTGACAATATTTCAGATTGAAACAGGATATTACAATAAATGAGAAAAAAAATGTAGAGCGGGACTTGATTTCATCCACCAGGAATTGATTGGATCATGAAAAGCAGTTGAAAATTACGTTAATGTGCTGACATTTTTGAAAATGTATTAACGTGTTTAGTTACACATATGTTCTATTGAGTTTTAAATCTCAACAAAACTCCCTACCCTAAACCTTAAACCTAAACCTAACCATTAGTATCATAAAAGCAAATGTGACATGAAAAGCAAATTGACTCTTCGCTTGGTGTTTAAATAGTAAGAGGGATTTGTGACGTCAGCTGAAAGGTAACTTTTCAGAGGCAGAGTAAATTACATTTTGATGAAAGATTACATTTACATTTATGCATTTGGCAGACGCTTTTATCCAAAGCGACTTACAGAGCCCTTATTACAGGGACAATCCCCCTGGAGCAACCTGGAGTCAAGTGCCTTGCTCAAGAACACAATGGTGGTGGCTGTGGGGATTGAACCAACAACCTTCTGCTTAACAGTTTAGTGCTTTAGACCACTACACCACAGATTACAGATCACAACCCAGATTACATAAACATTAACTGTACAGTAACCAAAAGCATACAACAAAAACACAAATAGGGTCAATTCTGGTTTCATGTTTACTGAGAGACAATTTGTGAGACAGATGGCCAAACAGACATAATAGCACCGTTTACTTAAGACCCCCAAAGTAGCTGCCTACTTGTCTTTTTTAAGGCAACAGCTGCCTAGTATTCCACTGTGGATAGTGAAACATATGTGTACATTTATGTGTATGAATATTATATGCATATATACTAGCGTGTGAAAATGATGCCACAGATGGCCGTCTCGTTGTGGAGCTCTTCAATTCTTTTGTTGTTTTTGTTTGTTTGCCCTGTGTTTTGTAATTTGTTTTCCAATACGTTTTACCAGGGATGAACTGCTGAACATTCGGCAGCACATACCAGGCAATCTTTACCCAGTTTTTGACTATTCAGACATTTTGCTGGACATTTTAGTCAGAGGCGCAGTTGTGTTGTTTAAGCACACTTTGAGATGCAGGTGAGGGAAGTGAGCCAGCGTGCTGGACGGAGCTTGACCAGTGCAACTTTCGAACAGTGCTGCCGAGCATTCATCTAGCAAATCTCCACTCTCTCCCTAACAAAACGGATGAACTACATCTCCTCACCCGTACAAACAAGGACTTTTCAAACTCTGCTGCCTTGTGCTTCACAGAAACCTGGCTGAGTGAATAGATGGTGTTTCACCCACTTGTCTAAACTCTTGTGTTGACCAGCTGGTCCCCGTCTTCACACAGATCTTCAACAGATCACTGGAGCAGTGTGAAGTTCCCACTATCATCCCTGTCCCAATGAAACCTAAGATAAAAGGACTTAATGACGTCATGAAGTAATTTAAAAGACTGGTGCTGGAGCACCTGAAGGACTCTTTCCCCTTCAATTTGCTTATAGAGCAAACAGATTTGTGGACAATGCAGTCAACATGGAATTGCATCATATCCTGCAACATATGGAAAGACCAGAGACATATGCAAGGATCCTTTTTGTGGACTTCAATTCAGCTTTCAACACCATCATCCCAGCACTCTTATGGAATAAATTAACCCAGCTCTCCATTCCCATGTCTATCTATCAGTAGATCACCAGCTTTCTGGCAGACAGGCACCAGCTAGTGAGACTGAGCAAATTCACTTCCAGCACATGTACGATCAGCACTGGTGCCCCCAGATGTGTGCTCTCCCCACTACTCTTTTCCTTGTATACCAATGACTGCACTGCCGCAAGCTCCTGTAGTTTGCAGATTACACTACCGTCATCGACCTCATCCAAGATGACGATGAGTCTGCATACAGAAGTGAGGTTGAAAGGCTGGCTCACTGGTGCAGTCATAATAATCTGGAGCTCAACAAGCCCAAAACAGTTGAGATGATTGTGGACTTTAGGAGGAACACCCCAACATTAACCCCACTCACCATTATAAACAGCACTGTGGGAGCAGTAGAGTCATTCAGGATTCTGGACACTACCATCTCACAGGAGTGGGAGACCCACATTGAATCCATTGTGAAAAAGGCCCAGCATAGGTTGTATTTCCTTTGCCAGTTGAGGAAGTTCAACCTGCCAAAGGCGCTACTAATCCAGCTCTACTCAGCAGTCATTGAGTCTGTCCTCTGCACTTCAACAACTGTCTGGTTTGGTTCAACTATGAAATCTGACATCAAAAGACTACAAAGGACAGTTCGGGCTGCTGAGCGAATTATTGGTTGCACCTTGCCCTCCCTTCAAGAACTGTACACTTCCAGAGAGGGCTGATAAAATAACTCTGGACCCCACTCACCAAGCCTGCTACCTTTTTGAACTGTTGCCTTCTGGCCGACGCTACAGAGCACTGAGCACCAGAACCTTCAGTCACAAGAACAGTCTTTTTCCTCTCAGGCAATCCATATCATGAACAGTTAAATCATATCCTACCTCTTCTCCATTACATTCTGTGGCAGGGAGGAGGGCGGGGCCGGGTCGTGATTCTACACACCCGGTCCATTATCAGGCTAATCAAGCCTCCGAGAGGGTTAAAGGCCGACTGCGGAAGATGGTTTTGGGAGCGAGAGATTGTTTACGGACATGTCCGTCATGTGTGTGTGTTTGTCTTTTGTTTAAGTTTCTCATTAAACTATTATTTATATTGACAAGCCGGTTCTTGCCTCCTCCTTTCCATTGAACTGCGTTACACTGTTGCCGAAATCCGGGAAGGAGGAGGCATACGCTGTAGTAGAGTTCTCGCCACTACCGTCCACCCCAACGGAGCAGCCGCGGCCAACTGCCGGGGGACGAGGAGCCCGGCCACCTGGAAGTAGAGGAACGGCTGCCGACCACGAGGGGAGAAGGGGCTCCTAACCGACCGCCTGGAGCGGTCAGGGCCGCTGCCAGGGGCGGAGGAATCCCCTACCAGCCGCTGAAATGCGGTGGGGTCTGAGACCGCCGACCGCGAGCTTGGAGGGGCTCGCTGCCGACCACCTGGAGCGGGAGAACCGCTGCCAGGGGTGGGTGAGACCCAGTCGGTTCCCCGAGAACGCGGCGGGGTGTTCCGTCCGCCAGGGGCTGGAGGACTGCCTCCGATCCGCCCGGAGAGGCGTGGTTGTCGTCCGTTAGAGGGTGGAGGAGTGGCCGAGGAAAAAGCTATGGCGTATCGGAGAACTGGCGAGTAAGTGTTTTTTTTTTCATCTCGCTCTCCTCTCTCTCTCTCACTGCCGCTCCGCGTTGGCCTTTTCCCTCTCGTTTAAATTTTACAGTTTTTTTTGCACAAAAATGTTAGTTGCACAAATGTTTCTAAGCATTCCAAAATGCTGTCATGAACGATGCCAAATAAAACATGCTGTCCAAAAGAAAGATCAAGTTATGCCTTTTTGATTTTTCATCTGCTTTTGAAGCAATCCAGTCCAACAATGCAAGGTGCCATGTTAAAGGAGACATAGCATTCATAAGCTATGACTCTTGGCTGACTTTATGCACTCTCGTTAACACTAAAGATATGCATATGGATTTGTGAGGTCTGATTTGTTCAATGTTGTCAATTCAGGCCACTGTACACATCACACACCCATAATTACATAGACATTAAAATGATATCAGTGGAAAAAATTCCAGATCATTAAGGAACCGCCACAAATCAGTTTACAAACACATGCATTTGAGATGATGCGGTAAGAATAGGCCAATAGATGAAAGACCTAAACGGACGTTGACACAAGTGCTTCCTATGAGATGCATTGAGAACTCTGAGATCAGATGTCAACCACCTGATTACAAAACATCCCTGTATGCCTTCCAGTTCAGCAAGTCATCAAGCGTGCTGACTTTAGAGGTGTACATTTCACATATCCTTGTGCTAAGATTATGCCTATCACTTCAGTATGACCTTGTCTTGTCAGAGTCCCTATTTTAGCCCTTTGATAATCTGGATTTAGGGGTGCAATCATTTAACATTTTATATCACAGCAAGCATAGTCTGGCATCCAGTTATTATGGATCGCAGCTAGAGATCTGCACAGGACTGTTTTTACCATCCTGCAACGCCCCCAACTCCGGCGAGTGTCTATCCTGCACCTGAACGATCACTTTGAATTTTAGTCCATGTTCACCTGCTCTCTGCCCGCAATGATTTTCTTCCCTACTGCTCCTGTTTCTGCAACCCCATTTTAGATTTTCACATTGGCCAAAAGCCATACAGAGACAACAAGTGTACACAAAAAACATCTTATTTTTCTGTTATTGCTATTATCTGATGATGCATGATGTGATGCTCATCTGGCTTGCCCGAGGTTGATTACTTAACATTAAACTGACCATTTTCTAGTCCGAGTTTCACAACCTTTGATGACACAGTGTGTCCATGCTTTGCTCTGCTATTTTTCTAAAGTGCTGTTGACTACCATTGTCTTCTCTAAATACTGAATAATTTAATGCACGTGCTGTGTGCAGATTTTTATGTTGTATTTTCTGTTTATTGTTATCACAACTAAAATAGTTGTAAAATAAAATAATAATTATTGTTATATCATGAAGTCATGAAGATGCACCAAAAATACACTATTATTTTTAATCAAATGTATTTACCATCACCATAGTGAACTCTGCCAGCTACCTACTGTAGAAACAAATGAGTTACCTTGGTGTTGGCAAATTGACAATCATAAGTCAACAGAGATAAGCATGGTTATTTAACCACAATGAGAAATCCAGAACACGAACGGTTTGTAAATGCTCAAGTGGAATCGTTACTGGAACCATTCCTCAACATGCTCTGAAATGTTAAGCCCGATAGTGGACAAGTGGCTTTTGAATTGTGTCACAATTGTTTATTTTTTTTGCCCTGCTAGAGTTTCATGAGGTTGAACTAGCATTTAAAAATTTAACTCAACTAATTTGATTATTTACCTTAATGCTCAACACAGCATGGAAGGAGATTTTTTTAAAGCTGAGGTGAAGGCTGCTTCAGCTAAAAAGGGACAAGCTTCATTATGAATTCAATGTGACATAAGACTATTAAAAAAAATGAAGAAATCTTTCCAATTTAATATGAGCCTAACAAAAGGCCAATCAGAATGTTAATTAAGAATGTTAATACAAGTTAATTATGTGCATTTTGATTCAGTGTTTTGTTTATAGCTGAGACCAGTTACTCTGAAACATGTACAGTAATAAATGTAGAAACATAGAGAATAAAGTTATTATTAATTTCTTTTAAAGGTAACATAAAAAAGCAGAACCACTAAACTTTCTGATGTTGTTCTAAATAATCAGATATAGGTATTGGCACACAAATGTAATATCATTGAATACCAAATCACTATATACCAAAGCCTTGTCTTCTAAAATGAAGCCTTACTATAACATACACCCTAAACATTTGTTATGTTGTCCAAAAGAAGTCTTAAAAATCTTTCCCAATTAGGTTCAATTGTATCCTTCATTTACAATAAACATCGGGTGGAATAAAGCTTTTGCCTTCTGAATAATTAATGTCTACATTCCAGCAATTAAACTCTCTATAAACCAGAAAAACAAGCCTGATGCCTCCCTTTGAAATAATCCCCCCTTTCTATGGTCTAGCTGACATGAAGTGACATCCACTTTCAGCAACTCTGGCAAGCACTCACAGACAGGCAGACTTGGAAAACAGGGGCCAATCATAATTACCACAAAAAGCACATGGGGAATAAAAGCTGAGCCGGCTCACATTCACAAACCTTTGTGTACTATAAAGTGTAAACAATGCTTTTCAACAACAGACTTAGGACAAACTCATTGACCTTAATGATTACCGCTGCAGTTTAGAGTGTTGCTGAATGAGTGTAAACCTGAGTTGATTTCATGTGCTATATAAAGTCCACATTGATTAGAGGTTTACACGAACTGTTTGGCTGTTTAAATTTAAATTGTATATCAAAAATAGCTATTTATTCAGACAGCATGGCTCATTTCGGATGACATACCATAAACTGCTGCAATAGCTTTTAGAAGTATTTTTTCGAGCCTCATCCACGTGTAAAGCCGACAGTGTCTTGGAACATTAGCTGTCCTGCCCACTCTTCTGAAGCTTGCAGATGAATTTCTAGTGAAAGCTGAAAGGCAACAGTGTCTGAGGCACTCCACGGTTTGTGAGTGGAAACAAAAATAAAATGTCATCGCTGCATTTCAGCCTGGATGTTCTGACAGACAGCCAGTTCTGCATTTATTTTCTTTCCTAAGAGAAACCCCTTTACAGGATTCTCTACTGCCAATAGTTGAACTCCATTACTCCCCCATGGCCTCTATCATGTACTGTACATATGCTGGCTTGTGTTTATTTTAAATTGATTATTAAAGTAGCAGCCTGTGCACAAAAGGCAAGTAAAAGAATATCAATAAATAAATAAATAAATCATAAAATAAAGTGAATCATGAAATTCTGAATTTTTTGCACTCTGAATGGAAATTGAAAAACGTTGTTTCCAAGAAAAGCTATTAGCTGCTTTTGTACATGGGGTACACTAGGCTAACCTAAACAATAATTTAAAGCATAATTCAATTCAAGCAGTGACCAGTTGTATAACAGGGTTACAGGGTTAAATGAATCGTCTAAGAGACACCAATATGAAATACCTGACATCTTGATGCTGGGCTTTCAGAAAAGTGAGGTGGTATTTTTAATGCATTGGCTGAGAGATTGGCTGCAGTGAAATGAATAATAAATCTGTCTCCATTATAAAAAAGACATGTTAAAGTTTCCCTCCTTCAATATTATGAGAAGATAATATAAATCTTGGCCTTAAAACTTAAAAAAAACTATTTGTTACCTCTGGTTAAAGGGATAGTTCATCCAAAAAGGAACATTCTATCATTAGAATGTATCATTTACTCACCCTCATGAAAAACAAAATAAAACATGTGATGTTGGGGGGAATGTTGGCCTCAGTCACTATTCACTTTCATTGAAAACAATGACAAAAGTTTTGCTTTTGTGTGAACTATCCCTTTAAAGAGCATGGAAACAAGTCATTTGCTTATTGAGCTTGTGGTAAGAGTCAATGCTGGTCATATTGACAAGGTCAAAAAATAAATAAACAAAAGAAGAAAAAAAATGTACCCATGGCATACAGATGATGGATAGGGGCTGAGGAACTCAACATGGCCATGCTGCTCATTTTCCAGTTCTTGTCCTTAGGGACCAAACAGACGTGCACTCTCACACTCATACACACAAACACACTGTCAAGTTCCCATCAAAGTCTATGTGTATCTGGCAGAATATACATACATAAATCCACCAAAAATTGTGGCAAAGACTGATTGAGACAGAGGACATAGTCTAATTTCCTATTACACATTCTGTACACACAGAGCAGATATGTTGCACTTGGCACTAACAGTTGAATTTCAAGTCAAATATGTACCAGTTGCAGCCGCTTGAGTTCTTATGGATATATGAATGTGAAATATGAAAAAATGTCCCCTATTCAGTGTGCTTATTAACTACACTGTCAAATGTATATGTAGTCTAGTGAACAACTGGCTATGTCTCACCAGCTGAACAACCTATCTTACATCAGCCTACAGTTGTTCTCAGGTCTTAGCTGGTTTAAGATGGTCTGGTCTCCCAAGCTGGTCTCCAACTGGTCTCACAACTGATCTCTTAGATGAAAATTGCCCAAAACCCATCTAAAACCAGCAAATCTGACTTAGGCTGGTAGACCAGATGAAATGTCTAGGTCACTGTCTTAACCTCCGTTCACTGATGGAGGGAACGAGACGTTGTGTCGAATGTAGCGACCCTAGGGGTCTACCTTGAGAGCTTCGCGCATCTCTGAACATGAGAAAAGGCCAATGAGAATTTGGCAGACAGAATTTTCATGTCCCTCCCCCGGACATAAGGGTATAAAGGGAGGGAATCGTGCATCTGTCCATTCAGGTTTTGCACTGAGGAGCCAAGAATGAGGTTTGGCCATAACAGTGGCTCGGTTCAGCGTCATGGCCGGGGGGACACAAAGTCTCATTCCCTCCATCAGGGAATGGAGGTTACGACAGTAACCTAGACATTCCTTGTCTGTCACTCACTTCGACGTTGTGTTGAATGAAGCGACACTAGGGATCCCTATTCAATCATCAACCGTGTTGGCCTGGGTGTGATAGGCCAATGCGATGGCATCAACAACCCAGTGGGAAAGCCTCTGTTTGGAGACAGTGTTCCCTTTCCACTGTCCACCAAAGCAGACAAAGAGCTGCTCAGAACATCTAAAGCTCTGCGTGCAATCCACATAGGTACGCAAAGCACGCACCGGACACAGCAACGAAAAGGCTGGGTCTGCCTCCTCCCGGGACAGTGATTGCCGGTTCACTACTTGGTCCCTGAAGGGGGTCGTAGGAACCTTGGGCACGTAACCCGATCATGGTCTTAGGACAACATGGTTGTCTGCCAGATCGAACTCCAGACAGGTGTCGCTGATAGAAAATGCTTGCATGTCCCCAACCCTCTTGATATACCCTCAGATATAACAACTTTTCCTACAGTTTTACGGCTTATTTTGGTGAGCATTGTGCTGTCCTGATCAGCTGCACACCAGGGCAGGTGATGCTCTGACATCGCTCTCTGCATATATCTTCTCCCTCGTAACGAATATTATCCATAATGAGCAAATTAAACATGAAACATTTTCACTAGAGGGTGAAATGCAACTGTTGTACCTGGTGATCATAGATGGTGAAGTATAACCTATTCATGCATTTCCTTGTGTATGCTTGACAAACTGATCATTCGGTTTAGGGTTACTAAGCACTGATTGTATGTCATGGGTAGAAATTCACTCTGAATGAAACAGAGAGCAAATATTTCTTCCTTAACTGACATGTGTGTACACTTGAATTTATATCTTCATAACTTGTTTTCAACGTACAGTATTTATTGCTTATGGAAAACAGATAATCCAAACCACGTTGTAAAAGAAATCAAAGACTGGCAATGGTCAACCCATTACGTAAGACCAAGTCTGAATTTGTCCTGTTAAATCAATGAAACATTGCCATATTTATAAGATTACTGGAAATATACATGATTTAAAAACAGAAAATGTCACTCTAGGTTGCACAGATGCTCGCATACTGTAGGGATTTCTTAAAAAACTAATTTAATTTACACTAAAACCAACTGTGTTTGTTTGAGCTATTGCCACAGGCTACAGGACAGGTTTAATAAACTGCATTCAAGATTTTCTCCAAATCATTCGAAAATCAGTGGTAAAAAAAAAAACACAAATTCTAGAAGCAAGTAGGACATTGCCATCTATAAAATTTCTTAAGTGTTCTAAGAGCACAAGCTGTCTCATTATATGGTCAGAAATAAATCATAATCAAGGACATTCCACTCAAATATATTGATTTTACATAATCATCTCAAATCTCTTGTGATCTATTCCAGAGTATGTTGGGAAAGTGTTGCTGCCATAAAAATTGACAGATAAATGTTAAAGGAATGACATACTTAGTGCAAGTGTAGATGTAAACTGATTACATCTACCATCTGTTCATGTTCATAACAAAAAAACAAAAAAATTGGAGGTTTTCCATTTTCCACAAGTTGACATTTTATTTGATCTGACATTCAAGCACTTGCTGTTTTTGGTTAACTGAAGCTAAAGTGTATTTTACACACTGATTACAGGAACAAGTAAGTAAGTATGCAAGTATGGTATGCATACCTATGTTTCATAAAATCATTGTGGAGACACCAGAGACTAATGGATATTAATGTAACTATTAAATACAATTTCTTTATGGATGGATGGATGGATGGATAGATGGATTGACAGCTGGAGGGACTGATGACTGATTGACTGACTGACTGATTTATTGATTGAATGATTGATTGATGTCCTCACTGGAAAACGTATGAAATCTTAATTCTCAAGTAAATGTAAATTTTTTAAGGATGTTTGGATATTTTGATATGTAAAAGGCCAAAAAAATACAAATCAAATAGAAATTAAGAAAATTACTGTTGGCTGTAATCACTGAATTTATAGGCAAGACAATGTGGGTTACACCAGTAGCCCATGTAAGCGTGGAAGTAACATACTGGGAAAGAACAGGCTTCAATCTCTCCCCCAACAGATGCTTGCTTGCAGCCCCTTGAGAGAAGTGTGTTCCAAAAAACTGCTGGAGGAGCCCCTTTGAAGCTGGCCTCACTACACACTTTTGTAATAATGTCAAAATAATCCTGCAACAGTGGTTTACACATAACCTTTGATTAAATAGCGGACTTTATGAAAGTCTAGGTCGTGAATAATAAGTGGCCCCCAGAGAGCTATGCCAAAGTTTACCTTAGTGCTGTTTTTTTTTCATACAATAAAAACCTCCCTCTCTGTCCACACATATGCCTGATATTTGCTTGTTAAAGGGATCTTTACATGCCAAAACTTCTATTGGAAGGTATAGAGAAAAAAAGATCTCATTGTGCTGAAACGTTCTGAGAGACTTGAATAGGACAGGACAGATTGTAATGTGTCTCTGTGTAATGAGAAGAAAATGACCTTAAGTCAGCTTGTGGGTATCAATCTTAATTTGGGTTAAGTTTCTCTGGACCACTGATGATTCTAACATCTGTATCTCTTTGTAAATGACATTAATATAGTTGGGCCTAGACCTGGGAAAAATAGCCATTTATTTTCTTTCATAATTGCGACAGGCTGCATTTTGAAGAATCTGCTTTAAAGAAATAATTTACAAAATCGTTTTTTACTATACTGTAAATCTTCACTTTCTTTTGTTCTTCTTTTGGGGATTCGCATTCTTCATGCATATCGACACCTTCTGGTCGGGGCTGGTCAATGGTGGAGATTTAAATAAAAGGACTAAAATATATATATTTTATACACCCAGGCCTATTATGATATGGATTTAACCACTGGGATGTTATTAATTATTTAAATTAATTAATCCCTTTAATTAAACCTCACCTTCCCTTGACTTTGAAATCAACATAACACAATATTGACACTATTTTCTTTCTTAATGCACATTCCTGGTCTTATTGAGCATAATTAACTAGTCATTTTTTTTCTCATAAGCTTTTATCAAAATGTAATAACTTTCTCTACACTGCAAAGACTTTCCTTTTCGACTGGCATCACAAATCCCACAAACTTTTTCAACCACCTGGCTCCATTCGGTTATGTAAAGCCCACTTTTCATGATCCAGCCAATTCCCAGTGTACTAAAATACAAAGCTGTTTTTTTGTTGTTGTTTTTTTTCATTGAATATCCCACTTCACTATATAATTCTGCACAAGAGGTGTGGAAAATTTGTGAAGTTTGCACACTTATACCTTTTATAGAGTAGGCAACATGCAATGGAAATGCCACAATATAGTCTATTACACACAACAATTTGGCAGTAAACCAAACGCCCAATGTCTTTTAATTTGTTAAGAATGAAACTACATGAGCTCATGGTGGAGCTAGATTGTGCCAGGTTGGTGATGCTCAGAAGAAATAGTGTATGGAGAGAGATTGCAGGAAAGTAATTATGCAGATTCATCTCTCATGGGGGATTTTCACATCACAGCAACCCCTCACATAATGCGGTCATAATGAAGACTTTTACAGGGATGATGCTCATTTTCCTCACCTTCATTATTAACTGTACATTTTTACAGTTTCACATGTAAGTGATGATCAGATTTTAGTTACTTTTTATGGATTACATGATTACATATGGATTACAGTAGTTAAAACATGCAATATGCACAACAAAATTAATCAGATTAGATCACCTAACAAGTGTAACCTTAAATGTAACATTACTGATTACAATTATATCTGTGCAATTGTTAATCAGAACCAGATTGGATTTTAAAGCAGGCCTCTACACCTGTAATTTTTCCTATTAATAGCCTAAAGCAGTAGGTGAAAAAAAGTGTTTAAGGAGACAAGCATGCAAACATTCAATCTTCTAGGTTGTGGTGGGGAATTATGCTTTTACAATGCCTATAAATGCACTACAAAAACATAGAGAAAAGTTGTAAAAAATATATATAAAAAGTGTTCTATGTTGAGTGAGGGTCAAGGGCAGCCATTTTTATCAGCATTGTTGTGGGAATATTGGGGGGAAGTTCCTTTGAAGTATGCAAATGATGCATGCCATAGTCATAATGTCACAATATACCATCATCATAATGGTATATTATTGCCCAGCTCAAGGGACTCTTTACTCTGTACATTTCTTTTAAGCAGACATTCCTATCCAGTGCGCCTTAAAGCTTTACTTTACACTGCCAAATTGGACACTGTGATAAATAAATCTCATAACAAATTTGCACAAAGTTGCAGGAAAAATTTAACCTTAGGGCACACGTGGGCTCCACCTGTCTGGATCTGCTTCATGGGAATTGTTTGTAATGTCTATTTTTGAAGCAGCATGTTCATACATGCTCAATGCAGCATGTCTTGCATTGTGTCTAATTTGCATTGTGCGGCAGCAGCATGTCCACATGCTTAACTCTGTATGTCTGTGTATTTTATAACAGTAGCAAGTCTAGTTGCTCTACAACAGCAGCAGTGTAGCAGATCTAGACCACCAAGACCAAATTCAATTTCATAACCAAATTAACATGCTAAATCTTTCTGAGAGTTGTCGTGACTGAACTATAATAAACTTTGCTAGCATGGCTGTGCGGAGACTTCATTTAAAAAAAAAAAAAATCTCTACGACAATAAACATTGTTTTACATGACCATCTGAACACTTGGGGAGATGAAAACATATATCTGCAAGTCCAGGCTGTTTACTTTCATTTTTGACCTTTACCTGTACCACTACATTTTTAACTCTTTGTAACTCTAATTAAAAACCTCTAATTCAATCACTGTATAGTTGTAAAGTGTCATCTTTTGACTGTGTTTTATTTCACCATATTGTTTCAAGACCTATGTGATGTGATGGAATCATGATGATCCTTTTTACAGCAACAATACCAGACAACATTAATACAATTTCAGACATTTGGAATATGCTATACAATTCTGTTTATTAACTTTCTGATTCTGTTTTAAACATTATCATAACCATCTAAAACAGGATAAGTAAATCAGCAATGATCACAATACCAAAGGCTCACTCTATCACTCAAGCTCTTAACAGTCTCCTATAAGACAAACTGGAGTTGGTTAACTTATTTCAAAGGGTCAGGAAACAGGTGTGTCAGCAAGTGTTCAACACTTGTTCACATGGGACTCAAGATGGTTTAGACAGACCCCTCACTGTTTTGACTTCCCTGTTCATTTTGAGACGTGCACCACTGGCAAGTGTTGACTGCCATATGTAGGCAGAAGTCATGCCTGCTGGGATTTCGAGCCCAGACCGGATGCTGTGGTCTCTTTACATATTTATTTTTATAAGGGAGATTTGTCATGAAAACACAAGACCACTATACTCTGCTACTTTTCTACTTGCAATGATTAATGTATGTCTCCATAAAAGGACACATTACCTCAGTTCCAAAATCTAGTGATCTGGGCAATATATAAAATATATTTTAGCGATAATCGCCTTAAAAATATCGTGATATATGATTGTATCGTCAACCCCCCTGCCGAGGGTCTATGAATATTTTTGCTTTGAAACAGAGAAAAAAAAAGAGTGAGAACTCTTTACATGCGTGTGTTCCACAAGACAGACTCGTGCTGCACGCTTCTGAACAAACAGCGAATTAGACATGGGTATTGATGGCTTTTCTTTTGTCTGTTCTTAAAAATATACAAGTATGTTTCTTCAAGTGCACGTCTTTCTGTCTAACAGCATTGTCATTTGTCACTTCCGAGACATCTTACAGGTCGCTTGCCTGTTGCGGGAAGATGAGCAAAATTACTCGCGCATGAAATACATTCGGATGAGGAGCTTGTGAACTGAATTCAGCCTTGTTGCATTTGGCGGGTGGTGGGTGCTAATTTTACACCCTGGCCACTGTTTAATATAGTTGCCGACTTCCCAGATCTATTGTCATTCATCATCTGTCAACTGAGTGTCGCAATCGGCATCGGGATAACATCGTCCTATCACCCAGCCCTACTGCCTTCACACTGATTTTGGCATCCGTCCTACACATTTTTGCCTTATACAGACATCTTTGACCATATCGGAACATCTTGCTGTTTCTTCAGCATCTTGTACAGTGCCACATTTTTTAGACATCCTGTCTAGTTACAAAGAACTTTAGCTTTTACAAATACATCTCAAGAAACGTTGTTTTGTTCCATTTATTTGTGTTAATTCTAGCGAAACTCTAAAAGCATAAAATACAAAGCACACACAAAAATAAATTTTAAATAACTGAACTATTATTTATCTACTGTATATTTTTTAGCATTGAATGAAATTGAACAGAGCAATTGAATACACATCTGAACAGAAACCATTCTGTTTAAACTGCACTATTCAGATACACAAAGCACTGCCCTATTCATTTTGCCTCCACACACAAACACATTTCCACTTGACTTTAATATGCCACCAATGTCCATTAGCTGCAGCTTGATGTCTATACTTTCACCTGACCTTCTGGGTGGCAATGTTCCAATGTAACGTTAATCACAATGCAAGGAATCCTCAAGCACAACAAAGCCATTATGAAATTGCATGCCAGTCAGGTAATTACTGATGCACCGATTTAACAGGGCAAAGAGCTTGGCAACTACTTCCCTTAAAAATAAATTAATCCCACTTTTCTTCTTGTCATTATTACCCACATTGTTAATCCAAGCATGGTAATGACTCTCATAAAAACTTACAAAATCCAATGAGTGTTAGTACCTAAATTATAAAAAGACTGTCAAAACTGTAACTGTGTGCAAGCTGTAAAGTACCTGTGTTTGTGGCCAATTGTATAAATGCTGTGTATTCACAGTGGCCTTCATTACGAATTAATAAAGCTAGCTCAAAGTCTTTATAAGCCACACCTGTTGACAATATAGCTGCCGTGGTTTGACTTACTGTCTCACAAATCATTAATATGATGTAGTGCACTGCATACACCTAAAAACTGTCAGCAATAACTCAATTTCTGATCCAAAACGACCTCTAATGATCCTAAATTAAAGGAAATTGGCAGCATCCCCTAAAATGGTGATTTGACTTGTGGTATCGTCCAGGGCATTTTTTGTCTTTGTTAAAAGCCATCCACCTGCTTTACATTAGCAGCCTAATATTGTTTTTGGTGTGTAGTTTCCCTAGTTCTTGCTTTTTCCCCATAGAGAAAACTGAAATGGCAGAAGATGACCTGGCAATATGTTAGTTGAATATACAGCTGCCAGTAATTGCTTGTTTGTTTCCTGTTAAAGTTAGAAAATCTAAGCACCAATGTACTATCCACAACAAAGCACAGACATTTGTGGCAAACTCTAATGGGTAAAATCATTACTGCATCACCACAAACTCTTGGAGATCGTGCTGAATAAACAACCTGTGTTTAAAGGACAAAGTTCATTTATTAGTTTTGGAGGGCAAACTGAGTTCTTCAGAATGCTTAGAAAGGGATAAGACTGTGTGAGAGAGAGAAAAAGAAGGTGAGAGTGGTACAGTGAGGTCATTTAAGACAAAAGCAGAAGACAGACAAAGATTGAGCACAAGCAGGGGTATATGTTTGAAGCAGGAAAGAAGGATGAAGCAGATGACAGCATTATTAGAAAGAGAGGACAATATTAATAAAGTAAGGTTCAGATAAATAGAGAAAGCCCCTGTACTGCTTCTCATTATTGTAATTGCCAGCCAAGTCAAACATGAAGGTCAAATTTGCCCTTTGCATTTTCCTGCTCCGTTTTGCTTTGCTCCATAGGAGCAATTCCTATGTTTCTTTTCCAGATGCTCTACTTTAAACTTTCATCCTCTGGTCAGAGTATCATTGCTTGACAGTTCAGTGACATTCAGTGGTACTATAGAATCCACATCCATTTGCATTTATGCTTTTGGCAGATGCTTTTATCCAAAGCGACGTAAAGTGCATTTAAATGTGACAAAGATACTCTATGAATTACTATATATAAATCTTCCAGCTGATGCTACACTACTGATGATTTTAGAACTATAGCATTTGACATGATAATACATATTTCCCTTCTTTGATTTTGAAAAGTATTTAGCATTATAAATATGTGGTATTTCCATTGATTCTGATGGTGTGTTGTCACGGTTCAATTATTTTGGAAAATTCTACCAATCTGAGCCTGTTTAAAGTGAGAAAGTTGAAAGGGGAACTGTCCTAGTGTCTCACTGCTGAGGTGTTGGTTTAACACATTTTGGCACAAAAACATGGCTGGATTTACCACACATTAAATTACACCATTCAAGATTTCATTATGTGGGCACTTTGATCCTATATTGAGAATTTATCTGCACTTTTTGTCTTCTCTTTATTTCTTTTCAAAAATCATGCATTCTCTCAATCATGAGGGACACAAAACACTGGTTCTTTGTATTTAAATGCATCACTGATGACTGTTGGGTTGCACTTCAGGGACATCAAGGATGTCTTTTACATTGGCTGGCCAATAGAACATGCTGACCGTTGACTCAAAATCAATCAAAGCAGTCATGTTGAGAAGGAAGACAAAAGTCTTAAAGGAGTATGAAATTACTGCATCTCTCAAATAAAACTCTGACCTGGAGTGATAATTGCATCCTGTGAATGTTCATGCTTTTTCATTTATGTAATTATTATTTTTTTTTTAAATAAATACATTTGAAATAGATGAAATGTATCAGATGCAGTATACAGAAGAACTGAATGGGGACACACATCTTGATTTTAGCACATCAGCAATATAATCTTTAGCTTTATACTTTACCTTAATCTTTAAATTAAAATTACTATTTAGCCCAATGTTATCCATTTAATGTTAAATGTGCAATCTTTGCTCCTACTGATCACCAGCACATTCCTGGAGCTGTGACCTTTGACCCCAGACCACTAATGCCTTACACTTCTCAAAATGACCCAGAGAGCTATTGTAAACCTGACTGACACAAACAGCATGCAGCCAGCTCAGATAACTAACCTAAAGGTGTGGGCAGTGACCTCTCTGACCCCCCAGACAGGCCATATGGACCAGTGTAACACAAACTGTCCTGTCGTGTCCATGCAAAGACAAAGGTCATCTGGCCTTGGATGTCTTTGGTATGGAGATGTTTTGTTACATTTGTAAGCTCTTTGTTCACTCTTTGTTTGGGTCTGTTCTAGGGATCTGCACAAGTAATCGATAAACAAGTCCTTGTTCAGATTTAAATATTCAACTAGTAAAAACAATGCTCGATTATTAAAATCTGATTTCTTTTGTGCCTTTGCCTGTTGTACGCTACAATGATGAAACTACTTCTCTCGAATGATACTTGCCGTTACAACTCAATTCACTTAGTGACACTGTGGATGCATGACTTTATTAAAGGAATAGTTCACCCAAAAATAAAATTATGTCATTATTTAAAGTGTTTGTATTGCTTCAGAAAACTTGGAGTGTGTGTTTCTGTGTCAGTGCAATTTTTTTGTAATTTTTTAATCTAGATGTTTTTGTTTATGCATAGTGCTTTTTTTATTATAATAATAACTAATAACTAAATTACAAGTAATCAATTATTTGTTTCCTCAGCTACAAATGTATTCTGAATACCTACCTGTAGTCTGTTAAACTTGCCATGTCTGTTAGCACTAAAGGAAACCCATTTTGGGTCATTTATATTGAAATTGATAAATTGCACTGAAATAGTTTTTCAGCTACCATACGCGCTCTATGATCCCACATCCAGCCATAAACACACTCAACCACACAGTTTTAAAAGGACAGTTCACCCCAAAATAAAACTCTGTCATCATTTATTTACCCGGTACATCTGACCACGTTTACGGTACTTTTGTGGTTCTTTTCTGTCCATTTTGAAGCTTGAAAGCCTCAGTTCCCAAAAGTTCTCCTTTTGTTTTCAATGGAAGAAAGTCTTATTGGTTTGGAACAACGTGGTGAGTAAATGAAAACCGAATTTTACAGAAGCTACATAAATATTTGAGTAATAGCCAAGGAAATGCGTTTGACATTATTTGAAAAAGTAGCTGTTCTTTAAAAGCTTCTATATACGAGACCTTTGCTGCATAAAATATGTTACACTGAAACAGACAAGACCATCAACTATGATCAACCTGGAACTCGTCTATGAGAGAATTTAAATTTTTGTGTTTGTGTGTGTTTTAAGAAGTAATACACTACTGAAAAAACAGCTTAAATATATATATATATATATATATATATATATATATATATATATATATATATATATATATATATATATATATTTTTTTTTTTTTTTTTGTCTTCTGTCTGGTTTAAGATTATATTTATTAGTTTAAGATTGTCTACAGGTTTTGCCAGGCTGGTCTAGATGGTCTCTCAGCCTGACCAGCTTTAAAGTCCCAAAACCCTTTGAAACCAGCCAACAAACCAGGCTTTCCAAGCTGGGAGAACAGCTAAAACCAACTAACCAGCTTAGCCTGGTGTAAGCATTTTTATGTTTTGTTTTCTTTTTTTACTGCAGGGTTCTGTACACAAGCAAAACCATCCTTTGCCAAAACCCTGAATAGTTTGATCTGCAATGCTTATTTAAAATATTAGCATCTATTTTTTCTAATTTAGGATAGAAAGTAATTTTGTTTTACATCCAGGATTGCCTGGAGCATTTTTGTTCACATCATTCATTGGTATTAAACCAGTCATGACAGAGGGCACAGTGAAAAGTGTGCCAATTAGTAAAGCATAAGAAGAAACAGCACATGGGAATTTAATTCTGTGTGGACAATATCCGAACAATGGCAACTCTTATAAACTTAGAGTGCCCAAAAGATTCCCTTATACAGCCTCGGGAAAGACTGTTTGGAATGAAATATTATTAATTTGGTGGGCTCAATTCCAGTGCTTGCTGAGTTTTATGTAAATAAAACTTACAGTGTGAGTTAACTCCTCTTGTTGGCAGTCAGACAGAGCTAAGCAAACCATATTTCACAAGGACTAAAACCTAACCCTGAAACTGGGCACACTACAACACTATCCATCATGCCTGTTCTCTAGGCTGCCAAAATTCCCACTCACATGTTACTGGGCATTCATCTCTGTTTAGCCTTAAGACTTGTACACAGTTAACATATGAAGTCTCCAATACTTTTTGTGAATTCTGTCTTATCTGATTTGTGACAGAACAATCAGACAGAAAGATGATTTGACTTTCCATCACTGAATGTATTTTAACAGTTTCTCAAAAGCATACTGTCCTATAAGAACAATATCACATGAGCTAGAGTGCTGATTTAGGGCCATACACCATGATTAAGAGTGTGATATTGCTTTTTTACAATATCAGTTCAAAGAACAAGTAAATAAACAGGAATGTCACAACAAAATGCATTTGTGCATGGAACTACTACGGATCAGGATCTGCTGTTGCTAGTTCAAAAGATGCACACAAGTAAAAACATTACATCAGATCTAGTAACGATGGCTTGGGCTGTTTATAACGAGTTATTGGAGGAACAAAAATGTGTTTGTGTGTTTGAGAGAAAGAGAGAAAGAGAGAGAGAGAGAGAGAGTGAGAGAGCAATTGAGCTAGTGCAATTACCTGGGTCTGTCGTGACTCCCAAGCAGTAGTGTAGTGTTAGTCAGCTTGCTGAATATAATGGGAATTTTGCTAAAATACTTTCTTTTATCTCGGTGTTAAAATAGCCATCTGAGAGGGGTTCCCCCCTCCCCCCATTACATCTCCTCACAACAGCGAAACTCTATCAGTTAAGTGCCCTGAGTATGTGTGATTACTCCAACGTATGTGTCTCTAAGCAGTGATCAGACCTTAATGCTGAAGCTGTAAGTTCATAGTAGTAATTTGGTGGTCATGAAGTGTGAGACAATGACAATGACTTAAAGAAACTCTGTCACTGAATCAGCACAAGTCAAAATTAACTGGCTCATAAGACATAAAAATTGTATTTTATCGCCACCTGCTTGCTGAAATCTTTAATGTCACAAGGATAAATGAAAAGACATACAACTCTTTTACACATCTGTGCTGCTCTTACACAGAATGCCAAAAACACAAGCGGAGGGATTCAAACAGTGAAGTGTCCCAGTGCTGATGGTGTGAGACAGCAGTTCTCATGGAACATCTCACCAATCAGATTTGAGGCCTGGAACAAACTGTTGTATAATCATTTATTACCTTTTTAAATAAGGACATGAAACATATCATTGTGTGCGTTTTATTCAAGCAGACTTTGTTTGCCTATTGTTGTAACTTAGTTGAAGATCAAATAAAATTTTATGATCAGTTCATGCAGAAATCCTGGTACACCTAAAATGTTCACATTAGGACTGCACAAATAATCGAGATTACAATTACGCTGCCACAATCATCTAATCTGGAAAAGCATCAAATATAGCATTTAGGTATACTTATTTTACAATTTACACAAACACATCTGTTACTTGCTTTCTGTGTATAATTGATAAAACATTTATTTTAATTTGCATTTAGTTATTATAAAAATATAATAATTGCATAATCATGCAGCCATCTTTACAGCCATCTTTTATTCTACTTTTTATCACTTCCTCAATAAAATTATTAATCCTCAAAATGAATAAAGAAGAAGAAAGTATGCTAAAGTATGCTAATCACACACACACAAAATCCCTTCACCCCAGAGACCATGGCTTACATTTGCCTTTTGCATGCAAGCTGCTCCCAGCGTAGTAGTAGACTTGGCACATCGGCTGACTTGATGGCAAGAGAAGCACAAAGTCTAATTTACTGATTCATCACAGCATATTTGACGAATAAAGGCTTAAATTCTTATCATCTGCTGAAACCCAATCAAGCAACTGTCAATTCCCTGTTAAAAAAATCAAATTTAACCAGCATGCAGTTGCCATGCTGGTCTAAGCTGGTTAGTGCTGGTCTAGCTAGTGGATCAGAAAAGACCATAACATGCTTTTCACCAGTAAATCCCAGCTGGTGAAGTTGGATGACCAGCATGGTCTTTCAGGTGAAGCTGGTTTAGATCATTAAAATGCCTGGTAGGGTCACCAGCACACAAGCATGCCATACTGGGGGACCAGCACACAAAACACAACTTAAGCTAGTGACCAGTACTGTTGGATTTTTTTAGCAGGGAGGTGCAAGAAACTTGTATTAGTGGTGCTTGCTTTGGTAAGCATGCATTACTATTGCTCAAACTTAGGCCCAGGGATTTGAACAAACAAACCTCTACTCCAGAGTATTTTCATTTCGTATTTAAACTTATCCCACACTATTTGAGCTACAGACAATTATGCAGATTATGATGGGAGGTGTCAGGGTTCTGCCTTTGTTTTGGGGTTTTCCCCTTTGTGGCAGAGCCCTGACATGTACGTGTTCTATGTCTGTTTTATGTCTTGTGTCTGGATTCAGCCACTTTGGTCGGTTTAGTTTATTTACTCTGTGGCTGAGTCCAGGCACTTTTGTTTTGCCTCGTGTTATGTGAATGCACTTGGTTTTGTGTGTTCTCAGTTCCTTGTGCAATCTGAAAGTCTGTTTGATTATTAGTTTATGGTCCCTCCTATGTTCCCTGGAATCCCTCCTGATTTCTCTCCCTATTTATTCTCCCTGTGTGCTCAGTCTTGTGCCAGTTCGTTGTCTCTACTCTGCCTAGTCAGTCTTGTTGTGTTTTCACCTGTCTTGGATATTCCATTGTGTTTGTTATTTGCCTATTTGTTTTATCTTGTATTTGTCTCTCCACTGTGTTTTTTTTTCTTTTCTGTTTTCTAGTGGTTGGTTTTATTTTTATTGTTTGTTTTTTTGGTTTCCTCTTGATCATGAGAGTTTTGTGTTCTATTTTGTATTGTTTTCAATAAAAGCCCATTCACTGCCCTCTTGCGTTTGTGTCCTCTCCTCTTCACTCTTGTTACTGTTCGTGACAGGGAGGGACCTGAGCCTGATCTAGGGACCAGAATATCACAGAGACCACCCTGAATATCCTAAGTTTGTGGTGGTGACTTCAGCACAGGCTTCTGCACTAACTCTAGTTTCACTTATCACCACTTTCCACCAGCAGCATTGCTAGACCCTGGCCGATAGGGCTGAAGCCCCGGATCTTTTGTTATTATCCCCAAATATTTTTGTTTTTTTCAAAAAGTTTTTTTGTGATGAGAGAGGGGGGAAAAAGTAAGGCTTAATATTAATTGCCTCAGTGTATAAAAGCAACAAGTCAGGCTTCAATAATGGCTTCAAATGTAAATGAATTCCGATCAGTGAGCCCAACTTGCATTAACTGACAGTTCGCACTTTGACTTTTACCTGCAATTGTGCTCAAGTTCATCAGACAAATCATTATAAACGCCTCCTGTGGGTGATTTCATCAATGGGTACAGCTATTCTGTATCAGAGGCACTGAGGTTTTATTATGCAAGCCTTATTTCTAAATATATAGAATAAAGTAGATTTTTCGGATAGTAGGTTATTCGGGTTTAGACGGGAGTCGGTATGTGGGAATAAAGAATGTTTATTGCAAAAGAATTTCCTTAAACACAACTCAAAATAGCAGCACAGTCAGCTATAAGCCTAAATAGCACAATACATATGTCTTAAAATGATAAAATATCACATTAAAGTCAAACAAATATGACTGCCCGTATATGCACTCGGCCTGTGCTGGTTTCCATGTCATGTGCGTGGAACTAAACTGCTCAAATGACATTGAACTTGTCAAATTTTTTTACTTACAATAAGTCTGTCCAGAGCAAAAGGGGGAAAAACACTCTTACTATTTATCAAGCATTGAAACTTTGCTTTGTTAAAAACAACCTGGATTCATGTTTAATAACAGTCATGAAACCCAATGCAGATGTTTCGAGATGCGTTTATAAAAATGAAAGTTATTTTTAACTTTACTCTTTGGTCCCAAAATGGAGTTTTAATGCCACATTAAATTAAAAAAATTCACAATTAATATTTCATAATCTGAAGTCATAATATTTTGTGAATAAAGTAAACATTATAAGATTAAAGTTGTAATGTTTGAGAATAAAGTTGTAGCATTATGATATTACATTTTGTATGAGAATAAAGTACGAATTATTAGAATAAAGTCTTAGCATATTGTGTGAATAAAGTAGAAATATTAGAGAAAAAGGCTAAAAGAGTGCCATTATCACAACAATACAATGGACACAGAGCCAGCAGCTTCATTAATGCAAGAGATGGATGTGGAGGACATAAAGTTAAATCATTCTTTAGGACAGGATTTTGCAATAAAGAAATCCTTGGTCTTTTGGCACATCAGCACAGAGTTATTAGTATCAGGACACTGCAGCAGATATTTAGTAAATTTGATTTGTTCAGGAGAAAGAACCAGACAGATTCGAGCAGCTCTGCATTGTAATTGGGTTTTCCTCTAAACAATACTGTAACTGAAGGGATTTTACCACATTCAGGTACAATATTTATATCATTCACAGCAGTTCCAATTATTTTTCGCTTCACTTGAGTGCGAGCCAATATCTCGTGCCTCCCTTGACAGGCGTCCACATGTTGAAAACTCCTGCACTAATGCACACCACATTCATGAACAGAGAGCTCACAAACATTTCAGCTCAGATGCATAGCCAAGTTATCTCCCTGGTTAGTGATGTTGTATGTAATATTTATTATATTTATATTTATGCATTTGGTAGACGCTTTTATCCAAAGCGACTTACAGCACACTTATTACAGTGACAATCCCCTGGAGCAACCTGGAGTTAAGTGCCTTGCTCAAGGACACAATGGTGGTGGCTGTGGGGATCGAACCAGTGACCTTCTGATTACCAGTTATGTGCATTAGCCCACTATGCCACCACCACTCCCAGTCACTCCACTTTTCTGTTGTCCACCACATCCCTTTGATGTTACTTTCCTTTTGATTTATTCTCAAAATATTACAACTTTAATCTCATAATGCTTCGACTTTCTTCTCGTTATTTTTACTTTATTCTCAACATATTATGATAAATGAAAATTGCGAATTTAAATGGCTAAATTACTTTGATTTTATTGTTAGCGTTAATTTCTGCACAATGAACAATGAGCCGACAAGGAAGGGTTCTTCTTATTTTTATATTATAAAATGACCTGTCTAGTGACACCCTTCCTTCCTACACGTGCCGAAACCAATGTAATATATCTCTTTAACAAACTATGTGTGTTGGGTTAAAATTCTCAGACCACATCTAATTTTATCTGTATTTAACAAAGCATTGTGGCAAGACACACTCATGGTTGTCATAGCCAATATACTTTTGGACTCTAACCTTTCACATATTTGTTCATGCTGCATGGGTGTCAACTTCCCAAGTGGCTTCTGGTGATATTCTTTAGACCACATTTAAACTAGGCTTGGCAAGACAGTCCAAGTCATATTTTTTTGTTTGTTTTTCCTGTCACAAATTTTAATGACATTAATATTGATATGTGTAATTGCTGAATGCCGCAGGTTATCCTGTTGGTTTTGGCCTGAGAAGGGGAAATAATTGACATGCTTGATGCTGACTGTATTTTAGAGTGGCCAGAAGCCAGGGCCACATGGAGTGCCAGCAGCTGCCTCTGGCATGGGTGCTCTCCACATATGGTCCCCATTCATCAAGGTATTTGCAGCAAAGTGTAACAATGTGCAAACGAGTTTAATGAACAAAAACCCGTAACTGCTTGACCATAATGGAAAAAAGAAGTAAACACATGAGACAGATGCAAAAGGATGCATTTTTAGGAGACGTTTTTAATGAAGATTGTATAATGCCAATGTTTGTCGGTCATGCTATGCCTGCAGTGGAGAATACAAGATGACATTGGGTCAACTGATTCTTAGAGCATATAAATGCAAGCAGCTTTCATTAAAAGGATCAATGGTTAGATTAAAAACACAATTTTTAAATGGAACTCAGCACACTTTAACTTTCATCCTTTGGGAAAGTGAGAACTTAATTTTGCAGTTGTGGGTTTTAGGGGATGCTGAAGTGTTAAACAATCCACGTTTATGTTCATAATTTACAGCAGCAAAGAATTATTATATTTACTGCACATAATTTGAAAACAGAAATTGGATTACCACAGTGGTACACACTTAATAAATACTGTACTATGGATCATGTGAATCATGGATATACTGTGCTGTGCATGTATGAATGTTTTTGCATTTAACAAAATATCAAACCAAATGGTATTTATTTTAAAGAAAGTTAACACAAGCACACCTTTAAAATAAGACATTTCACAAAAAGATATTTGTTATAATGACATTGTTTAATGTATTTGACACCATCAAACTATTAAAACTGTTTGAACTTGAGGGGAACTGACTTCTTTCATCCACTTATAATCAATTTATTGCTAAAAAAAGATCTTATGAGGTTATCTGTTCAATTAAATTAATTCATTTTAATGTGGCTTAACTGTCCAATACTTTTAGGGCCACTGTGCAGCACAAAGTTATTGATTTTTAAGGCACACACTACAAGTACTATTGGAGCCAAAAGTTCAGAGTGAAAATCTGATTAAGTCCAGTCTAACCATTGCCAGTACACTATTTAAGCTATCCATTACCTGCCACTGTCCTTGGCTGAACCTATATTTAACAATAAACCCTGCCAAACTACCAGAGCTGTCTTTATCAGTTATTATCGTAACCCTAGTACCACGAATACTAAATTTACAGAAAGTCATTACAGGGGCTGCACATCTGTATGAAATCATTTTTTAACATGCTTTGGCTTCTCAATCCTGTTGTACTGAAGAGCTGAAATATTTCCCTACTGAATATGTAATAATTTCAAGTGAAATTAAATTCTCTCCTGTCAAAGTATTTTAACTATTTGGGCAATGCCCTCACATGCAATAGTTGGTTTGGTGGCACATGTGGCTAACAAAGTGTGAGACATGAACATTATGTCTAAACTAATAGCCAGCTGCTACTGTTGCTAACATTTTGTTTTTAAACAGGCTTGCAGATTATGTATGCTGTCTGATCCTGCAGTTGTTCAGAAAGTTAAAGATTCCTCACAGAAACTAGAAGGGTTATACAGCCATCTTTATTTTGACAGCTTGACTTTAACAATGCTGGAATGCAGCCCATGGCTTCCAGGCCACAGCAAGTGATTGATTGGTCCATTTATACACAAAGTGTATGGCAAAATATTGAGTTACACAAAGCTGGAGTTTCCATACAGTAGCAGCTTTACTCTTTTAGCGGCCTTTCAGCCTAGGTATATCAAAAATACAAACTATCGTATTTGACCGCAGCTGTGGTAAGAGTGTGCCAAACTCTATCAAAATCAAATCACAATCCATCTATTACTCACTGTTCCCACTAAAATGTCAGCTGTGCGTCAGTTAAACAGCTCCAGCAAAGAGCTCTACTGCATCAATGATGGTAGATTAGGACAGAAAGAGGAACATATTTTCATAGAAATGTTCAATTGCTTTCACCCTACTCTGCTGATAAAACAGCCGAAGAGGCTTTACCTAGTCTAAGCTTGTCCACTAGCCTTGTCAAGCTACCCTTTTGGCTGGTTTTAGAGGGGTTTTAGGCAATTTTCAGACTGGGAGACCATGTTTATGTATGATAAACTTGCCAATAAAATATGATGGATGGGTGACAAACATACCAGCTCACCATAACTCTCTCTCTCTCTCTCTGATTCTTGTCATGTGGAGCTCTCCAAAATATCAACAGGAGTACCACATTAGCATAAACAATTTTAATAGAGTGATTAAGGAAGTGATTCATCATTCATGTAGTAACTTTACCTTGCCAAAGTGAATGATTGTGTATTTTTCCCCTCAAGGCTTGCTGTAAAACGTGTATGTTCATATTCAGCTTAGTAAAGAAATTACATTCAATAAAAACAAACGGTTGTGTCTCTGCTTTCTGATTTTATTAGTCATTTAGTGTAGGAGAAAAAATGCTTGGCTACAGAATCACTATGGATTGCAATCAGCGGTTGTGATAATATACAGCTGAGTGTGATCACAGATGAAAACATTCAGATCAGCTTGACGTCTTGTCAGTTTTTCAGCAAAAGAAGAAGCTCATTGGTCACTTGAAGTGATCACAAGACCCCGCCTGGGCAAAATAATGATTTTTTTTTTCAAGCAAGCCTGATGTGCTTTTTCAGTTTTTGAAGCCATAAACTCAGCAGGAAGTTTTATTTATATCTGATGATTTCACACTAAGCATTCTGTATAATGTTAAATGTGACCATCAGATATACATTTTGCTGGGGTTAGACAAAATGTGACAGATCCAACGCTATTGCCAAATTCATACACTAGATCTAATTTTGTCATATGGAACTGATGTTGATAATATATATATTCTGCCGCAGAGCAATGATATCTCAGATCATTACATCGTCTCTTTTATGCTGTGTTTACCAAAGGTCACTCAATCTATGCAGCGTAATCGTTCAGATAGAACTATTGTTTCAACTACTAAAGTTAGCTTCACTAATAAACTTCAAGATTTGTCACAAATACTCAGTACACCAAAAAGTTCAGAAGAACTTCACGTTGTCACAGAAAATATGGATACTGTCTTCTCTAGCACTCTAGATAGTGTCGCCCCACTTTGATTAAAGAAAGTTAAAGAGATGTAAAATGGAGAGTAAGTGGAAGAATTCAAAATTAGAGGTATTTTGTGGTGCATGGAAGGATAGTGTCTCTAACTACAGAGAGGCACTAAAAACAGCCAGGTCTACATATTTGAGCAAACTCATAGAAAATAACCGCAACAATCCTAGGTGTTTATTCAGTACTGTGGCTAAATTGGTTAGGAATTAAACTTAGATTGAACCAGATGTTCCATTGTAGTAATGACTTTACTGTATGAATTTCTTTACTGATAAAATCAAAATCATCAGAAGCAAAATTGGAATTGCACATCTGTCTGCAACAGTACTCCAGAAGACTAAAATGATTCCCTATGAGCAACTTCAATCCTTTGCTGTTACAGGTCAGGAAGAGCTAACAAAAATTATCAAAACATCAAAAACAACAATAAGAATGTTAGACCAAATACGAACTAAAAACCTAAAAGAGGTGTTTCCTGTAATCTCAGAACCTCTTATTAATATTATTAACTTCTCATTATCCTTTGGGTATGTCCCAAGAAACTTTAAACTGGTAGTTATCAAACAGCTTATCAAGAAACCACAGCTTTTTCCTGGAAAATTGGCTAGAAATAGACTGATATGAAATCTCCCATTTATGTCGGAAATATTACAAAATGTAGTGTCCTCCCAACTGTTCATTTTTTTACAGAGGAATTGTAAATATGATGATTTTTCAGTAAGGATTTAGGAAACATAATAATAAAGAGACTGCACTTATCAGAGTGACAAATTACTTGCTCTTATCATATGATCACGAGTGCATATCTCATGTAGGGCTCTTAGATCTTAGTGCCGCCTTCGACACCAGAGATCATGACATTCTGAGTGCTACCACTTTGACTGTGTAAATGAGGAACTGTCAAATCAAATTAAAGTTAAGTATGAATTGTGTGGTTATGTGGGGAGGCCAAGCAACATCTCTGGAGATCGAGGCAGAGAAAGTGAGTACAGAAAGGATTGACACCTGTGGGAAATCACTTCTAACAGCTGTTTAATGTTTGCAGTGAGAGCGGAGAGGGATTTAAAGGGCAAGCCAGACTGCCGGAGGGAAGAGAGAGTTGCACGCAGCAGTGTGTTCATTTGTGTGGTCATTGTGTTGAAGCTGGAAAGCATTCTGAAGTTTGTGTGGGAAATAAAAAAGCTTGTTGTTACCCATTCCCAATTTCTCCTTGAGAGAAAACCTGGACACAGAGTGCCACGGAGATCAGTTTAAGGGCCTCTGCTTTTCTCCATATATATGCTCCCCAGGGAGACATTATCAGGAACCTTAGAATTAGTCTTCACTGTTGTACAAATGATACCCAATTGTATGTTTCTTCAAAACCCCATCAAATTTGACAATTTTCCAAATTAACAGAGTGTATAAATTATATCAAAGAGTGGATGGCTATAAATGTCCTTTTACTCAATTCCATTAAAACAGAAGTACTAATTATTGGAACAATAATTGGAACAAAAACCTAAAAAAAATAAGACTCTAAAATATAATCTAACTCTTGATTGATGTACTGAAACGTCAGCATCTACAGAAAAAAAAATATTGTGTTATATTTTATAGCAATATAACCTTAAAAAAAATGTGTTAGGTTTGATAGCAATCTAACCTTTGAAAAACAAATTTCCAATATTTTTAAAAACGCATTCATCCACTTTAGAAGTATTGCTAAATTACGACACATGCTATCTGTTTCTGATGCCGAAAAACTAATTCATACGTTCATGACCTCAAGACTAGATTATTGTTATGCATTACTAGGTGAATGTCCTGCAGGTTTAATAAATAAACTTCATTTGGTTCAAAATGCAGCAGCCAGAGTGCTGACTAGAACCAAGAATTATGATCATATCAACCCCATTTTATCTGTGTTACATTGGCTACCTGTTAAGTTTCTTATTAATTATAATATTCTGTTTCTTACTTACAAAGCTTTGAATGGTCTATCTCCAAAGTATTTAAGTGAGCTTCTATCACGCTACAATCCATCATGCTCACTACGATCGCAAAAATCTGGCCTGTTAACAATACCGAGAATATCAAATTCCCCAAAGGAGAGAAATAATTTGTATATTTGGCTCCTAAACTATGGAATAGTCTTCATAGCAGTGTTCGGAACTCAGAAACACTCTTTCAGTTTAAGTCTAGACTAAAGACTCATCTATTCAGCCAGCCATACACTAATTTATATCTCAATTCATAGTTATAATGCTTTAGTTAGGTCTGCCAGAACCAAAACACTTCACTTATTCTTTAACCCTGCTTAAAGTGAATGGCATCTGTGCTAATTGAATTCTATTTCTTCCCCTGTCTAAACCAGAGCCAGCCAGATCCATCTCCGGTCCTGCCTGATGTCCGACTCCTACTGTGTTGCTGAGTGATGATGACCAACTGCAGCATTAGCCAGTCAGACTTCACTTCAGTCTACTAAGATGGACTTCACAGAGGATGAATTGATGAAAAGTCAAAGACATGGGATTCTTCATGAGCCACTGTCTGAAGCATGGTCTCAGGATGGAGTTCACCAAAATTACCTGCCATAAGCTTCCAGCTATACTACTTTGCTCCTCACTGAATGATACCAATATCAACTTGGTCAAAGCAGGGACAACACTCTCTTAAAAAAACAAAACAAAACAAAAAACAGAGAAAATTAATTAACAACTACATGTGTTTCCTCAATTAATTCTCAGATGACTTCAAGGATTCAACACTAAAACATATAGTTCATACAAAATCATTTCGTTTAACCATAAACCCACAACACTTACTTAGTTTGATCATTTGAACCACTAATATTTCTAAACATAAATAACTAATTTTGTTATAGCATAATTTTATATACAGCTAATTCCCAGCCAAACACATGTAAGCTGTTGCTTTATAAGTCTGCTCACAATCTATCACATTGCTGTTTCAGTGCACTAACATGGCAACCTCCACCACCACACCTCCACCAATTGAGTCCCATCCAGCACGGGGGTAGGCTCCTGTACATAAACGGTTCCGAGTACAACTTCTTCGGACCACAGACGCCAAAGAGAGACATTATTTTTCTGTTTTATATTCATCAAATAAATGTCATCTTAAATCTCACTCAAGTCTGCAAGTCTTCCTGATAGAAATACTTTTATAGTATTTAAAATAACTTTCACCTTTTTCTCACTTCTATTGCACCCTGCTGAGAGGACCAGCTTAGTCCAGCATGCATTTTGATGCTGGCCTAAGATGGTTTATGCTGGTTTGGTGCTGGTCTAGTATATGGATTAACATAGCCATGCTGTTTACCAGCATCACCAGTATCCAAAACACAATATGCTGGTGATCAACAATGCTGGTATTTTCAACAGGGCACTGGAGAGACAACAGCAAATGATGGGAAAATGTCAGAAGACACATTCGAGGTCATGTCACCTGCACTAGTGTCACATGTCAACATGTTGAAACACATTCACCTATGAGTCATTAGTAAAAAACTGAAGAAAGCATTACAGTGGCCGTCCATAATCAGAATGTTCTTTAAGAAACTTTCTTTTCATTATATCTAACTTAACATCCACAGGGGTGCTCTGTGTGCTTTGTCAAATGGCAAAGGCATTACATGTATAAAGTGCTAATCTCTCCAACTGCTTCAATTAAAAGAAATCCAGTAGAGGTAAGGATAACAATTATGTATTGCAATTTAAATAAAGACTACTTTATTCATACGCTCAAATAAACTAATGCCATCTTCCCTGGGAGCACTAGTTTGTCTTCAAGGACTCATTCAGTGCCTGAGTGTGAAAATTGTGCATAAACGCTGCCTGAACTATGCCCATGTAGCGGCAATAAAATGGATGCAAATTACCCCTACAATAAACATGCCCAACAAGTTGTTTACAACACAAGGTAATTAATATCATTGCAGGACTTTTTTCTATACTCAAGGGCACTTTTATTAATGTCTCCGCCACCGTGCTGATAATTGCAAGACAGGATGATGTTTCAATCAACACCAGTCCCCAGGGAGCACAGAGTTTTTAATATAGTGTCACTCTATAATGAATCTGAACAAGCTGAGTTGATAAAATTCTTGCAACAAGGTGAGACAATCAACACTTTGCATAAGTGCTGTCTCAAACCTGCAATAAGCCTACTCGTGTAGCTGGCAAACACAGTGACTTTGCCATTAACACATTAAAAATGAATGTACTTTGTTCTCAAAGTTCCCGGTTTGCTGACACTGTGAAACAAAATCTTTAGCTTCATATTTACAGCTATAGAGATAGTTCCTGTCTAAAATAGTGGATTTAATGTAGATGTAGACACTCCATACAGGACATTACCTGAAACAGGGTTTAAATATTGGAATACTGAAACTTCACTTTTGAAATCTTTTCTGAAACTGAAAGATACATGTGACATTACAGGGTTTAGGAGACAATTTCAAGAAGTAGAATCAGTAACAAATATCTCAGCTTGCTCTGAATGCTGTTTAGGTGAAGCAAGCGAGATATTTAAGAGATCTCATTTGTGATTTATTTATAACTCTGCCCTAAAATAAATTTGTTTTTTATACTTTTCAGTCTCATAAAAATAGGCAAAAAACCCAAAAAATAAAATCAACCATTCTTCTATGATCTTATAGTTATTCAGCTGCCAGTCACTTGCTTTTTCAGGTGCTGTGGCAATTCCTCATTTTCCTCATATAAAGACCATCCATGCTATTTTCATGGTACCCAATTGGACACTATAAGAGTCAGTGAGAGGAACCCATTTATATAGTCTAGTGCTGACACATTCTAAAGCTGGGAAATCTTGTGTTTTTTTGTTTTTGTATAGTTTTTTTTTTTCTGTCTGTGGGACTGATGGGAGGTGACAGGGTGCTGCCAAACTCACTTTCTCTCTTCCGCTTGGTTGCATCTTCCCAGCTCATGACTATGCACATACTGAGGACACAACAGTACAACATACCACAGGATTCAGGGCCAATTTATTGGAGTTTTTCATTCATTCATGCCATGCTGCAGTTTAAACATTATTTCTGCATTGTTTAACTGCACATTTAAAGTGTTGACTCTTTCCTTCTATATTTGATTTTCAATGCAATTAATTTCAAACTTATTTGTATCCATTCATGATTAGTCAGAAGTTTTTTTTTGACTGACAACGTCACTGGACTTCCTGTTGCTGACGGCACGCTGCACGACACGATGCATGAGAGTTTGTTTGTAGCCTGCTTAAGCTGCTTAGCATTGCTTATTTTTATTTTCAAACGTTCATCGTTCTATCCTTTGTCATTTTACCACGTTTCAGGTTTTTCCCCTTTTCTACTGTTTCATCTGCATTTATTTAACCTGTTTCTGCTGGCACCTAGCTAGAGTCTGTGTTTGTAACCTGCTAGTTTTTTAGCATCACAACTTCCATTTTAAGCGCGCATCGGGTTTCCCCTCGTATTATTCTCTTATCGCGATTATTATAATTTTTTGGCTAAAAAAACTAAGTTAAATTAATACAAAAAAGATATCATGAACACTTTTTTCAGCAGTATTTTCATTAATAATAATTTTTATGTATGTCATATTTGCTGAGGTTACCCTTTCACCGCTATAGAAGTTACCCTGTTATAGCTGACCTCTACAAACACGGAAATGTGAAAAGGGTCAATTGTTTGGTGAAAGAAAATTAAAAGAAAT
Organism: Xyrauchen texanus; assembly: GCF_025860055.1. Taxonomy (NCBI): domain Eukaryota; kingdom Metazoa; phylum Chordata; class Actinopteri; order Cypriniformes; family Catostomidae; genus Xyrauchen; species Xyrauchen texanus. Next base: position 52,013,977 of record NC_068276.1, read on the forward strand.
AGGGTTTATTTTAATTGCATGTTGACAAAATACAGATGTGTAATAAAACTCATTATAAACGTCTACTTTCCAATGTGATGTTACTCATGTGACAAATAAATCACAGCTGGGAAAAAAAAAATTACGAGCTACAGGCCCATCAATGCAGAGCAAGACAGACCTATAAAAATAGCAAAAAATTAGTTCATTGGTAACTGATTGTTTGCTCATTTGTTGTTTGTTGATGTTAAAGATGGGCATTGGCCCTCTGTGCCTATAAAGGTCACCCCTGACATGAAAACTAAACAGTGAGCTCACTGAAGCCATCATGTCTACTTCTCATAGAGTAACAAGCTCTCTCTGTCTGTCTCATATACAGTTGACTTGTCATGATTTTGACAATTTGTCACAGTATCAGGTGACTGGTGACTGAGAGGTGGCATGTGCAGCTTGTTAACCTAGATATCAGACACCTGATTTCTCAAAGAGTGAATGGACAATGTTAAGCGTAACTAATATGATTATGATCACTCTAATGCTTGGTTTTGGGCCAATTTGTATTGATTTCATGGCCTAAGGTGAAAGCGTTTCTCCTTATGTCATGGATCAGTGACATGCACAGACCTTAGCAGACAGTTGCGAAAGTATGAAATAGGGCACTGTTTTTTTTTTTTTTAATGAGTAATAATTATATTTACTTAACTAATTTCTTTGCTTTTTGAGCATTTTTCTTGGATTATATACTGTACATGTTTTTTTTATATAATAGTCTCTATTATATTTCTCATAAAAAAGCGCCACGTTATTACACTTGTTTATTTATTTATTTTCAGACATGGTTAACCCCATGTTTATGACGTGTCACAGAATAACCATGGACATTTTTTAAGTACCTTGGAGTACCATGACGGTATCATCAATTAATATAATAATCATTCAGTACCATGGTATTATATTGGTAACAGCACAGTGTCTTTTTATTTTTTTGTTATAGGGTTATAATATTTTTCTTGTCTCATCACAGTTTCTCTCATCTCTGCTCCCTCATTTCATCTTCTCTTTATATAATTGACATCTCTTACATTACTTTCACTTAATTTCTTTTAATATTCATATAATGTTATTTTACTGTATTCTGACATTAATATTTATAAATATATAGGAACTTACAGCAATAATATGGCAGAACCATGGTACAATAATGCTAATACCCCTGCTGCCCCCGTTCTGTGCACGTCACATTCATGGATCATGGATGTCACTCTTTTTAAAAGTATTTTAAAAGTAGCTTTCCTTCAATTTATGTTTTGATGCTGTTTATATTAAAACAATAATCCATAAGAGGCCATGCATTACAGCCATTACAGACTTTTTTAAAGGCAATATAAAAAAAGACAACAATGCCCAATTAACAGTTAAACTTTTATTGATAATTATTGTATTTCCCCTTCTGTCACTCACTTGACGTTGTGTCGAATGAAGTGACACAAGGGGTCTTCCTTGGGAGCCTCGCGTTCTTCTGAACTTGAGAAAAGGCCAATGAGAAATTGACACACAGAATTTGCATGTCCCGCCCCTGGACAAAAGGGTATAAAGGGAAGCAGGCATGTGTCTGTCAGTCAGATTTTTTCTTCGGAGCCGAGCATTTGTGCATCAGCAAGCTGAGTCTCACTACTGTTCCAATCACCTATGTGTGCTGTTGGATCTACGGCGCATTTCCAGCGGTGTTCTCTCTCTAAACGCTGAGCAGTCCACGCCCCTGGGCGCTTCGACAGCGCATCGGTCTAAAAGAGTGTTCTCCCTCCTTAAAGAGTTTTATTTCTCCAAAAGAGTTTATATTTACTTAAAAAAAAGAGTAATACACAGCAAGTATTAGCCCCACCCAGTACATCAAAAAGATCATCCCTCTAGTGCCCCTTGCGCAGAGTCTGGACGCATGGCTTTCACTGTCCAACCTGTCGCGTTGGAAGACCAGGACCATCCGACTCGGCTACATGATTCAATTTGCCCGGCTCCCGCCTCATTTGAGTGGTATTCGCTCCACTTCCGTATGCAGAGAAAAAGTCAGCGCTTTACAGGCAGAGATCAAGACTCTGCTTCTCAAGGATGCGACAGAGCCCATCCCTCCAGCCAAGATGAAGAAGGGTTTCTACAGCCCTTACTTCATCGTACCCAAGAAAGGCAGTGGGTTGCGACCAATCTTGGACTTGCGAGTTCTCAACTGGGCTCATGCTCACGCAGAGACAGATTCTAACCTGTGTTCGAGAGCTAGATTGGTTTATGGTGGTAGACCTGAAGGATGTGTACTTTCACGTCTCCATCTTGCCTCGACACCAACCCTTCCTATGGTTCGCATTCGACAGCCAGGCGTATCAGTCCAAGGGCTTCCCCTTTGGCCAGTCCCTGTCCCCTCGCATCTTCACCAAGGTCGCAGAGGCAGCCCTTGCCCCGCTACGGGAAGTGGGCATCCGCATACTCAATTACCTCAACGACTGGCTCATTCTAGCTCACTCTCGAGAGATACTATGCGTGCACAGGGACCAGGTGCTCAGGCAACTCAGCTCTCTAGGGCTTCAGGTCAACTGGAAAGAGAGCAAGCACGCCCTGGTTCAGAGCATCTCTTTTCTCGGCATGGAGTTAGACTCAGTCTCAATGACAGCGTGCCTCACGAACGAATGTCCGCAATCAGTGCTCAGGTGCCTCGCTCTCTTCGAGCCTGGCACAGCCGTTCCTCTAAGACAATTCCAGAGGCTCCTGGGGCATATGACATCCTCAGCTGCGGTCACGCCACTCGGGTTGATGCATATGAGACCGCTTCAGCACTGGCTTCAGATTCGAGTCCAGAGATGGACATATATATAAATATATATATATATTCTTCCAGTAAGAAAATTATTTAATTGTCCTAACTTGATGCAGTTTGTGGTTTCCAAGCAACATAGAAACTTGGTGCATTGACATAGGCCATTTTAATGATGCGAACAATCACAAAGTAATTAGAACACTACTGCGTATGCCTTGCCCTGAAGCATTTTCTGTAGCTGCATTTTTTATAACCCAGAATTTTCAAAATAAAATGACTAGCACATACTTTTAAAGTCCAGCTAAAACAGAACAAAATATGTGCACAAACTGAAACTTAACAATGAGGTGTCATAACTGGATCCTTTAAATAAGTCTCTTAGCTTTTTGTGTGACAAGTTGCTTGTTATGTTCCTCATTTGAAAGTCACTTTGGATAAAAGTGTCTGCTAAATTACTAAATGTAAATGACTTGCGCTGCTTCATTCATTTTAATAGCGGAGATCTATGGTCACTTTTAGAGACTGCAAAGAAATATTCCGATTTAACTAGCCAGCTAAACTCTACCTCTCAAACTTACTATAAGTTGGCAAATACGCTCACCTAAAGGATTATTAGGAACACCTGTTCAATTTCTCTATCTATCAAATTATCGAATCAACCAATCACACAGCAGTTGCTTCAATGCATTTAGGGGTGTGGTCCTGGTCAAGACAATCTCCTGAACTCCAAACTGAATGTCAGAATGGGAAAGAAAGATGATTTAAGCAATTTTGAGCGTGGCATGGTTGTTGGTGCCAGACGGGCTGGTCTGAGTATTTCACAATCTGTTCAGTTCCTGGGATTTTCACGCACAACCATTTCTAGGGTTTACAAAGAATGGTGTGAAAAGGGAAAAACATCCAGTATGCGGCAGTCCTGTGGGCGAAAATGCCTTGTTGATGCTAGAGGTCAGAGGAGAATGGGCCGACTGATTCAAGCTGATAGAAGAGCAACTTTGACTGAAATAACCACTCGTTACAACCGAGGTATGCAGCAAAGCATTTGTGAAGCCACAACACGCACAACCTTGAGGCGGATGGGCTACAACAGCAGAAGACCCCACTGGGTACCACTCATCTCCACTACAAATAGGAAAAAGAGGCTACAATTTGCAAGAGCTCACCAAAATTGGACAGTTGAAGACTGAAAAAATGTTGCCTGGTCTGATGAGTCTCGATTTTTGTTGAGACATTCAGATGGTAGAGTCAGAATTTGGCGTAAACAGAATGAGAACATGGATCCATCATGCCTTGTTACCACTGTTCAGGCTGCTGGTGGTGGTGTAATGGTGTGGGGGATGTTTTCTTGGCACACTTTAGGCCCCTTAGTGCCAATTGGGCATTGTTTAAATGCCACGGCCTACCTGAGCATTGTTTCTGACCATGGCCATCCCTTTATGGCCACCATGTATCCATCCTCTGATGGCTACTTCCAGCAGGATAATGCACCATGTCACAAAGCTCGAATCATTTCAAATTGGTTTCTTGAACATGACAATGAGTTCACTGTACTAAAATGGCCCCCACAGTCACCAGATCTCAACCCAATTGAGCATCTTTGGGATGTGGTGGAACGGGAGCTTCGTGCCCTGGATGTGCATCCCACAAATCTCCATCAACTGCAAGATGCTATCCTATCAATATGGGCCAACATTTCTAAAAAATGCTTTCAGCAAATTGTTGAATCAATGCCACGTAGAATTAAGGCAGTTCTGAAGGCGAAAGGGGGTCAAACACAGAATTAGTGTATTATAAACACAGTATTATAAACACAGTGTTCCTAATAATCCTTTAGGTGAGTGTATGTCATTCACCTACCAGAGATAAGACATGAGCTACAGTTGTTTGTACTACACGTATCCAACCTTCTCTCTTCACTGCAGCAGTTCATGTGTCCATCTGTGATTGCTCTTTCAGCAATCTAAACACTTTAATTTCCATTAGATTCAGGCATCCAGGGAGCATCCAGCCACCAAGTAATATCATTTTAATAATTAATTTTTATTACAATCATATTAACATCAGTAACGTTAAATGTGTTAAAGTCACAATGAATGAAGCGCCTCCCGCTGTTGTTTTGAATGAGTTTGACAATCAGCTGGAAGTGTTCATTTATAGTTATTTTACAAAAGCTTTGGGGTCAGTAAGAATGTCCACTATTTTTAATTATTTATTTAATCAGGGACAATATACATTAATACAAAAGAAATGTAAAATGTGCCAGATTTAGCCAAATTGGCTAATTTTCATCTGTAGTCCCTATGCAGATTGATGTTATAATAACCAAATAGAAAATCAAGAAAACAAACAAATAAAATTGTCATTACATAAATACAAAACTATCATACCAGAATCTCTACAAATGCTCACAATTTTGATTCAACAGCAACCACTTTTTCAACTTTCTAGACAAACCACAACAACTTGTTATATGTTTGACTTCTTTTAGTTATGTATTCATGGGTTCCTCTAAAAAACAAATGATAACTGGCCAAAGGTCCATCCATCCATCCATCCATCTTCAACCGCTTATCCGAAGTCGGGTCGCGGGGGCAGCTGCTCCAGCAGGGGGCCCCAAACTTCCCTATCCCGAGCCACATTAACCAACTCTGACTGGGGGACCCCGAGGCGTTCCCAGGCCAGTGTGGAGATGTAATCTCTCCACCTAGTCCTGGGTCTTCCCCGAGGCCTCCTCCTAGCTGGACGTGCCTGAAACACCTCCCTAGGGAGGTGGCCAGGGGGCATCCTTACCAGATGCCCAAACCACCTCAACTGACTCCTTTCAACGCCAAAGGAGCAGCGGCTCTACTCCGAGCTCCTCACGGATAACTGAGCTCCTCACCCTATCTCTAAGGGAGAAGCCCGCCACCCTTCTGAGGAAGCCCATTTCGGCCGCTTGTACTCGTGACCTAGTTCTTTCGGTCATGACCCAACCTTCATGACCATAGGTGAGGATAGGAACAAAAATTGACCGGTAGATCGAGAGCTTTGCCTTTCGGCTCAGCTCTCTTTTCGTGACAACGGTGCGATAGAGGGAGTGCAATACCGCCCCCGCTGCCCCGATTCTCCGGCCAACCTCCCGCTCCATTGTCCCCTCACTCGAGAACAAGACCCCGAGGTACTTGAACTCCTTCACTTGGGGCAAAACTTCATTCCCTACCTGGAGTACGCACTCCATCGGTTTCCTGCTGGCCAAAGGTACTTTTTCTTAATGGTATATTACAATCACGCCTTATACGCACTCTTGTGGACTGTCCTGTTATTTGATATATATTATCCTTAAAAACTGGTGGAGCAAAACCATTTAAAATCATAAAAACAAGTATTAAGTCAGCAAATTTAATCAAATGTTCCCAGCTCAAAAATTTAAACTTAAAACACTACAATGATTAAAACTATTTGGCTTTTTATCTAAAACCTAAAGAGCTGGCTTATAAACAGTCTCAACCGGTTTTAAAATAGACTTACAAGTTTGTGTCCATGGCGTCATAAAGTATGTGACATGTGGAAGAATCATGGAATTCATAAATAACACTGCTGCCTCTTTAGTCAAACTGTTTCTGATAAATCTAAAATTGGCTAGATTACATTTCACTGTGTTAACAACTTTCTTCACATGTTTTTAAAAGAAAGCTTAGAATCTATTATTATTCCTAAGTATTTAAATTAATTTACAACCTCAAGCTTCTGTACCTGGACAAACAATTCTGCTTTTACATCATGATATACCCTTTTGGTAAAAACATACAAACTGTTTTCTTGACATTAAGATGATTAACATGATTTTGTAAGCCATTGTGAAACCTGATCCATCGCAGAAGTACATTTCTGTGCAGCCTTTTGCTGACTTTTTGCATGCACATACAAAACAACATCATCAGTACACATTTGACAAACAACATCTGAGGCACAGACATTTGGTAAATCAATACATACTGAACAACAACGGACCTAATATAGATCCTTGTGGAACTCCAACATTACAATCTAAATATTCTGATGTTGTATTTATAACTCTTGCACATTATTTCCTATTTTACAAATAAAATTTAAACCACATAATGGCATCAGCTGAGAAAGCAAAATATCATGATTTACAGTATCAAATGCTTTCTTAAATCCAAAAATACAGCACCAACCACACCTCCTCTATCATCTTTGATTTTATATTTTCCAGCATAAAACAATTTGCAGTTTCTGTAGAATATTTTTTTCTGAAACCAAATTGCAAAGGATGTAGAGGAAATGCACCATTATTAAGATATGTAATTAAATGTTCTGCCACCCATTTCTCAGCAACTTTAGACATTACCGGAAGAATACTTATTGGTCTATAATTACTCATTTCTACATCATTTCTAGATTTATTAATTGGTGTAATTACTCCAAATTTCCATGGTGAAAGGAAAATTCCTATAATTTATTAAAGAAATATACAATTTCGCTTTTCTTTTCTAATTTCACTTATTACTTTATTTCTTAATTTATTGACATTTTGCTTCTCGTATACCAATCTAGATTTGAGAAACTGTTTCAATGCATTGTCTCTTTGTTTCATAAGTGGCCAAATATTTTCATTTAACCAAGGTAAACAATTTTGCTTTCTAGGTCTACTTTTAATATGTCTCATAAAACTATTTGTAGTATTTTGAATAATATCCATTAAAACATTTGCATTCATTTCAGTACAATTATAAGAAAGATG